>NC_073306.1:80642848-80985973 GCF_027595985.1 Sorex araneus | reverse complement strand
TTAGTGCATGTGGTGTGGTACTGGGGCTAAAACTCTGAAGCCCACACTTGCAAGGCTGGTGCTTTGCTACTGAGCCATTCCTAGCCCTTCCAGTAAGCCTACTGAAAAACCGTGACTTTAGGACCCCGAGATGGCTCGATGTACAGCACCTGCCTTGCAAGCTTAAGGCTGCAAGTTCAATCGTGAGTTCCATTCTACATGCCTGTGTGTGAGCTCTGTTGCTTGGGATCCTGGGACCATAGCAAAGAGTGTACTCCAGTGCACTGCAAATAAGTGTTTGATGACAACTGTAGAGTCAATAAATTCATGTATCCATTCAGAAAAGAAAAAAAAAAGGCACTAAGTGTTGATATGCTGCTACTGTCAGCCAGGGGGCAAACATGACAAGGCATTTGCTTTCACTTCAAAGGGCTTCCCATGGACAGGAGAGCAAAATTTCATTAGTTCTTGTGTTCCTGTAGTTTTTCTTCAAGTTTTTCGTTATTTGTTGTTGGGCTATACCCAGCTTTGTTCAGGGCTTACTCCTGGCTCTGAGCTCAGGGATCACTTCTAATTTTTGTTTTGTTTTGTTTTAGGCCATATCCAACGATGCTCAGAGCTCTGAAATTACTCTTGGCAGTGCTTGGGGGGCCAGATGGGATGCTAGTGTTTGAGCTGGGTCAGCCATGTGCAAGGCAAATGCCCTCCTCACTGCACTACTGCCTCTACCCCTGTGGGATCACTGCTGGTACACTTGAGGAAACCTTTCCTGTTGCTGGGCTCAATCAATTGCAAGCACAGATGTTACATGATCAGTCTGAGCGATAATTTACAAGATGAAAATGGTAACATTTTATAGAAAACATTGAAAAAACCACAATTTCAAAATGGAATTTGAAATTTAATACAGGTTTATACGATTTATAATCTTGATTCATCACTAGTCGAAAAGAACTTTGTTGTCAAAAGACGGCTTTAATGCAAATCATCTTAGGAAAAATATGAATTCATCACTGATATCATTAAAACATGATTACAAAGCAACTTGTGACAGAACCTCATGGCAGGTAATTCAATGCAATGTTCTGGATAAATGACTGATGGAATTCAGTGGAAAGGACAGTTCAATATATTCACTGGAGAATGATTCCTCACAGAAGTCAAGTGACCACTTAATGTTTCTTTTCTTTTTCTTTTTGCTTTAGGGCCACACCTGGTGGTGCTCAGGGCTTACTTCTGGCTCTGTACTCAGGAATCACTCATGGTGGTGCCTGGGGTGATATGGAATGCTGGGGACTGAACTAGGTTTGGCTGTGTGCAAGGCAAATATCCCACTGCAGTATCTCTCTGGCCCCAGGACTACGTAATGTTTCAGGTCTCATAGACTAACTGCAGGCTGCATATTAGAATCATCTGGGGAGCTTCCCAAACACATTAACATAGGCCCTGATCAAATGAAACTAAATCTCTCAGGGTGAGACTGGGCATTAGAGCTTGTTAAAGGCTCCCCGGGTAATTCTGAGGACCAACTGGCTCGAGAAACTACTCTTCTACAAGTTCCTATTATTGATCTGCATTCCCAAGAGAAGGATATGGTTATTTACATGAACTCTTTCCCACTGTTAGGACTGACTACAAATATCTCGCTTAGCTCTCATCTGTCATCAATAGGGCACTTTTAATCCTTTCAGCTATTCCCCAGGTTCCAGACGTAGTTGCATTTAACAAAAACAGAATAAAGTTGTCTGGTAAAGGAGAAAATAGAACATCATCAATGGAGGTAAGTCACACATTTTTTTCATCCTTGTCCTACCTATGCATTTTGCAATGCAATCTTTACATAAAGACAAATTAACTGAAAGAAAATAATAACATTAACACTAACCTGAATGTTCGAACAAGATCTTTAAGTTGTGTATAAATATCTCCTGGTGATATCTGAAGAGGCCCCCAAAGTCCAGGCAACCTGAAAATTAAATATTTCTTTAAGAATATAACTTAGTCATGTAAATACATGATTTGGATCTTGCCTAAGGGTACATTTTCCATAGGTAATAATGACACTGAGTAATGAGAAGTATTCATAATAATCCTACATGCTACTATGCAGTTTCTACTATAATATGCGGCACCAAAGGACAAAAAAGGTCCTTTATGTCTGCCATCTCTTCTTTAGTGTTTTTTTTTTAACCTCTTTATTTTCAAATATTAGGTAAAAAGAAAGAACACAGGAAGGTGAATTTCCTTTCACATGGTCCGATCCGGACCCTGGATATTCTTCTTATTAAGTATTCAAGGTAGCAATAAAAGTTGGTAAATTTTGAAAGAGCAATTTGGTAATACATCACATTTTGAATGTGAATATTCTTTGACCCAATAATTTATTGTGAAAACATTATGTCTTAGAGAAATAATCAGATAATCATAAAAAAAGGTGCGTGTTGCAGAAATATTTCTAGTAACAAAAAACAATTTTTTTTTACTAGAAATATTTGTCTATTTCTAGTAAAAATAGAAACAAATGTCTGTAGTAGGGGCTGGAGCAATAGCACAGCGGGTAGGGTGTTTGCCTTGCATGCAGCCAACCCGGGTTCAATTCCCAGCATCCCATATGGTCTCCCAGGTACCGCCAGGAGTAATTCCTGAGTGCATGAGCCAGGAGTGACCCCTGTGCATCGTTGGGTGTGACCCAAAAAGCAAAAAAAATTAAAAAGTATGTAGTAGGTGCCTGGTTAAATTAAGATATACCAATATAATGGGAAAAATCATATAGTCTTTCTCTTTATAATATGTTGTACTTCCTAAATCTCTACAATAGGATATATTACCTTTTATTTAATTTTCTTTTGTGGTACCAAGGATTAAATACATGCAAGGCATGCACTTTATCATTGAGCCATATCTCCTGGTCCTAGAATGTATTACATTTTTGTGGGGGCTAGGGGAAAGGGTACACATTAGTGGTGCTTTCGGGACCATATGTGGTATTGGAAACGGAAGTGGGATTGGCCACATGGAAGGCAAGCAACTCAACACCTGTACTATCCTCTAGCCTGAATGAACTATTCTTTATTTTAGGGCAATACTCAGCAGTGCTCAGGGGCTACTCCCAGCTCTGTGTGTGAGAGTTGCTCACTGAGATGCACAGAGGAACATCTGGTGATGGGAACAGAACCTGGGTCTCTTGCATGTACTGAATTCTGTGAGCTACTGCTCCACTTCAGAAGTGTACTTAAGGGGCTGCAGAGATAGCACAGTGGGTAGGGCCCTTGCCTTGTATGTGGCCAACCCAGGTTTAATCCCAGCATCCATTATGGTTTCCTGAGGACCACCAAAGTGATTCCTGAGTGCAGAGGTAGGAGTAACCCCTGAGCATCGCCAGGTGTAACCACACACACACACAACAAAATTTTAAAAAAAGTTTTAAGTTCACCTAAAAATTATTTTAGGGAGCAGGGAGAACTGGAGAGATAGTAAAGTCGGCATGAAGCTTGCCTTACATGCAGCCAAAATATGTTTGACCGCTGGCACCATATATGGTCCTCCGAGCCCTGACAGTAGTGATCTCTGAACACAGAGCTAGGAGTAACCCCTGAGCATCACTGAATATTCCCCACTACCCACAATTTTAATGAAAAGTTCCAAAGTTGAATAATAATAATTCTATCTCTTCCCAGCGCTAGCTACCAGTATTTTGTTATATTTGCATAATTTTTTTCTTCCTTTTTTTAATAGTAATATTTTAAAGTAAATCCCTGATACCATATTCCTTAACCCCTAACTATTTCCTTATGCTTCTCAAAATACATGTGTTTGAGCATGGTAGCTCAGTGATAAAGCACATAGTTGACAAGTATGAAACCCTTGCAGGCTTTTTTCGGAAGAGAAAACAGGATTGCCAGTTTCAAATGTCACTATGATTGGGTCAATTATTTCTACCCAGGGAACAAACATTTTCACCCAAGGATGTTAAAACTGAAGTGCAAAGTTGAACTGAACAAAAACTCAAGTTGCTCTGTACGGATATGTATGCAAACTTAGTTACTAGACCATTAAAACTGTAAAATCTAATTCACATGTGAAACATGTGACACATTTGCCATAAATCATTATTTAAATGAGTCTAGCTTTGATCTTTCCTCCCCTGATTTCACTGAATTACTAAGTGGAATGAGGTAGTTTCATTTTCTTTTCTTTTTTTTTTTTTTAAAGCAAATAAATCTTTTTTTTTGAGGCAAATAAATCTTTGTATTTTAATTTTCTATTCTCACACACTTACCCTTTTTCTTTCTTCTTATTGCTATTTGACTTTTACATCACATCCAGTGCTCAGGGCTCTGTGCTCAGGAATCACTCCTAGCAGAGTTTGGGGGACCATATGGAGGGATACAACCTGAGTCTGTGGTACACAAGCAAACACCTTACCCACGGACTATTTCTCCTGCACGTTTCTCTTTATTGATGTGACTTGGTACCTTCTAGATGAAACAAAAGCTAATTCTTAATACAATATTTTAATAGTCTAAATTTATCAGGTGAAAAAAATGCAAGTAAACTTTTTACACCATTTTCAAAGTTTAAAATTCAATTACATCTTCTATAAATTATGAACTCACAAATAAAAGTGAGATGATAAATTATACTTACACTTTACTCAATTTTTCAAGTACAATGCGTTTTCTAATCTGGTTCTGAGAACTTGAGTCTATCAGTGGAAAGGTGGGATCATTCTGAGTAACATTTAAAAAAGCAGAACAAAATCATAAATTTACATTATTTACATTATAAGAACAATAAGCATCAAACATGAAACTATACCTATGGGATAGCAGAATAAAAACCGGATATGAGAAGTAGAAAATTTAAATTTGAATGCAAAGTCATTAGGTTGGTGTGAACTTTTGTTTGTTTGCTTTTGGGTCACACCTGGTAGTGGCTCAGGCTTACTCCTAGACATCACTCTTGGCAGGGCTGGGGGACCACATGGGAGGCCGGGTACCAAACCCAGGTTGGTCACATGCAAGGCAAGCTCCCTACCCACTATACTATTGCTCTGGCCCATGAACTTCTTTTTGAGTCATCATCTTTTTTTTTGTTTTTTGCACTACTGGGGATCAAACCCTGTCTTCTATTTCCTCATCTGCATAACAGTCATGCATACCTTCTTGAATGAGAAAACATATATAAAAGAATTCTGCGAAGTGCTAAATGCCACACAGATTTAGATTAGGTGATTATAAATAGTAAATACTTAAAATATGTTATGGGAATTCCATTTGTACATACAGCAGTGGAAACAATTCATATGATCACATTTGCTAAGAATGTAAAAAGCTCAGAATAAAACTGCATTTGTCCAAAAGCATCAGAAACCTACAATACAGTTAAAACCTGAGATTTGGAAAAGGGTAATTCCAGACTAATTCAAGAAAACACAATTTAGAAGTCCAATGCTGCTATCCATTATGCATGAGAGCCACTTAGAAGATACAATTTAGATTCTGAGGACCTGCTCACTGTCTTTCCACCCAGTATTTTAGTTTCGGGCATGCCAAGAAGAGTTACTGGCAATCCTTCTTCAAGCTTCAGACTTCGGAGGAAACAAGGAAGTTAGAATGAACAGGAAACATCCAGGCTCTTATAGAAACTGAAGCATGCACAAGGACCTGAGTTCTATCTACAGCTCTGTGTAGTCTCCTGAACACTATTGGGTGTATCTAGGACCTCCAGCACCACTGAATCTGAACATCACTTAAAGGTAGTGACTAAATAACCATTTGGTCCCCATTGCACTGCTTGGAGGGCCGTATAATGATAATAGAAATCATAGCAGTTCTTGGGAGCCCAGGGATGTGACTCAGTCATAGTGTGCTTTGCAGCATGCATGAGGCTATGCATTTGATCCCTTGGACTACCTCACATAAGGCCTTATCTCCCTATCAGTGAATGCAATCTCCAGCATTTTGGTTTTAATCCCCAGAGCAGTAACATGTTTGTGACTCCCAGTGAGCATTATAACCAAGTATGTAACCCCAGACATTTCAACAGGAATATCAACAACAAAGGCAACAGGGGAAAAAAAACCTGAGAATATTCTCAAAAGTTATTGAAACATGACTAAAAAAAATTAGTGTCAGCAAAAGTTGACAGTGAGGAAACTAACAAACAAAAATCTCCAGAGAGAAATGTTACTCTAAGGAGGCTCAATTTACCATAATTTACATATCATCCTGTAACATATCAAGTATTGAAGTACACAAAATGTACAAATACACAAAAACTGAAAGGAGAGCTAATCAACTTATAGTTTGGTGGGAGACTCTGACCCACCTTATTAAACTCTTTTAGTAAGTAGTGGAAGATATTTCAATTAAAAGTTTTGAGAAAACCAAACCAAAAATTAAATCAGGTTATTATCAAATGTGAGCTGGAGTGATAACAAAGTGGGTAGGGCGTTTGCCTTGCACTCGGCTGACCTGGGTTAGATTCCTCCGTCCCTCTTTAAGAGTCTGGCAAGCTACCCGTGGCGCATTTGATATGCCAAAAACAGTAACAACAAGTCTCACAATGGAGACGTTACTAGTGGCCGCTTGAGCAAACTGATGAACAATGGGACGACAGTGCTACAGTGACAGTGCATTATCAAATGTGCACTATTTCTCTGTAACCGTAGCACTGACGTCCTGTTGTTTATCGATTTGCTCGAGCAGATACCAGTAATGTCTCCATTGTGAGACTTGTTACTGTTTCTGGCATATCGAATACGCCATGGATAGCTTGCCAGGCTCTGCCATATGGGCAGGCTCTCCGAGAGGGACGAAGGAATCGAACCTGGCTTGGCTGCATGCAAGGCAAATGTCCTACCCACTATGCTATCGGGCATGCAGACTATTTCCCCAGTGAAAGATTAATTAATAAAATATAACCCATACTCTTCACTATAAGCGAAAACCAACCTCAGATTAATTTTAATGTGAATGGACAAAGTGAAACTTCTATAAGCTTCAATAACTATGACTTAGCAAAGACTTCTTAAAGACATCACTAAAGACAATAAAGTGACTTAGGACACACTTAGAATGAAATGGCAAGTCTAAGCGTACAAGATAATAGCTGCAATACATGTACAAATAACATTGGACTTGAATCCCCAATATGCATACCTTCTACAAATCATAAAGAAAATAAACCCCCCCCCCAGATACTATAATGGGTAAGTAGAAAATGACTGATCTCTTTCTATGATATTTATTCCCAGTCTTCCAATGGTCAATAAGTAAATGAAACAGTGCTCAATTAGTTTTCAGAGAAATGTCTATTACCAAAGAGCATAACACCAGAATGCTGAAAAGTAACAAAAAAGGGGCAAGAGTGTGGAGTCATGGAAACTCTCACAAGGTGATAGTGAAATATAAACGGATATAACCATTTTGGAAAACCTCTTGGCATTATCTAGTCAGTTGAATCTATGCATGTATGAAGACTCAGAAATCCCAGTCCTAGGTACAAACATTAGAAGAGCAAGAAAGATCCCAAAAGAGACTCAAGATCCAAGAGAATCTTGTAATAGCAACAGGAAACAGTCTAAAAGTTCATCAACATAAATAGTAGTATATTTATATAATGAATACACAGCAATGAAAAAAAGAACTATTATCACATGGAGCAACACAAATGATTCACGAACATAAGGCTGATGAAGTAAATTGGAACCAAAGAATAGTGTGGGAATCTATTTATATACAGTTGAAAATGGTGAGGCTAACCTATGCAATTCATTAGTATTATCTTGGCTGGGGAGATACTTGCATTGCAAGCCCAAGACCCCAAATTTGATTCCTGGTCCCTTGTGTTCTCCCCAACCCAGCCCACAGAGTCACAACCGATGACCCAAGCACCACCACGTCACAAGGCTAAAGCACTGAAATATCAGGTCCAAACTGAATATCATTTGGGACCCTGGGTCCCAAAATGCCCCTGGAAAAGCACCCCTAAAAAAGCCATCAATTCTGAAAAAAGGTAATGATTAGGAGTGAACACAGAAGGTTTTTTTTTTTTTTGCACAGGGGTTACTTCTGGCTCTGCACTCAGGAATTACCCCTGTTGGTGCTCAGGGGACCATATGGGATGCTGGGAATCGAACTCGGGTCGGCCGAGTTCAAGGCAAATGCCCTACCTGCTGTGCTATTGCTCCAGCCCACTTCTTTTGTGGTAATTCAAGGGCTGTACATCTACTATTCATTTTACTACAATGACAAATTTTAAAATGTCATGAAGCAAATCAGTAAAAACAGTAAAATCTCAGGGATTAAATTTTTCTCTTTAAAGTTTATAAGCACAAAAACTACAAAACAGAACAAAAAAATACTGTAGTAAGTTTATAGCAGTAGAGTGAGAGCTCAGTCTCTCTCCAACTTAATATAAGTCATGTAAGTGATCTAAGATAGGTGAAGTGACTTCAAAATACAGTGTTAGGCTAGGTAACATTTTGGCAAATTAAAAAAATGTTTCTTTACTCTCTGTCCAATTTCACTCTCTTATATTATTGAATTTTAAGGTACATTTACTCAAAAATCTTTTACCAACCAAAAATGGATAATAGAAACACTGAAAGATTTACATCTTCTACCTTAAATCTCAGTAGCATATATAAGTACTACTTACCAAGTACCAAGCATGTCAGCATAATAAATGCTTTTGTATACATTATCCTTAAAATTCCATGGAGCTGGAGAGTAGTACTGCCTTGTGGGTAACCAACCCAGGTTTGCTCCCCAGTACACCAGAGTCCCCCAGCACCACCAAGAGTGATCCCTGAGTGCAGTGTCAGGAGTAAGCTCTGAGCAACACTGGGTGTGGCCCAAAAACAAACACACAAAAGATTCCTAACAATAAGCAAGGGGAGCTATTGAAAGCAACACAGATGAGTAATCACTCAAGAGATTAACTTCTCATATAGTCAATAAATGACAGAACAAACATTCAAACTTAGGTGTACCTGAGGTGTTCTATTTTCTTTTATGTTTGTTGTTCCCCAGTAATTTTTTCATTCTTTTTTACATGCTTCTATACTATTCTTTATTTTTACTTATATTTTAAGGTGAGAATGCTTACCAAATGTTAAGACGGGTATTTCAGTATTCAACTTAGTAAATCGATTCTACTGCAAACAACTTTGTTGGAAGTAAGATACAAAGATAAAGAACTTTCTTTTTAAGTATTTATTATTTCAGATAATATCCCACACAGGTATTTCAGGTATCCCATGCAGATATATGAAATAATAATATACAATTAAAAAGAAAAATACCAAACCTCATCAGAAAGTCTTCATGTTATATAAAGAATCAAATTTTAAAGAAAACGTCCCACAGGTCTAAGCTAGTTCTACATTAGAGGAAAATTACACATTTATGAAAATTTTCTAGGAACAAGTATCAACTTATTTGAAAATAATGCTGCCCCATACCAGAGAACAGTATTTTACTACATTAAAATTTTCTCTTGGGCTCTCTACCAATGAGCTACATCCCTGGCACTCTGGAGTGCCATTTATTTATTTTATTCATTCATTTATTTATTTATATATTTTTTGCTTTTTGGGTCATACCCAGCGATGCTCAGGGGTTACTCCTGGCTCTGCACTCAGGAATTACTCCTGGCGGTGCCTGGGGGACTATATGGGGTGCCGGGGATCGAACCCGGGTCGGCCATGTGCAAGGCTTTGGCCCCCGTTTTATTTTTTTTTATTTTGCTTTTTGGGTCACACCCGGCGATGCACAGGGGTTACTCCTGGCTTTACACTCAGGAATCACCCTTGGCGGTGCTCAGGAGACCATATGGGATGCTGGGAATCGAACCCGGGTCGGCCGCGTGCAAGGCAAACTCCCTACCCGCTGTGCTATCACTCCAGCCCCAGAGGTGGCGTTTTAAACCTGAAGATTTAATGACTCAAGAAATCTAAAAAATGTAACAATGAACTATTTTTCTTCCTCCTCTAATATCTACACTAATAAGTATTCCATATTTTAGCAGTATGATAAACTTGTCAGCATTTAGACATACCTCTTCTGAGTCTTGTGATTTGGTGGTTTCTTCATTCAAAACATATTGTCCTCTATAAAACTCTCTGATCCTTAGATTTAATGTTTCTGTTTCTTTTTTCAAGTTTTCATAACTTGGTAGTGGCTTAATGGCTGTATTAGAGGCCTTAAATGGTAGAGACTCATCCAAGCTGTTCTGAGACTCCCCCACTGGAGAGGAATAACTCCCTGGGTCAGAGTTTATGTCATCCTCATCAAGTTCTTCTTCTTTAGCCTGAGGGCCTGAAGAGGGTTTCAAACAAACAGAAGCATAATTTTGGCCATATAAAAACCTCAACGTTTCTTCTGTCTTCCACTCAATCAAAGTTTCCTTCAGGACTTTAAGTATGTTTTTCTTTGCAATTTCAGGACACACCTGCACCACACCAGGAGCTGACCTAGACTTGGCATATTTCTTCTTAAAATGCTCGGCGCTTTTCTTGCTTAGGCCTACTAGAGTTATTTTTGAACTATTGTATTCAATTTCAGAATTTTTTGAAGCTTCTGATTTTTCCTGCAAAGGATGATTTGTAGAAATATGAGTACTTCCTTTCTGTAAGGGAGGTTCACAAGTTGCAGCTTTCTCCACATGTGTTAATCTGCAATGGCCTAACTGTTCAGTGACATCATTCACTATCCCTTCTCTGTCTTCATGTTTAGAGTTAGCTTTATGACTGGCTTTCTTTTTCATTATGCCTTTTTGGTGCAGCTGTGGCCTTATATCCGTTGCATTTGGTCTGTTTCCTGGAAGAATGGAGGAAACAAAGTCTTGTTCATTATCACTGCTACTATCACTATGAGTGCTAGGAGAAGTGGGTTCATCATGCTTCACAAGATGGCCAGGATTGTCAATGTCTGAGGTTTCAATGGGTTTACTGCTTAGTTGAACTTCTACTCCTGAATGGCCACTGTAGAAGGAAAGAAGCAAAATTACTATAATAGAAAAGCAAAATGTCTCACAGTACTTCATAATACGGAGTCTTTTTACAGGCATATGTTTACAGGCATATATGTCTGCTCTGGGGATGGCAAGGGGGGGTTAACACATTCTCGTATCTACTAAAATACTTCACTATTTATTATTAGTTATATTTTGGGTGACACCCTGCAGTACTCAGGGGCTCCTCTTGGTGATGTTTGGAAGACCATATGGTGCTTTGAATGGGGCCACAACAGCTGTTTTCAGGGAACCATACTGAACCAGGGATCAAGTCTGGAGCTACTACTGCATGTAAAGCATGCACTCCTGCCTTTGGGCTATTTCCCCAGCCCCTAAGTTTCCTAACTTTTAAAATTATAATTATGTTGGATGCAGACAGTACAATCTCAAATTATCTTGATTTTTGCCTGTTATGTTTTTGAGGCTGCTTTGTAGTCAGAAAACTGCTTTAGGTTTTCTTTTGAAAATCTCATTACTGTTTTCTAAAATAAATAAATAAATAATTATAAATTAAAAATTTTATAGAAACTGTTCCGGTTTTGAAAGATAAAAGAGATATTTCAACATTTTGAAATTCTGTTATACAGAAAGTTTCATAGTAAAAAAACATACAGTTTTAGCAGAAAGTACAGCTGGCAAACCAACACTTATCAATGAAAGAAAGACATTTACATTTAAACATCCTGAGTTACAGTAGTAAAAATGAACAGTTTTTTTTCCATTAGGTTCCTTCAATTTTCAGGTTAGGGCAAAAAAGAAAAATCAAACATTATGAAATAGTGTGGGTATATCTATATAAATATAAGCAAAAATCAAGCATAGTTGAGTACTTCCTCTGAAGCAAATATCCATACCAAACCAGGAAAGATTAGGATGAGAGAGAAGGCTAGAACAGGAAACTTCTTCTCATGAAAGGTACATGACAACTCTATTTCTCATAAAACAGAAACTCTCTGTAAATTTGAAACTGCTCCCAGAAAAAAACCAGAGAGAGAGAGAGAGAGAGAGAGAGAGAGAGAGAGAGAGAGAGTGAGAGAGAGAGAGAGAAAGAGAGATAGAGAGTGTGTGTGTGTGAGAGAGAGAGTGTGCGTGTGTGTTTATCTATAAAGTAGCACAGTGAGGAATGAACAGTGGGCTGGAGTGATAGTACAGCGGGTAGGGTTTTTGTCTTGCACGAGGCCAGCCTGGATTCGATCCCCAACATCCCAAATGGTCCCCTGAGCACCATCAGGAGTAATTCCTGAGCACTGCCCGGGTGTGACACGCCTCCTCAAACAAAAAAAAAGAACAGAATACTGGCAGGGAGGGGCACTATAAAAAAGGAAGAAAAACAAACTTTAAAATAAAGTGTTTATTCAGTATTAGATATAATTTTTTTAGTTAGAATTTGGCCTACATAGTTAGAGAACTGTTTGCATCCAGTGAAATTGTGTCACTGTTTCACTGTCATATCGTTGCTTATCGATTTGCTTTAGCGGGTACCAGTAACATATCCATTGTGAGACTTGTTGTTACTGTTTTTGGCATATTGAATATGCCATGGGTAGCTTGCCAGTCTCTGCCGTGCGGGCGGATACTCTTGGTAGCTTGCTGGGCTCTCTGAGAGGGATGGCAGAATCAAACTCGAGTCGACTGCGTGCAAGGCAAACACCCTACCCACTGTGCTATCGCTCCATCCAGTGTAATTATAATTAAAAAAGAAAAAAATCAGGAAACTGAGGTGCTGAGGAAATAGCCCAAAGGCTGGAGTGCATGCTTTACATGCCATAGTAGCTAGCTCCAGACTTGATCCCTGGTTATGCATGATTCTCTGAATACAACTGTTGTGGCACCAAACAAATACACACACACATACACACACACACACACACACACACACACAAAATCGAACATTCATTTCACACAAACACACAAATTAGGAAATTGAACATTCATATATTTCATATTTCAGAAATTTACGGTAAGTACATTTTATCATAATTGAAAGCTATACACTAAAGATATGTCAATAAACATCTGTTGCTTGTTTTCAAGACCATGTAACTAAGGCGGTAAATAAAAACCAGTAAATAAATTCTGGGAAACAAGCAACTATTTTGAAAGGTGGTCATAGCTGGGCAAACAGAACCATGAGATTTTAGATAAAAATCACAAGCTGGAATTTCTAGTTTTATTAAAAAAAAAGAATTGATACACTAATATTTTTAAATCCTATGAAATGAAAGACTAACAACCTTTCAACAGGGGCCAGAAAGATAGCACAGCAGGTAGGGTGCAGGCCTTGCACACAGCTCACACAGGTCTGATTCCCACTCCTGCCTACGGTCCCCTAAGCCCCTCCAGCAGCAATCCTTGAGCACACAGCCAGAGCACCTCTGAGTATGGCTAGAAAGACAAAACAAAAACTGAACCAAACAAAACAAAAACCTTTCAACAAATGTAATTGGCAAAATCCACTTGACAAAGAAGTACATTATGTCAGATGGAAGCTGTGTTTGTGCCATATTTCAACAGGTTCAATTAGACTGTCTTGGTAGGAACAGCTGTACATAAATCATACAGATCAAACACACCATCTTACCAACACAAAAGAAAAAGCTGTACAAGGCAAATAATTCTTTGTGTGGGCTAGAATGGACACTTACATAATACATCTGCACAGCAAACCCAAGAGCTCCCATCACCTGGTTTATTCTAATGTTTCTATTCACCTGAATATATAGAAGGGAAGAGATACTGATTCATCCATACCTTTGTCCTTCCTGAAGCAGCTGAAAATCAGGATGCCTGTGACAAAAACAAAGACACAGAAAACTGAACACAACCAATGTCTAATATTTTCAAGTGTTTAGTATAAATATACTGAATAGAAACATATGCAAGAAGTTGTTTATATAAGGGTATTTTCTGGACTGGAGCAATAGCACAGCGGTAGGGCATTTTTCTTGCATGCAGCCGACCCGGGTTTGATTCCTCCACCCCTCTCAGAAAGCCCAGCAAACTACCGAGAGTATCCTGCCCACACGGCAGAGCCTGGCAAGCTACCCGTGGCATATTCGATATGCCAAAAACAGTAACATCAAGTCTCACAAAGGAGACGTTACTGGTGTCCGCTTGAGCAAATCGATGAGCAACGGAACGACAGTGCTACAGTGTTAAGGATATTTCCTAAAGAAAAAAGGAAAGGCTGAGGCACTGCAAAATTTAATCACAAGCAATCTGGAAATGTAGCTTTTATTTTTTAAATAAATAGTAAAAATCTCAATCAAAAAGTGATTTACTCACATTACAGGGCTAAATTCAACTTTCTAAGAACAACAGTTTCCCCTAATCTGACTGGAGTAAAACACTCCTTCCCTGAATTTCAGAACCATCATTGTTTGTACAATGAATATAATTTGCACATGTTCTGTTTTCAGTTTGAGGCCACATCTGAAGGGGCTAGTTCTGGTGCAGTGCTGGGGGCTGTTCCCAGCAGCTATGAGGAGATCCCCTGGCAGTGCTTAGGGGGAATGCTGTGCTAGTAATAGTCATAACTCAGGTCCTTACAAGGTGCTAGGTGCACCTAGTGCTCTACTATTAGAGTTCTATCTCTGGTCCTAATTCCGGTTTCTTAAGTTCACTGAAGGGAGAGATTATACCTGAAAATTTCTTGCATTTCCTTTGTGTAAGTAGTACTTTATGGCCTACTTTTGAGAAAGCAGTTGTACAGATAAAAATCTATGCAGATCAGGTGACTTAATTTACCTCTAGGAACAATTCCCCTGTGCAATACCAGAAATCGTATCTGGCACGATAATAAAATGGGAAGGAATCCCAACATATGCAGAAATAGAGAAACAAATGAATTCAAGAAGATAGGAAAACTAAGCCTTTCATATGTTCAAAGCACTTTGAACATGATTGCAAAAAGGTCCTTGTAACGACTATAAAAGATGAAATAAAAGTGTACAAGTAAATAAAACAATATTCCTCGTTCACGGATAGGAAGACTCAGTATTTTCAAGATACTAGTTTTTCTCAATTTGACTAACTCAAAGCAATCCCAATAAAAATTCTGACATGTTTAAGAAGATGCAGAAGTCCCTGAATAGCTAATACCAAACTGAAGGAGAACAATAAGGTTGGAAGACTAGGACTGCCAGACTTCAAGACTTGACTTTAAATTAGACTGTTTTATTCTGAATAATATAACCAGCATGGGAATTATAATCAACAAAAGTCATATACTTGAAAGTTAAAAAAAAGGGACAACTTTAAAAATTATAGTAGAGCTATAGGAAGTGGAATGACAATATCTTGGTGGATAAATACATCAATAGAACAAAAGAGAGTGCTCAGAAACAGACAAATATGAATATAATCAAATTATTATCCACATGCAAAAAAAATTACTTTTATAGAAGACTTATCCAAAACACTAAAGAATTCCTAATACTACAATAGCAAGGTTTCAGACAATTCAATTAAAAAGCAGCTGGGGTCTGGGAAGATGGTTCAGAGGGATGCTATGCACGTGGGAACCCCAGAGATCTCGTGCCCTGACTATGCTGGGAGTCACCCAAGCACTACACCAGGAATAAACCCTGAGCCCGACAAGATATGGTCCAAACACCATAATAAATAATAGGCCAAAATCCTTAACAGATACATCATTCAAGAAGATGCTTAACAAATATATGAACGTTCTACATCCTGGCAACAAAGAAATACAAATTAAAAGGAATAGGCATCACTATCCTTCACCTATTGACTATTCAGAACCCTAGATATTGTGTCCTCCCCAAATTCAGCTGTTAAATCCTAAGTCCAATGTGATGATGGTAGTAGGCTGTGGAGCTCTGAAAGGTGATTAGGTCAAGATGGCAAGCCCAGCAGGAATGGGATTAGTTCATTCATAGAAAAGGTCTCAGAGATCCTTCCCATTCCATTGTGAGATTCCAAGTAGAAGTCTGCAATCCAGAAGGTCCTCACCATATCAGACCTCTAGTCACCATAAGTATGAGAAAGAAATTCATATTGTTTATAAGCCATCCACTTTGAATGAAGACACTGGTCAAAACTTTAAGAGATACCTCATCAAGGAAGAGAAACTAATAGATACAAACGAATATAGGAAAAGCTGTACCATGTCATCTGTCCTCAGAGAAAGGCAAATAAAAACATTAGTAAGATGCCATTACATACTAGTGGAATGGCCAGAATCCAGAACACTGACATCAGCTGGCAGTGAGGATATGGAGCAACACATGTGCTCATTACAGGGGACATGCAAAAATGGTACAGCCACCGTGAAGACAGTCTGGTGATTTACTAAGAGATTAAACAGAATCCTATCATACAATAAAATTATGCTGCTCAGTATTTACGCAAAGAAGCTGGAAATGTAAGTCACATAAAGACCTGAACACGCTGTTTATAGAAACATTCAGTGCTGGAGTTAATAACAGGAAGTAAGGTGTTTGCTGTGCATGGAGGTGGCCCCAGTTTAGTCCCCAGCACTGCATATAATTCCCCTGTGCCCTGCCAGCAATGATTCCTGAGCACAGAGCAGAAAGTAAGTCCTGAGTACTGCCAGGTGTGCTCTAACTATATTCATCTAACTATAAAACTTGGAAGCAATTGGATGTTAAGTATGAAAAAGTTAAGCTTGGTGAATTGTGTGAAATATTAATGCTAAAATGAATGAGTCATCAAGACATAAAAAGACAAAGGGAACTTAACTGAGTATTACTAAGTGGAAGAGGGCTGTTTGAAAACACAATGTATGCTGAAGGACACTATATTGGAGAAAAGTTAAAACTAAGGACACAGTAAAAAGATCCAGAGTGATGGGTGGGAGGGGGGGCAAAGGGTAGGAAATGAGTAAGTGGAGCACAGAGGGATTTTTAGGTTTATAAAACTATACTATTAAAAGCTAGAGTGATAGTACAGTGGGTAGGGCATTTGCCTTGCATGCAGCTGACCCGAGTTTGATCCCCGACATCCCATATGGTCCTCTGAGCAACGCCAGGAGAAATTCCTAAGTGCAGAGCCAGGAGTAACCCCTGAGCATTGCCAGGTGTGACCCCAAAACAAAAAAATAAAACAAAAATAAAACTATACTACAAAATATTATCATGTAGATACAAGCCATTAGAGTTTATACAAATTTCAGAAGTTATACAACAGTGAACCCTAAATTTAAACTATGCACTTGGGTGACAATGCATCAATGGAAGCCCACAGACTGTAACAAATGGATTCCAGTGATAGGAAATGGTGAGAACCGGGGAGGCTCTGCATGGGAGGGAGTACCAGAGAGGAGGGAGTACTGGATATTTCCTCTCCATTTTGCTTTCAACCTAAAACTGCAGTTTTTTGTTTGTTTTGGGGGGGCGTCACACCTGTCAATGCTTAGGGCTTACTTTTGTCTCTGAGCTCAGGGATCACCCCTGGCTGTGTTCAAAGATCTATGCTGGATGCTGCAGACGAAACCTGGGCCAGCCACGTGCAAAGTACATTACCTTGCACTGTACCTCGATGTACTATCTCTCCAGCCCCCAAACTTAAAACTGCTTTTAAAATAAAGTCCGCTTTTCTCACACACGCGCGCGCGCACACACACACACACACACACACACACACACACACAAAATAAGGAAACTAGGCATGTATTAAAGAAACATTAAGGCACTGAAATAAAAAAAAAAAACCCAAAACAACCACTAACCTTTCAATTTTAAAAAGCCAGGCAAAATGGACAAATGGAATCAGAATCAAATGCGTTAAGACACTTGCTTATTTATTTTTAAAGTTTTTGGGTCACACCCAGCAATGCTCAGGAGTTACTCCTGGCTCTGCACTCAGGAATTACTCTTGGAGGTGCTTGGGGAACCACATGGGATGCCGGGGATCAAACCTGGGTCAGGTACGTATAAGGCAACCACCTTACCCGCTGTACTATATCTCTAGCCCCCCAAATTAAGACATTTTAGAGGTTATTTGAGTTTTAAGTATTTTTCTAATTAAACAGTACAGCATCAACTATATTACATTGCCTATGTAATTCATTATCTTTTGATAATTTTTGATCATTCATTTATCTTTTAGTCATTATTAAGCACAGGATACACTGTAGGGAATGGTTATCTTGTCAATTCTCTGTTATGGGAGGCCCCTCTAAATGATCCTGGCACCCTCCCACAGATACCATATAGCAGGAGGCATACAGATGTAAGAGTATTTGCCATCTTTACTGTTGAGATTTCTTAGTCACTCTAGAGTTCCTCAAACCAGTAATAGAAATGTTTGAAGGAAGAAGGTAAAACAGAGCAATGAGTGGTAGTTGCCTGGGCGTGAAAATTTAATCACTTTTTCCCCTCAACCAACTGTCTAACCTTTCCCAATCATCCAAATTATTCTGTTTACACTGCCTCTTCCCACGCACTAAAATTTCAGTCAAAGATGTTACCTTGGTTTTGTGTTGCAAAGAATGACACTGCTTGGTTTAGTCACCTTGACTAGACCACGGGTTATTTATAACTCACATTAAGGTTATTTTTCCCCTTAAATAATATGGTAACATTCACAATAAAATGTTTCATTGACTGTTGATTACTTTTTCCCAATTGCACTTAAAAGTTTTCTCACTTTTCCTAATCGACATCCCATCACTACTCAAATCTTTCTAGCTAAAATGACCAAGGTTCAGTACTATGCAGCTCTCTACACTACAGTACTATGCAGCTCTCTACACTAGAGAGAGCTGCATAGTACTGTAACTATGTTACATAAAACAAAGTTTTATTTATTGGTCAGTATGGCTCATGAGAGCTATACTACTGCATCCTGTAAAACAGGAGAGTAAGTGCAAGAACCATAAGAAAGGTGTGAGCTGTCACAGGAAGTCAGAGTAGAAAAAGAAACTTGCTATTGAGCCAATCAAGAAAAGCTTCAGATTCATACAGTCTATAAAAATAGATAGAACTTTTATAGTAAGGCATTTGAGGCTATTCATATGGGTTTTACTCTGGCATTCACCCCCTTTCCCTAACTCTTTCTTTTAGTATGTTCTCTTAACAATAGTGGCTTAAATTGCCACTACTAAAAACAAGTGACCAAGGAACAACAAAAAAATCCATCTTTCAGTTTCACTGCATCCCCCACCCCACCCGTAAGCCTTCTTACAATTAAGACTCTTCACTTATAATTATCAATTCTGTTATTTCTGATTGGGCTACCAGCCCTCTCTCCACTGGAATCTGTATGCAGCCCTCTACTGAAATTGCTTATGCTAAGATGATCAAATAGCACAGAAATGCTGAATTCAAGCATTTTCCCCAGTGGTTTTAGTTTTTCCATGTTAGAGCAGAGGTAAAGCAATCATGAGAAAAGATCCTGAGAAAGGAAAAACATAGGAACAAGTCACTAGAACAAGTCTTTGGTGAGAGGAGAATGGAATCAGCAAGACAGAGGGTGCTGTAATAGCAAAGGGGAAGCAAATAAATGAGAGAGTACATGAAGAACACAAAAATCTGTTGGATGCCTGCAGTCTTTTCAGTTATTCAGGTTGAGTTTAAAGAGGAGAAAAGTACCAGTCAATAAGAAACAAAGAAAAATATGTCAGCACTCAGTTGACACTAGATGAAAGGAAGTAGAACGGGGCAAAGGTACAGAGTATAGAGTTTGATTCCAGACAGATTTGGGTTTAATTTCAATACCTACATATATAAGCCAAGCATTCTCGGCTGAGTCTCTAATCTTTCTAAAGCCCACCACCCACAAAATGGGTAACAATACTTCAACTGAGGAGGAGGCTGTGAGGGCTGAGCTAAACATGTTAGCCTATCTAAAGTGGTAATGATTTAATCTCAGAATTTTATCCAGTAATATCAGCAAACTAATACAGAAAAAGAGAATGACCAAAGCTTGGAAGGTGGACCTGATAGAGGACTAAGGGAAAATGGTTTGCTTGAGAGGGCAAGTCTGAGAACTGTTAATTGTAGAACTCAAGAAAAAAAATTAGATGAGGGTCTGTGAACCTCTTAGAAGAATAGAAGATGAGACAGGAGGTCAAAAAGAGGTCAGCAAGCATACTTAGGAGCAATGACTGTAGATGAGACACAGGCTGTGGTCAGAGACGGGAAACTCTCGTGTCAAGAACTTGGAGGCCAAGAATCCTTCCAAACAAGAGTGAAAATTTTTCAAATCGCTGAAATGAAATACACTAATCAAAATATCAGTGTAATTTTAAATCACGAATGCAATCTAAGTGCTGTGAGAAACCATATATCTCTATTTCTATATAAATGCATATGTATCTAGATCACTAAGTATGTATATTAGGTATAAGCCAACAGAAAACACCAGACTATAATTCCCCAGTGTGGTGGGAACTTCTCAAATATAATTGTAGACGTGTTACTCAGAAAGTTTCTATTCTACAAACCAAGTAGAACGAAGGTGGCTTGTTCAGGAAGAGGTTTAAGAAGTTGCTCTGCAGAGGTTTTTGGCTTCCGCACCTCTGAGATTATGTTTATTGCTAAGAAGCATGTGTGAAAATCCCCTGCTCTGGGCCACAGGATGGCGCTTCCAGCTCAGTCAGCATTAAACCACTCACTCTCAACTTGATCTTTCAAATGTCAGTTTTGATTTTCAGCGTTTGTCCTTCCTTCTTATTAGCTCCTGATATCCTAGGTTACACAAAGGAAACATCTCTCTGAACAAAGACTTGTCAGAATCTACAGTTTACAAAATTACAAATGAAGCAATGTGAGTGCCTGAATGAGCACTGTTTCGGAGCAACAAGACTTTATGCGGTCTGCTTCTGGCCACCAAGCAGATGAAAAACTTCTAACTCACAGCAGGAAAAACATCCTACTACATCATGACCCAGGTCACGTAGCTCAGTGCTCTGTCTCTGACAGGCCAGCAGGCGACACTCTGAGCCCAGGGCCGCTGCAACTTTCTCTGCCACTAAGATCTGCTCCAGGTATTCTTCATACCTTCACTATAATATGAGAGGCAAAAAAACTTCTCAGATGCTTTCTGGCTCCAGAGCTTTGGGGAGGTGGCTGAGAGGTTTGAGCACTTGCCTTGCATGTGTTCTCTTACACCATTAATAAAAAATTATAAAGCTCTGGGAGATAAGTACTGAGCTGGAACTAATGAATTTATTTTGTCTAATCTTTCATAAATCTTGGCACTTACAATGAGAAAGTGAGTTTACCACAGTATAAAATAGAATCTTAAAAGTTTTAAGGAATACTAGAGGTTTTAAATTTTAGAACCCAAGGAATAAATTTACATTCACTTTTACAATTAGGTATGAGAGTTAAGTTCAGTTAAATGCAATATTCTGCTAAATGGTATGTGAAATCAGTGTCCCTGAAGGTATTCAAATACTAATCAAATCCTGTAGTAATCTTCATCTTTGTAGACAGAAAAGTTAAAATTATCTCAGTAATTTTTATTCTAAATTCTAAAATGAGACAAATGCCCCTCTTTAGGGGGTAGTTAAGTTTCCATAGTCTTAGGCTAACAATTTTAATTTTCATCATTTTTAGAGATAAGTCCTTATCTAGAAAATTTTCACTATAGTAGTAGTGACTAATTAGAATGTTGGAACTAATAGGAACTAAATGATTAAACATAACTTTTTCCTTTACAGATGAGGAAACCAAAGTTTAGTGATGGAACAGACTTATCTACGGTGAAGAAAATGGCTAATCTGAGATCAAACAAAACAGTGCTCTTAAAATTGCAGATCCATGCTGGGGAGGTACTCAAAGGAAAGGCCACAGCTTCATATGCATGAGGCACGAGACAGCCTCCACCAGGCTAACCAAGCATCACTGGGAGAGCCACACAAGCACCACTGGGAGGCCCCTTTAAAAATCAAATAAAAAACCTCTGTATTTGAGAATTAATCAATGAAGTGGACTGCTACCAACATAATATTTTTAAAAAGCAAGAGTCAGAACACCTGCAAGCTTGGGTTTGATACCCGACACCGGGTGGAGAGAAGGGTGGGAAGCAAAAGTAGAAAATATAGGAGGCTAAAAAGAAAAATACAGAACCTTTATGATGCAGCCAGGATAAGAATTGCTTCATAAAACTTCACTTCAATCATATGTATTGTGTTATAGTAAGCTGTACTTACATAGGGGTAATTTTTTCTAAAGTCATTAAAATAAAATATCTGATTCACTGAATTTTAAAATTCCTTATTTTAAAACTATGATTAAGATTATCATGTTATTTATTATGAGTCACTGAACGAATAAAAATCTAGTACTTGACTCACTGAATCAAGTACTAGAATCTATTTGTCATTTCCCCCTTTAAAAGAAAGGTTCTGAATGTTTAATTCCATTACATATGTGAAGATTTATTTTTTGTGGTTTCTTTTTTTTTCTTTTGAAAACTTTCTTTAAGTTATCACATTCCTTAGAGTTTATATGTGCAAAAGCTAGACAAGCATCTTAAAATACTAAATTCTGTAATTCCAATTATCACGTTTTAGAAGTCTGTGAGAAAACAGTGACCTCTAGTGGATTCATCAAATGAACTTGGTTCATGACCTAAGAACCTAGACATTAAGATGTAAAAAATACTGATATGGCTACATACGGAATACCATTTTACATAAAAAAGAGCTACAGTGACACAATGTACAATGTGAGTGAAACACATTTACAATTAGTTACTGACTTCTAAGCAAAAAGAATTCTATCTATCATTGATTTTAGAACTACACTTAATTTTTCTGAGTTTTTTTAAAAGGGGTTGCATTAAATTACCTAAAGGTTTTTTCATTAAATTACCTAAAGGTCATAATTCCTTTTTCTTTAATTCATTTTGTGAACTAATGCCAGATTAAATTATGTTCAAGACACTTGATGGATCTCTAGTCACTGATGTCCTTTTTTACATATAATGATCTTACTCCCCACCATTCCCCCTAATTCGTACTTCTTAGTTCTGTTCTGCTTAATTTTTTTTCCCCACCGGGGCAGAAGGTACTGTGGGCTGAACCCAAGGCCTTATATGTATATCCTCACAAATGTGCTGTACATCTACCTTATTTCAAGTGAGCCAATATTTGACTTCTTTTTTTTTAAAACTTATTTCAAATATTATGTTTAATTTTGTTTTTCTTTTTGGGTCACACCCAGCGATGTTCAAGGGTTTACTCCTGGCTCTGCACTCTGGAATTACTCCTGTAGGTGCTTAGGGGACCATATGGAATGCCGGGAATTAAACCCAGGTTGGCCGCTTACAAGGCAAACACCCTACCTGCTGTATAATTGCTCCAGCCCTAATACCCCATTATGAATTTATGTAGGATAACATGGGGTTTGTCCTTTTAGCCTTGCTGCAGGGAACTTAGTTTACCTTAGAGCAATGTCCTTTCTGTATGGACACAGGAAGACAGTTAATATTATGCTTTGTAACTTGGGAGCTGATTAACTCCAGTAATATTTACTCCCGGGCACCTGCTTTCCTAGCACCCCAAAAGCTGGATCCCGACGAGGGACAGAATAGACCCAGGGCAAGCTGTGAGCTACCCTGGCATCGAAATGGGCCAGGCCAAAGCGCCACAATACTCAACTATAAGTTGAGGGCATGATCATGGACAATGCTGTCATGATCCAAAGGTAACAACGAGACTAGGACCCTGCTGGGGTTAGGAAGAATAACCTCGCTTGAGGACTGTGGTCTGGAATGTATTGTGAGATGTCCTCAGGAAGAACCAAACTTTATATCTCTTACTGTGTTCATACAGAATGACACTGCTAGAAATATTAGAAGTAGATTTATTATAACTATTTAAGCAGATTACTAGCTCACACTCTGACACACTCTTGTTTGGAATCACATCCTTGAGGGATCTCCTTAGATGAGATTTTGTTAATCTCCTCAAGAAATGGTCTTACCTTTCTTTGTTGATTTGTTGATGTTAAACCCACCTTTGTGCTACTGCCCTATGTAACTTGCTATATAAACTGAGACTGTGGGACAGAGAGGGAGATAGAAGATCCAGAGAGAGATCCAGAACCGGGGGAGAAACAGAGAGAGAGAACAAAATAAACTGATCAAGCAACCAGTTTGG
Source organism: Sorex araneus (assembly GCF_027595985.1). Taxonomy (NCBI): domain Eukaryota; kingdom Metazoa; phylum Chordata; class Mammalia; order Eulipotyphla; family Soricidae; genus Sorex; species Sorex araneus. Next base: position 80,961,876 of record NC_073306.1, on the reverse strand, counting down.
CCTTCTTCCTTCTGTCGCCTGCCCTTGACCAACAGCCACCCACAGCGGTTCCAGAACACCAAACGCGGGTGGTGAGACAGAGCCGCCCGGAGAGCTTGCGAGAGCACACGCCCGTCGTGCCTTAGTTTTTTACAAGTTTATTTTCTCATCTTTGTTTAACTTTCTCATAAAATTCTTTTTTTTTGGGGGGAGGGAGGTGGTGAGGTGGAGGAATACTCCCAAGCAGTGCTCAGGGAATTCAGGGCTACAGCCAGCAATTCTCTGCCAACCAGGTCTAATGAATCAATGCTGAGGCTCATGTCTACAGTGGTGCTCCGGCTCAACTGTGTGAGGAACCACACGGCCCAGCCTGGCTGTGCTCAGAGGCCTCCAGAGCTATGCCCTGTGATGTCTGGGAGACCATGTGGCACTGTGGATGAAACCAGGGTTGGCTGTATACAAGGTACCTTATCCCCCTTAATATCTCTCTAGTCCCTCATCAAGCAATTATCACCACCTTCACAAACTTAGAAGTGCCTATCAGAGTAAGCTGAATTCTAAAATCCTGCATCTTCTGAAAAAAATCAACATTCTTATTCCACAATTGTTATATAAGTAGGGTTAACAGTATCAAGAGGCATATTAGGAAGTCAAAAAGTTTAGGTTTTGTGGGGTCAGAGTGACAGGATAGCAGGTAAAGTGCTTGCTTCAAAAATGGCCAACTTGGGTGCGATTCCTGACATCTCATATGGTCCCCAGAGCAGAGCGAGTAAGCCCTGAGTATCACTGGGTATGACCCCCACCACCCCTGACCCCCAAATAGTTTAGGTTTTGTGATTAAATTTTAAACAGAAAAACCCATTTATTGTTTTATTTATTTCTGGGTCACATTCAGCAGTACTTAGGACTTACTTCTGGCTCTGCACTCAGGGGTTACTCCTGGCAGGGCCTGAGGCACCATCTAGGGTGCTGGGGATCAAACCTGATTTGACCACTGTACTATCTTTCCGGCCTTGCAAAAAATCACTTGTATTTACTAGATTTTTTAAGTGTTAATTCCTTAATAGCTATGCATAAAATATAGCATTTTCCCATATTGAACTATATGTAATGATAAAATTCTATTGAAAATCAGATCTATTCTCTGCATCTCTCAAAAAAAAAAACCTATTAGAACATATGAACAAACGTACAGATAATCATTTAAAATTACCTTTCTTCTTCTCGAACCCAAACTGGAGTTTTGGAAATTTGTGCTTCAAAATATTTTGATGCTTTATAACAAAAATTGCTGCAAAAACACTTCAAACAAATAAATGTTTAATTTTAATGTTTAAACATATAAACATTTTAAAATTATTTTTACAAGGACTCATAATATGTACATAAGAGAGTATAAAACAAACATGCAGTTGAAAAGAGAAAAATGGAAATCAATGCTATCCCTCTAGGTAAGAAATAAGAGTGCTTTAAAGTAAATGTACTCCTCCATAAAGGCACTGCTTTTCACATTCCCCAGAAAAAAAATATCATAAAACTTATTTTATAAGCTTATTTCCTCGTTTTTTTCGTTACCCCAGCCATAAATATCATATGCAATATTATCATTCAATTTTGCCAAAAGTTTTGTCTAAAGGAAATTGTTATTATTGTATTCTCTTTTCTTCTGTTCTGCATTATTTTTGAGATTCATTCCTCTAGGGCTTACATTGCAAATTAAATGGCTCTGAATTAATACTCTAGCTTTTAAAGACATTTTTTTTGTTATCAATACAATGTTACTATCAATTTATTTTTAAGAATTATGTAAAAATATAAAAAATTTTTAAATCTAAGCTGAGTGTAAAGTTTAGTGGCATTAAGCAACCCTCATTGTTATGCAACCACCATACCATCCATTTCCAGAACTATTCATTTCACAAGATAAAAAGCTCTATACCTGTTAAAACAATGCCCTCCATTGACAAACCATCATTCAACTTGTCTCTATGATAATTCTATGACTGTAAAAATTCTTACAAGTAGAATTTCGTAATACATGTTCTTTTGTTGTGGTTTATTTTCTTTAGGATAGTATCTTTAGAATTTAACCATGGTGTGGCATATGTTGAAATTTATTCTCTTTAAAGACTGAACACCATTTCATTCTATCTATCTATTTTATATAACAGGAAATTCAAATGGATATATATTCTTGTGGCCCTGGATAGAATTTCCTTGGGAATGTTGCAGCATGCAAAGAACAGGTAATAATGTCTACGTGACTCCGATAACCGTGTAGTGACAGTTTGTCAAAAAGGCTGTACCAATTTTTATTTGATCAGCACCACAACACTCAGATTTTTATAACTGTTTATTCAATGTGGGTTATTTTCTTGTTTTTTGCTTATTTATTTTATTTTAAATCTGTCTACCTACTGGTATTCAGGGTTATTCCTGGGGCTCAAATCTGAGGGTTGAACCTGGGGATTGTGCATGCGCAGCCTACACGCCAGCCCTCTGAGCCAACTCCCTGGCCTTTATGTGTTTTGTTGTTTTTTTCTAACAGACCACACATTCTGGTTATGAATCTGTGATCACTTATGTGTGAGAAATATGACTTCTTTGATTTTTAGCTAATCTTTTCACTGAGAATTCTAGTGAGACAGTGTTCTTAATTGTAATGTAGAAAACTGACCAGTTTTTCCTCTAGGTGCTATAATTTTCCAGCTTTTTCTTCTTAAAAATTTGAGTACAGCTTATTACCTCTATATGTGAAAATGGTTCATCAAATAGCACAGCGGGTAGGGCATTTGCCTTACACGCGGCCGACCCGGGTTCGATTCCCAGCATCCCATATGGTCCCCGAGCACCGCCAGGGGTAATTCCTGAGTGCAGAGCCAGGATTAACCCCTGTGCATTGCCAGGTGTGACCCAAAAAGCAAAAAAAAAAAAAAAAAAAAAAAAGGTTCATCAAAACTACCAAAGTTCCAGTACCATCCCACCACCAAAAAGAACCCCAGTCATTCCTACCCCCCTTTCCCTCTGGAACCACCATAATTATCACTGCATTGAAGAGTTAGTTTTATTGATTTTTACCAATTTACTTGGTTATTTATAATCCACATATGAGTAAAACCATCTGGTAGTTATTTCTCACTCTTCCCTGATATAGTTTCCTATCTTATTTAATACATTCTCTCTACTTCATATTTACTAAGACATTCTGCCATACTGTCTACAAAAAAAAGTTTTTGTTTTCATGTTCAGATTTTTTTTAATTTGATTGAATCACTGTGAGACAGTTACAAGCTTTCATGTTTCGGTTATAATCACACAATGATCAAACACCCATCCCTCCACCAGTGCACATTCCCCACCATCAACATCCCTGGTATAACCCCCTTTCCCATCCTCCCCCTGCCTCTCTGGCAGACAATATTCCCCATACTCTCTCTATACTTTTGGGCATTATGGCTGGCAACACAGACATTGAGAGGTCATCATGTTTGGTCCATTATCTACTTTCAGCGCACATCTCCTACCCCGACTGATTCCTCCAGCCATCATTTTCTTAGTGATCCCTTCTTTATTCCATCTGCCTTCTCTCCTCCGCTCATGAAGCAGTCTTCCAGCAATGGGGCAAACATGTTCAGATCTTTAACATACCTAAATTGATCTTTGATTATACACTGCAATGCGGTTCAAATGTTTTTCTCCATATAAAACACTAATTTTGCCTATACTCTTTATTGAAAAGTTCAGTTTCTCCTATGATCTACAATACTCCTACTGTCATAAAATAAATATCCACATGTGTATTAAGTCCACTTCTTACTCTAGTCTGTTCCACCATTTACTTGCCTGAATTTGTACCAATAAGCACATTCAGTGCTTAAATATTCAAATAACTAAATCATAAAGAGGTTTTAACTCCTGGAATTAATTTCTTTATAATTTTATTGATTATAACATTAAAAATTAACTACATTTGAAATAGATATTCAGCTTACCTTTCTTTCAGTGATATCATAGACTTTATTAGTTTTAGTAGAAATCTTGTATTTCTGTCTTGGTACCTAAAGAAAAGGAAGTACAGCTTACAAAATAATTTATATAATAAACACGAACTTTATGTGATAAAGCCATCTATATGCACATCTTTGCTTACCTCACATCACTAGTTCATAACCTGTTTCATGTATTCTATTATATTGTGAAATATAAAAAATCCAGAGTATAATCAAGAGGTAGAGGTCAATGTTTCAAAAAGTTACTTACAATTCCTAGTTTCTTCTGACATAAGGGATAACCGCAGAGTTTGATGATGGAACGCTCATCTACAACATCACTGTAGTGAGCAGGTGTGATGAACTTCCCCTATAATGAAACGAGAAGCACATTTCCACCTATGGAGATTATTGGCAAAGTTTACTTATCATTTCTCAAGTTTCATTTATTTCATCTAAAAACACAAAGGAGGCACTTCTGTGGCCATAGTGACAGTCTAGAACATAAGACGCTTGCCTTGCATGCAGCTGTGGTGACTGTGACCTTGGTTCAAATTTGTGCACCACTAACAGTCCCCTTTAGCATCACCAGCGGTTACTCCTGAGCACAGAGCCAGACAGCCCCTGCACATAGCTGGGTGGTTCAAAAATCAATACCAAAACACAGGAAGCATTTTTTGGGAGTTGGGCTGGTGGGGGTGGGGGCATGCAGGTGTCAGTCATTCTTTTACCATCTCCTGACCCTAAAGAAAGCGTATCTTTTTTTTTGTTTTTGGGCCATAACTGGCAGTGCTGGGTGTGAGTGACTGGGCACTCCTGGCATTGCTTGGGGGCAATGTAGTGCCTGAGACTGAAACTGGGGCTGCAGCATGCTCCAGCCCCTTGAGACATATCCTAGCCCAAGGAAGCATGTCTTCAGCACTATATATCATGTATAGAGATTCTACTCCAGTTATCTCATCACTTTAAATACTATTATCACTGTCATCCTGTTGTTCATCGATTTACTCAAGCAGGTGCCAGTAAAGTTTCCATTCGTCCCAGCCCTGAGATTTTAGCAGCCTTTCTCCTTACTCGCCTTTCCTAACGCTACCATATTGGAGGCTCTTTCAGGATCAGGGGAATGAGACCCGTTATTGTTACTGTTTGTGGCATATCGAATACACCACGGGGACCTTGCCAGACTCTTAGTAAACTAAAATTTAGAAAAAAGAAAAAGAATTTCCCAGAGTTGAGGAATGCAAGCAACCAAATACAAGAGGCCCAAAGAGCCCCAACAAAAACAGACTCAGCTAGGAAAACTCCAAGACATACTGCCTTCAGAATGACGAAAACTAAAGTCAGAATATTTAAAAAGAGCAAAATCAAAAGAGAAGCTTTTACAGGAAACCCCACGGACTGGAGAGATTGTACAGTGGGTAGGACATTTGCTTTATTCGTGGAGTATTCAGTTTTGATCCCCTGCATCCCACATGGTCCCCCGAGCACTACTAGGAGTAACCCTTACACATCACCAGCTGTGGCATCAAACAAAGAAACCAAAGAAAAGCCTGTAAGATTCACAGATCTATCAAATAAGACTCCAATGAGCCTGAGGAAAATGAAAATATATAGTAAAAAATATCAATGATATGAACATCTCACCAGAATACACTGTCCAGCTAGGTCATCATGCAGACTTAAAAGAATAATACAGAGTTTCATGGACAGGCAACAGCTTCAGGAATTCAAAGCCTTGCAACCAGTGTTGCGAGAAACATTTTGCAGTTTCTTTGAAAGACAGAACAAGCTTCCCAGCTTGTGGCACCAAGCACAGTGCTCAATCATGGTGCTTTGGGTTGCCCTCTACTATGCTAAGAAAGATACAATGACTCTTAGCTTGCTAAGAGATTTCATACATTTTCAATAATGAACTGACTTATTAACTTATATAAATCCAATAATGAATCTCATTTATATTGAATGTGCTAGGTTTTTTTTTTTTTACATCCAGAGATTTTTATTATAATCTTATTTTATCTCTGAGGCTCCCAGCATTTGTACCAGTTAGCCAACACTGTGTAACGTACCTGTCCCAGAAGAGCAAAGGGATATGCTTGAGAGATAATAGAGTGAGGGACCCTCACCCTGACCAAGGCTTGTCCCCTTTGGAGTTGAGTCCTGAAGCAAAGGCTCTGTTCAAATGCAGGGGTTTTGGAATGCAGGCACCAAAAACAAGAGGCCCAAAAGTCCCAGCAAAAATAGACTCAACTATGAAAACTCAAAGACACACTGTGTTCAGAATGACAAAAACCAAAGAAAGAATATTAAAAAAGAGCAAGATCAAAAGCTGGCCCGGGATGAGGGGCAAGCATGGGAGTCCCAGCAGTGCAGTGGGGGCCCCTGGTTCCGTTTTCCAGTCTCTGGATCTTCTAGCACTGATTTTCTTTCCTACATTGTCAACCTCTGCTGAGCCCTCACCACCTCCCCGCCATCCTAAATCGAACAGGATCTGATCTGTCCTGTGGCCTTGTTGGTCACCTTCTCACCATCTCAGCCTTCCTGTAGTATTTATCTCCACTTGCCTCACCCTCTTTCCCACTTAATCCCCAGGCCCTCCATGGAGACAATTCAGGCTAATGATGTTAGCCTTCATCTGTGCACTGCTTGAGACTCTGATTGCAAATGTCCACTTGAGATTTCTGACCTCCCAAGATATCTATGAAGGGCCTTATTTGCTTGCTGTGTAATTGAGCTGGGGACTGGAGCGATATAGCACAGCGGGTAGGGTGTTTGACTTGCACACAGCTGATCTGGGTTTGATTCCTCCGTCCCTCTCGGAGAGCCCAGCAAGCTACTGAGAGTATCCTGCCCGCACAGCAGAGTCTGGCAAGCTATCCGTTGCGTATTCGATATGCCAAAAACAGTAACAACAAGTCTCACAATGGAGATGTTACTGGTGCCTGCTCAGGCAAATCAATAAACAATGGGATGACTGTGATACAGTGCTACAGTAATTGAGCTGGACTAATTACAAGGAAAAGATTCTGTTCTGGAAGGAGATGGCACCATGCATTTCCTTCTCTCTTCAGAATACGAGTTTGGTTTGGGTATCAGGTTCCCTCACCATCCTTCTCTGTCTGCATATTCTCAAACTGGACTCCGAAAATACTATTATATATGTACATTGCGGAACCAAGAGAGGAGAGAGTCTCTTGCTCACATGCCTGGCTGTCTTCCCCGGGGCCCCTCGGAGAGGATGGGCTCCAGCTTCCCTCCCCACCCCGAGCAGAGCTCCCGGCGACCGAAGACCACCGAAACCTAGCTACAGCCATGCTCGAGGCCCTTCTCCACACGTTCGGACAGGCCTCACGCATGAAGGTACCGGCAGAGGAACCCAGGTGTGTGTAATTCCATGAACGGCCAACATCCAGAGACTTAAAAGTGAGCTCCCAGAAGCATGCGGCCCCTTATAGCCTACTTCTTCCTCTGGGAGAAACTGGCAAGCTTCTGAGAGTTTCCTGCCCACATGGAATAGCCTTGCAAGCTTCCCATGGTGTATTCATATGTTAAATCCAGTAATAAGCTGGATCTCATTCCCCTGACCCTGAGTCTCCAGTGCGACATCTTTGGGAGGGCCGAGTCGAGAGAGACTTCTAAGATTTCAGGGAAAGGACGAATGAGAGGTTATTGAGCCCGCTCAAGAAATCAACGATTAACGGGGATTTCGTGATTCGTGATATGTACATATTCCTCTTGATAAAAAAAATCTGAGCCCCACACACGTCAATTACATTCACAGTATATATTCTGATTTTTCCTTTTCTTTTATTCTCTGAAGGAATATGAGTATTGATAAAAGTTTTACTCAAGAGTAATGCAAATAAATTCTCTAACTCATATTATAATTCTTCTGATGCTATTAAAGCAGATTTCAAGTTTTTAAACATCAAAACTAATAAGAATTACAACAAGAGTACTACAACAGCAGCTGGAGAGATAGTATAGCAAGTAGGGCTTGCCTTGCACACAGCCAACCTGGGTTTGATCCCTAGCATCCCAAACAGTCCCCTAAGCCCTACGGGGGTGATTCCTGAGTGCAGGAGCTACATCTGAGCATTGCTGGGTGTGGCCCACAAACCAAAAAGAAGCAAATAAACAAAATAAGACAACACAAAGATATGGAAAATGACAAAGTGATATTAGTGTAAACTGGTAAAAGTCAAGTGTGATTAATAAGCTGGTTATAAGAACTACCACTACAGAGTAAAATGAGCCAAAAAGAAGCAAATAAACAAAATAAGACAACACAAAGATATGGAAAATGACAAAGTGATATTAGTGTAAACTGGTAAAAGTCAAGTGTGATTAATAAGCTGGTTATAAGAACTACCACTACAGAGTAAAATGAGCATATTGAGTTTTCATTGCATTTTAAAGTTATTATACAAGGAGAAATACATAGAAGTGAAGTTTGAGGGGGGAGACCCCCAAACAATGTGAGAGACAAGAACTCTCAGCAATGCTCAGCCAACAGAGTTTTGGACAATCCAATTTGAAGCCCCTTAGGACTAAAGCCCTGAGTATTGGGCACCACCAGACACAGGTCCAGTGGTACCGAGGAGCCATGCAGCTACAGGGATTAAATCAGGGTCCTATGCAGGCTCACCTAACCCCAGAGTAATACAGATGGTTACAATAGTATATTATTTTCAAATGCATGAAATATACAGCATGTTACCTCATCTAGTGAGAACAGATACAAAGACTTCGATTAAGCAGAGTTTCAAGCTGTGTAGATTGAAAGATCTCATGCTATAACAATTTTAACTGTTGATACATACACACTCCTTTAGGAATTCTTCAGTAATATTCTCTTCCAACAGCTGTTCAACAATATGCAAAGCTTTTCTCTCAAACTCTATCTTCTTTCTCACAGCTGCTTCTAGTTCGGCTTTCCTGAATAAAAAATTATTCTACATATAATTCTGTTTATCATGGTCAATTTTCTGTGATTTTGTTCTGGGGCTACACCCTGCAGTGCTCAGGGATTACTCCTGGCTCTGTGCTCAGGGACTGCTCCTATTGGGGCTCAGGGGACCATATGCACTTATAAATCTAAATTTCCCACGGTGGCTTGTAAGAATTGAATCCTGTCACTTTGACCTTTCCCAAGTTTCTTTCTCTGTCCCTGAGAAACATCACACTCCCCCATGGACAGCGCCTCTCTTTGAACTGATGAAGCTTTTTCTGGCCTTAGGGCCTTCATACATACTGCCACCTAGCTGGAGGCCTTTCCTCACTACTATTCGGTTAAAGCCGACTGCGCTAGCAAGTATCAGCTAAATGATTAACTTTTCAGAGAAGACTTTCCCTGAAAACCCAGACTGGGCAAATGCCTGACTAGAATGGGCTCTAAGTGGAGTCCTGTCTCCTGGTAGTCTTTTCCTTTCGGGCTCATACTGCGATCTATAGTTATAGAGTTGTTTGTGACAAACTTAACAGCACTTCTCTTTTCTACTAGATAGGAACTCTGTCCTGTTCAAGACCATATCCAAGGGCTAAACACAGATCTGTGACATCTTACACTCAGTGAAAAATTTTGAAAAATATGAGTAAGTTAAAGTCAAAACCAATGCTTCATAAAATGTTAAGTCAGGGGCTGGAGTGATAGCACAGCGGGTAGGGCGTTTGCCTTGCACACGGCCGACCCGGGTTCTAATCCCAGCATCCCATATGGTCCCCTGAGCACCGCCAGGGGTAATTCCTGAGTGAAGAGCTAGGAGTAACCCCTGTGCATCACCGGGTGTGACCTAAAAACAAACAAACAAACAAAAAAACCCCAAAAAACAAAAAAAAATAAAATGTTAAGACATAGATATTATACAGTCTTGATGTTATGTTCACAGGCTACCACTTTTGAAACCTTTTGTGACAGGAGATAAATCGTCTTTTTAGGAAAATTGAGAAAGCCGTAGAACTGAAAATAGGTGCAAAATATAAAGAACAAAATTATTTTGTGAAGTTTCTGGCATATAAATAGGGACAGGTGCAAGCCAAAGAGATGGTACATGGGCTAGGGCATTTGCTTTGCACATGGCTGACCCTGTTTCAGTCCAGGCACCCTATGTGGTCGCAAAGCCCTGCCAGGAGTGATCTCTGAGTGCAGAGCACAGCTGGGAGTCTTCCTCCTCCCCTAACCCACTACCTCGAAAATCAGGAAGAAAACTGTGTGTGGAGCACCTGGTTTTCGTTTATGTCTACAGGTTTATTTCTTTAGTTTGTTTTTTTTTTTGAGGCCACACACTTTCAAGCTCAGGGGTTATATTTCTGGCTCTGCACTCACGAATTACTCTGGGCAGAGTTTGGCAGGCTACATGGGATGCTGGGGAATCAAACTGGGCTGGACACACGCAGGCAAAAGCCCTGCTCTTTGGACTATCCATTTGACCTGGAATCTGATTTGGTTTTCCTCACATGAGGAGCAGAAGGATCTAACAGTCCATGTGAGACTGAGCGCTCAGATCTTCCAGGTTCCCGCATTTCCCTAAGGTAGCACAGCCATGGTTTTTTTATAAACGGTTCAGGGCCTGGGGAGAGCTTAAAGAACTGGAGTGCTCTGCTCTGCATGTGGGAGGTCTCTGCTCTGCATGTGGGAGGTCTCTGCTCTTGGTCCCCAGAGGACTGTGGCAGTGCTCCCCGAAAGCAATCGCAAATAAAAACGCTTCAGTTAACATCAGAGCAAATGCTGTTGTCCAAGCAATATGCTTACCTTTAATTTTTTTTAATTTTTATTTTATTATTTTATTAGTGAATCACCATGGGGTAAAGTTACAGACTTACACATTTTAATGCTTACGTTTCAGTCATACAATGATTGAGTACCCATCCCTCCACAAGTGCCTATTTTCCACCACCAATGGTCCCAGCATCCCTCCCACCACCTCCACCCTGTCCCCTTCACCCCATCCTGCCTCTGTGGCAGGGCATTCCCTTTTGCTCTCTCTCTCTCCTTTCGGGTGCTGTGGTTTGCTATAGAGGTATTAAGTAGGCATCATGTTCAGTCTATAGTCTATTTGCAGCCCGTATCTCCCATCCCTAGTGAGCCCGCCTAGCACCCTTTGCTTGGTGACCCCTTCTCTATCAGAGCTGCTTCTTCACCTAGCATGTGAGGTCAGCTTCCAAGAATGCTTACCTTTTAGACGCATCTTCTTGTTTTAAGGCGTTTGTTTGTGAAGTACCTACAACAAAAACCAAAACAACATAGCGGGCCCAGATTAGAGAAACACTCTTGGTGCGGGGCAGATTCCTGCACCCCATCGACCGAAGATACCATCTTTCCCACGCTCTTCATTCACACACCTGTCACTCAACAGAAATGGGAAGGGGCTCCAATTTCCCCGTGGTCGGAGTTAAGAGGTTTCTCTCTCAGGACGGCCTTGTATTAAGAACTCCATGGGCGCTTTCGGCGGCAACCTCCCCCTCCCCCAAGTGCCTGGCCCTCTGGGAACGCGGACAGGTCGGGGCCCCGGGTACCGAGGCAATGGTGCCCCGAGCAGGGCGAGCGCCAGGTTCCAGGGCGGCCGCGCACACACGGCCCGAGGACGCAGCCCTTGCTCATCCCCAACGCTGGCCACCCCATGCTACTCTTCCAGCACCGCAAACGGGGGCTCCGGCCCCTCTGGGCAAACTTTGGGGCCAGCAGGCTCCGGACGGCGGTGGAAACGCTCTCGGCTCTCCTCGCTCCGGACACCCCTCACCCCGCCCCGCCGCGCAGCCTCTCGGGAGGGTGCCTCGCGCCCCCGTCTGGAATTCTGGAAGCGTGGGGTGGGGTGTGGGGGCAGTTGCCAGGTCCTAGGAGATGAAGCCCTTTCTCCTACCTGCGTTCCGGGAGCCGCGGGGAAGCCGACTCCCGCGCGTTGACGCCCGCGGCCGGACGCCGTCAGCCATGCTCGTGTCGTCAGGGCGCCGCAGGCCCCCGGCGTCTCTCGCGGAGGCCCCGCCCCCGCCGGCGTGCGCAGGGCGGGGCCTGAGCGCGGGGGCGGGGCCTCAGCGGGGGGCGGGGTCAGGGGTTGAGCCTGCGCGGCCCGAGGAGGTGGAGATCGCCGAGAGGGGCGAGCGGCCCGGCGGGTGAGTGCACGCGCCTACCGGGAGGTCGTGTGGCGGTGGGGAACTAGCGGTGGGCTATGAGCCACACGGCGGGCTGCAGGCTCCCCGCACGGTGGTGGTCCCCTTCCCCCCGAACGCCGAGGCCGTGCAGCGCCCGGGAGAAATGGCTTCCTGGGGATGCCGCCCGCACGCGCGCCGCTGTTTGATCCGCCCCAGAGCGCGGCTTGGCGAAGACCCGGCCGGCCCGTGCCCTGGCGCCGGGGCTGGCGCTGCGGGAAACGCCGCCCCCCACCCCCCACCTCCCCGCACTCACCGCGTCCCTACGCCCCTCGCCAAGGTTGGGGGACCTGCTTTCCTTGCCGCGGCAGTGACGCCCACCTCCCCCAATACCCACCCTCGCCGTGGGGGTGGGCGCGCTCGAGCGAACGCGCCACGCCCCGGCGGGGGGCGAGGAGTGGGGAGCTGTGCTGCGCCCCAGTTTTTGTTCGGTGGGACGTGAGAGCTATTTCTAAAATCTGATGGTTAGAACTGATTTCAGGGCCTCCGAATATGTCAGCGTTTGAAAAACTCATCAGGAGCCATGGTTTGTGCTGCCAAGTAGCTTCAGAAACTATCAAAACTATCAGCCCCTAGAAAACTTAAGACGTGCAACCTGAGGTTTCCGCCCCTCCCCCAATGGATGCTTATTTTTGTAGGTTAACATACTAACCCATAGTAATGACAATTCTGCTTGAAAACATCTCATGTTTGTTCTTTATCAAGAATCAGAATGAAAGACAACCATACTCGACTATCAATTAAGAATAAGAATGAAATACAGAATGAAGTACATTACTGACAGTTGCTAACAAGTGTATGTTGTATTAGTTAATTCCAGCTCGAGCATCAAAACTAAGAAAAATAACCAAGGAATGGCTGTGGAAGAACTTCAGTCCATAATAAAGAGATGTGTGAGTGATGTTTTCTTTCCTACTTAATATCTTTGAAAATATGGGAAGGGCACAGATTGTTTTTAATTATATTTGCTGTCACTCAAACAGTTTAGCTGCTTTAATCCTTTTCTTTTCTGGACTGTAAGTAAATAGCATATAGGCAGATTGGATTATTCACATGACATACTTTTTGTAAACTTATAAGTTTTTACTAAAACTTTAGGTTTTTGTAAATAAACTTCTAAAATTTTAACAGATTCTTATCATAGAATTTTTTTCTCACAGTGGATTTCAACATCTTTCATTAAAGTATTTATTAGGCTTATCCTAATTTTCACTCATATGATGATACAGACCTTATCTAGAACTTAAACAGATAACTCCTGTATGAAGTAACTGTTGGATTTTATTTGCCTAAATGTGTTTTTGTTTTTACCAGCAAATCCTAGAAGAGCAAGACTTTAAAGAAGAAGATTTTGGCCTGTTTCAGTTAGCAGGCCAAAAATGCATAGATGAAGGGCATATAGACCAGCTATTAGAAATTATTCAAAATGAGAAAAATAAGGTAAGTATAGTCTTCATATATACTTTTTAGTATTTAGTAGAGAAGAGCCACCTGATGCTGTTACTCATACATGTATTTATTAACCAAACATTTAAGAATTGATCTAGGGGCTGGAGAGATAGCACAGTGGGTAGGGCGTTTGCCTTGCACGCGGCCGACCCGGGTTCAAATCCCAGCATCCCATATGGTCCCCTGAGCACGGCCAGGGGTAATTCCTGAGTGCAGAGCCAGGAGTAACCCCTGTGCATCACCAGGTGTGACCCAAAAAGCAAAAAAAAAAAAAGAATTGATCTAAATTTTGATAGTAGAAAACTAGAAAACAAGAAAGCAAGTAGGAATAATCATATACTTTAAGTGTTTGCAGTTTGGTAGGAGAAATAAGCATGTTAATAACTATCAATACTGACACAGAACAAATGAGTTAAGTGTTAAAGTATTAGTGAAACACTTTAGAGGAGCGGCGGTTTCAGGTGTAGGGATCAAAAGTTTTGTTTGAGTCATTAATTTATTTTGAGAAATACCAGCATCAAGTGGACTAGGTATTAAGTTTTGGTGTGTAACAAATTGTCTTCAGCCAGAAGTTTATGGAAACTCAAATGTAAGGTAAAATATTTTGTGTGCAGAGAATCAAAGCAAGCATACATAGTCTTAAGAAATGCTCCATAATAGGAATGTTTATGGAATCAGGGACAACTATTTCCTGGAACATAAACACTCTCAAATTTTGTGCCTTTGTATTCTCATACAAGGGAAAACCAGGTACACAACCTCCTTTCATTAATTGTACTATTTAGTTATATAGTAATTCGTGGATATTACAGTCTGCTTGTGCTGGCCTTTGGCTATAGTCAGTGCATCTTGATAATACTCAGAAGAGGTTTAAAACTTTTAAATCACACGTAGTTACAGAATTTCTAGTCAGTAGTTGATAGTGATTCCTTTTTAACTTGAAAAACATGTTTTTTAGGCATTATGAACATAGTTAAAGTGGTAGAGCATATGCCTAACTTGTGCTTGACCATGTGTTTGATCCCTGGCACCACATGACCCTCCAAGCAATAGTGAGTGGATCTATGCTTTATTATTATTATTTCTAAAAGAACATTTAAAAATATTTTAGAACATTTTTTAAAATATATATATTTTTGATGTGCGATAATGGTACCTATGTGGCTCAAATATAATGGTTTTCAACACCTTGATTCTTCTCAGTTGCATTCTCAGAGTATAAACTTATTTTTATAATAAAGAAATAGACACTGAAGAAGAGTTGACTTGCCCAAAATTAACTCAGCTTTTATGTGACATCCAGAATTCAGACCTGTACAACCTGGCTTTAAAACTCTACTGTGCCTCTGGTTAGAATCTGCATTCTACTATAAAAGGGTAGAATAGGAAAGACTGAGTGTAGGGAATGAAAATGAGATACAAAAGTGGATTTTAAGCCTTTGAGAGTACAATATATCCTAAAAGAAAAAGCAATTTAAGGAGAACATTTAAGGGAGATAAGAAAATTTATTTGGGGAAATATTAAGTTTAAGATGAAGGAAGCAATTGGCAAGAAATGTGTTCTCAGTAGAGAAATAGATTTAAGTTGTAGATTTGTACAAGTCTTTTGATTAGGTGATTAAGCATAGTGAGGTTTAGACTTAATACCCAGGGAATCGCCTTTGTGATATGCCGTGTGCTACATTCTGTTATAGATAAATGAATGTTTAAAATGGAATGCAATTTAATTTTCTGGCAAGGTAAAACTATCAAGATTGGTCTAGGGGCTGGTTCAGTAGTACAGTGGGTAGGGTGCTTGCCTTGCACCCAACACGGCTTACCCAGGTTTGATCCTGGGAACCACATATGGTCCCCAGAGCTCTGGCAGGAATGATCTCTAAGTATGGGTGGATGTGGTCCCACACACCCCATTACTGTCTTTTGGTAATTTTTTTCCCCTTTTTCTGGGGAGTAGAGGGGCCTCCTAGCTATGTTCAGGGGGCCTGTGGTCTACTCCTGGTGATAATTTGGCCAACCGACCTGGGTAGTTCTGTTCAAGGCCCCAAGAATGTGAAATTGCTTGGACCTTGCATGGCCAGGGGTCAGGGTCCTCCAGGGCTATACCTGGCAATAGGTAGGTGGCAGTATCGTATTGGGAATCAAATCTGGGTCTCAGCACATACAATGCATACACTCCTGACCCCTGAACTCCCTATTCAGCTCCTCAACAATAGTTTTGTCAATTGTTTATGGTGTTGTGGATTTTATTTGTGGCTTTTCTTGCCTTTCCTCTCCTCAGATTATGGAAGTAAATTGCTTTTGTTATCTTCTAAATTCTTTCTTTATCTCTCACCTCCCCTTTTTATTGAGGTATTATGATGTAAAATATTATTAATTACTATCATGTATTCATCTTCCCAACCACCATACCCACCACTAGAGTGCTCTCTGCCCTCTACCAATGTCCTAAGGACCCCTTTCTCCCCGTTCCCTACCTCAGGTAAGCTCAGTCTTGACCAATTCAACAATTATGTTTCCTTAGGTCATTTGTTGCTCCCTTACTATAGTACTTCTTTTTGTAAATGGTTATATTATCATAATATGGATTTTTTAACTTAGAAAGTTCTCTTTTATTTAAGGTTTTTTTTTTAAAGCGCTTATTTTGACATGCTTGAGTTTTTTTCTTCCTTTTCTGTTTGTGACTAATTTCCATTTTCAAAGCATCATAATCTTAGAGGATAGTTGGTATGATTTCTATTTTCTTGATTTTATGGAGATTTGGGTATTTTTTGTTTTTTGTTTTGTGGCCACACTTGGTGGTGCTTTTGGGTATTCCTGTCTCTGCACTCAATAACACTCCTGGTAGTACTCAGACGATCATATAGGGATGCTGGAGATTGAAGCCAGGTCAGCTACATGCAAAGCAAGTGCCTTACCCTCTATACTATCTCTCCAGCCCAATTTTATGGAGATTTGTTTCATGACCCAGCATGTAGTCCACCTTGGAGAATGTCCTATGTGCACTGGAGGAGAATTATGCTTAACTTTTTGGGGATAAAGGGTACTATATTTATCTGCTAGTTGCGTCTCTTACATTTCTTCCTTCAAGACCAGTGTTTCCTTGTTAAGTTTTTGTATAGTTGATCTGTCCAGTGGTGATAGAAGAGTCCTAGTGTCTCTTACTACTCTTGTGTTGCTGTCAATATATTCCTTTATTAGAAGTTTAAAAAAAGGCTTTGGTGGTCCATTTTTAGGTATATTGTATGTTAAGGAGTATAAGTTCTTTTTGATGTATTGATCCTGTGATTGTTAAGAAGTGATCATCCCTGTCCCTTATAGCCTTTTAAAATTTGAAGTCTATGTTGTCTTATATAAGCATGGCCACCGGTTTTTTTTTTTTTTAAGGGAATTGTTTGCCTGTAAGACTGTACCAGCCTCTGTTACCCTCACTGTTCAGATGTGTGTCTTGTATGTAGCAAGACATTTGGCTCAGTTTTCTGCTCCATCCTGCCATTCTGTGTCTCCTGATTGGTGCATGCAGGCCATTTATGTTGAGCTATATTGTTGAAATTAAGATATTATTGCCATCATTTTGTGGAAGTTTTGAGTTTGTTTTTTAAGAAGCCCTTTTAATGCTTCTTACAAAATTAGTTTCAAGGCTATGAACTTCCTAAGCTGTTGTTTATCATGAAGCATTACATCATTCCTTCATATCTGAATAATAATCTTGCTGGATAGAGTATTCCTTGTGAGGTGTTCATTACTATTTCTTTTAAATTTTTTTCCAAATTATATCCCATAATTCTCTTCTGGCGTGTACAGTCATATTTTTGCAGACCTGCTGTGAATCATTGTGAGTTTCTTAGCTTCTCTTTGATCTTGCTGTTTTCCAGCAAGATCTTGTCTCTGTCTTTGGCTTTGTCATTCTGCTTATCATGTGTCTTAGAGTTTTGTGTTGGGTTTATTTCCACTGGAACCCTTTTGACCTCTTGAATCTGGGTATCTGCATGTCTCGGCTCTAGTAAGTTCTTATCTATGATTTATTTGACTAGTGGCTCTTCATCAAGTGTGCTTTCCTGCTTCTCAGGGGCTCTGATGATTCTTTCATTGTTTCTCTTGAACTCATCACTTAGTTCTCTGGTATGCTGCTCATTTTTAAGAATTTTTGGTTTTGGGGACATACCCACAAATAATCAGGGCTTATCCTGGCTCTGTGGTCAGGGATCACTCCTGACAGGCCCAGGGGACTGTGTGGGGTGCTGGGGATTAAACCTGGGTCAGAAGCATGCTAGGCAAATGCCCTACCCATTGGATTATCACTTTGGCCTGGCTATTCATTTATTTTGAGATTTTTTTTTTCATGTTTTGTTTTCCTACATCTCATCTTGGAGTTCACCATTTTTTCCCCCTCAACTGCCATTATTTTGTTGGTGAGGCCTTCTATTCCATGTTTCATGTCATGAGCCATATTTTTTTATTAGTTTATTTTTAATTAGAGAGTCATCGTGAGGGTACAGTTACTGATCCATGCATCTTTGTGCTCATGTTTCCCCCATACAAAGTTCGATAACCCATCCCTTCACCAGTGCCCATTCTCCACCACCAGTAAACCCAACATCCCTCCCCCCCTCCCCAGTCCCGTCTCCCCCCACCCCACCCTGCCACTATGGCAGGGAATTCCCCTTTGTTCTCTCTCTCTCTGATTAGGTGTTGTGGCTTGCAATAAAGGTGTTGAGTGGCCATTGTGTTCAGTCTCTAGTCTGTATTCGGCCTGCATCACCCTTCCCCCACACGACCTCCAACCACATCAAAATAACTTTTTAAGGTTGTGCCGGTGCTGGCTCTCTGAGGTTACACAGGGCTGGCTCTCTGAGGTTACACAGGGCTGGCTCTCTGAGGTTGCGCAGGGCTGGCTCTCTGAGGTTACTCAGGTGCTGGCTCTCGGAGGTTGCACAGGTGCTGACTCTCGGAGGTTGCACAGGGTTGGCTCTCTGAGGTTACACAGGTGCTGGCTCTCGGAGGTTACACAGGGCTGTGTCATGAGCCATATTTTTGAGTTATATTACTTTGGATTATCATTTTCTCATTTCCATTCATACTCTTATGTCTTATTGACTCTCTGTACCATCATTTCTTTGAGCTCATTTACACATTGTCATCATGGTGTGTTCTCTGAGTTTACAGAACTGGTTGGTACCGGTAGGGTCTTCTGTGCTATTGTTTCACTCATTGAGCTTGGTGTGGTTCTTAGTGTTTTCCCCATTGTGACTACTGTGCTCTGAAGTCGCACACTATCTTTGTAATTCACCCCCATGGGAGTGAATTACATTACTCTCTGGATGATTAGGCTAAGTGTTGCTTTTTGCCTCCCTGCCTGTGATTTTTTTTGAAGCCCCATGTGGACTACTGGGCTACTTTCAGTATGACCCTGGCACTGTCGTTTCTCTGTGGTTTAAAGTTTTGTGATTTTTTTGGGGGGGGCTGGAGCAATAGCACAGCGGGTAGGGCGTTTGCCTTGCACGCGGCCGACCTGGGTTCGATTCCCAGCATCCCATATGGTCCCCTGAGCACCGCCAGGAGTAATTCCTGAGTGCAGAGCCAGGAGTAGCCCCTGTGCATCGCCAGGTGTGACCCAAAAAGCAAAAAATAAATAAATAAAATAAAGTTTTGTGATTTTTTAAAAAAAATAATAACCACTGCCTTTGTGAGAGCTTTTTCATTAGACAGATGAATGGAGCTAGGAACGAAGAATTAATAACCTGAAGTTTTTAACAGTTATCAGAGCTACAACATCTCAGTCTCTGGTTCACTGCAGGATGTTTGAGTGTGTGCAGTGTGAGGTGTGATGAATAGAGCTTTTGTGGCCATCTGGCTCAGGGCACAACTGAGCAGAGATATGGGTGCGGGATATGCAGGTGACTCTGGAGAATAGAGCAGGAAGAGAGTTTGAAGTATGGATGTGGGCCAATAGAGGAGGCAGAGATGGGCATGGAGACTCCAAGGAGAAAGGAAGATAATCTGCTTCCTCTTTGGAAAAGATGTGACAGTTATTAGACAGGAGGTCAGCCTCACCTAAAGAATGGAGCAAGTAACGGTGAGGATGTAGGCCTGCAGAGGAAATGCTAAGCTCCCACAAGGAGAGCTGCGGTGAGAATCCTATAGGTGGCAGTGTTTGCTTCACTCTGAAACCGTTTTACAGGTAATCATCAAGAATATGGGCTGGAATCTTGTTGGTCCTGTTGTTCGATGCCTTTTATGGAATGATAAGGAAGATGATAAAAAAAAATATTTTCTGATGCTTGATTTATTGGTGAAGGTAAGTTAACAAAATTTCATTCTCTGTCATAATACAGAGCAGTATTCTAAATTACCTTTTAGTATCTTATGATAATTTGGTGAAAAAAATTTTAGTTCATGAAAATACAATAGGGTAATCTTTGGAAAGAAGGTTCAGTCTCACTGATTAGATGGCTACTTTGAGTTTCCTCAGATTTTCTGGATATAATTATTAGCAACCTTATCTCAGACCCACTGATTCAGAATCCAAGAAGAAACCTAAGAAGCTGGTTATTTATAATAAGTAACCATAATTTTGATGTGGAATTTAAGGCTTAGGTTGGTAGTGAGGCTTTTGGGTTTTGTTGTTGTTTGCACCACTGGAACTGGAATCATTTTAGTGCTTTATTTCTGTGGTACATTCCTTAGGCTAGCATGTTCTTCAATCCAGGGGTTTCCAGCCTATCTATACTTATCACCAGCATTAGTCTGTATACAGTGTTTGAAGACAATGCCCTAAAAGAGTATGAGCCATTTAGAAGGCAAGTGATCACAGTGGAAATAGGAAGTAGATTAGTTGTAACTGACAAGCTCAGAGACTCAGAAATATAAATGGTTAATAATTATGTCAAAAATGATGATTAAGGGGCCGGAGCGATAGCACAGCGGGGAGGGCATTTGCCTTGCACACGGCTGACCCGGGTTCAATCCCCGGCATCCCATATGGTCCCCCAAGCACTGCCAGGAGTAATTCCTGAGTGCAAAGCCAGGAGTAACCCCTGAGCATCGCTGGGTGTGACCCAAAAAAAAGCAAAAAAAAAAAAATGATGATTAAAAGTAAAGTGAAAGTAAATTGAAATTTACCAGTTACACATGCAGGGTGGGGGGCTGGGGAGGTAGGGGGAAGGAGGGAGGTATACCGTGATTCTTGGTGGTGGAATATGTGCACTGGTGAAGGGATGGGTGTTTGAGCATTGTATAACTGAGACTTAAACCTGAAACTTTTGTAACTTTCCACAAGGTGATTCAATAAAAAAAAAAATATATTAAAAAAAAAAAAGATGATTAAGAGGGCTGGAGCAATAGTCCAGCAGGGAGGGCATTTGCCTTGCATGTGGCAATCCGGGTTCACTCCCCAGCATCCCATATGGTCCCCAGAGCACCGCCAGTAGTAATTCCTGAGTACAGAGTCACAAGTAACCCCTGTGCATCACTGGGTGTGACCCAAAAAGAAAAAAAAAAGGAAGAAAAAAGATGGTTAAGAAAGGTAAATTCTAAGAAAAGGACTTAATACAAGGCTATTTAGAGATCGATGCAAATAAGCATAAATATACTTGGAAGGAAGTAACTATTTGGATACTAATTATTAAATATGAAGACTTTCAGAAAAACAAGTGAGTTGGTATGTTCACTTAGAAGTGCAGAAGAAACTAGACTAATCTCAGTAACTTGACAGTGTGGGACAGAAAGGTCCCACTTGCTGGAAATCCTGGGCAATTAAAGGTCTTTTCCAGATAGACAGAAAACCCAGAGGAAATGTCAGCTTAGTGAGCGAGCTTTCCTGACCTTAATTTCTAATTTTTTCTTTCCCTGAACATCTTCCTTGACGCTTTTTAATTTTACAGTGTTGACAATCACAGGTTTGGTGTTTTGCTAGTTTATTTTTTTATTATTGTTAAGCAAAAATGATTTTATTTTCTCAGTATTTGCCTTCTTTTAAAAATAGTAATCATGTGGCTTTAAATACAACTTGTATTAAACAGGTTCAATTGTGAATATTTTTATAGTTATGTAATCCAAAGGAATTGTTGTTGGGTTTGCTTGAACTGATTGAAGAGCCTTCTGGAAAACAGATATCCCAGATTATTCTTCTTTTACTTCAGCCATTGCAAACAGGTAAGGATTTTTTTTTAATAGCTAAATTTTTTTTTAAATGTTTGCTTCCCTCTCATTATATACCATAGTCTACTATAGTCATACTTTTTTTTAAAATTTATTTATTAGTGAGTCACAGTGAGGGTACAGTTACAGATTTATACATTTTCGTGCTCATGTTTCCCTCATACAAAGTTCGAGAACCCATCCCTTCACCAGTGCCCATTCTCCACCACAAATAAACCTAGCATCCCTCCCACCCCCCTAATAGCTAAGTTTTTCTTGTTTTATCTGTATGTTGTCTCCATATTACTCTACACTGTCAACACTATGCAAATTAAGTTTATGTCTAATTATTGAGTGTTCTACTTAGACTATAATAGCAATGCCACATAGGAAGATGTCAATACCTGGTACTGAGTGGGTATTCAGTAAATACTTTGTTGAATGCTATGCTGTTTTTTATTTGGGTGAAGGTGGTTGGGGTTGACTATAACCAGTAGTGCTTAGGGTTTATGCCTGAATCTGTCCTCAGGGATATAACTCCTGGTGGTGCGAAGGGGAACCATATTGAGTGCAGGGGATTGAATCCATGTTTGGTGTGTGAAAGACAAGTACCCTGTCCACTGTACTATTGCTCTGGCTTCTTACTGTTTTGCAGATGCTGAGTTGTTTTTGCCTAACCTTCCTATCTGCAATTTAAAATCTTTTAAGAAGTTTTAAATTTTTTTTTATTTTTTGCTTTTTGGGTCACACCCGGCAATGCACAGGGGTTACTCCTGGCTTTGCACTCAGGAATGACTCCTGGTGGTGCTCAGGGGACCATATGGGATGCTGGGAATTGAACCCAGGTTGGTTGCGTGCAAGGCAAATGCCCTACCTGCTGTGCTACAACTCTAGCCCTTTTTCTATTTTGAGAATTGCCGGTATGGTGCCTGTAGTAATCAATCTGTTAGCATTGAGGTAATACTGTAACTTGTAGCATTGTAAGAATAGTGTGAGGCAGGAAACTGCACATCTTGGCATTGAATTGAGTTTGGAAATAGCAAGTTACAGCTTAAGTTTGAAACAAGTATGGAAAGAAAAGTCTCTATGCTGAGTACAAAACAATGGGCCTCTACAACAAAGCACAGGATTTTATCCATGGGAAAAGATGAATTATTTTTTACAAAACTGTTCATGATTGGGTTTTTATTTTTAATTTTATTTTATTGATTCACCATGAGATATAGTTACAAGCTTTCATGTCTGAGTTACAATCACACAAAGATCAAACACCCGTCCCTCCACCACTGCACATTACCCCCCCACCAATATCCTCAGTATACCCCCACCTTTCCCACCCTCCCACTGCCTCCATGGCAGACAATAATTCCCCATACTCTCTCTCTCTCTCTACTTTTGGGCAGCATGGTTTGCAATGCAGATACTGAGAGGTTATCATGTTTGGTCCTTTATCTACTTTTGGCACACAACTCCTTCCTGACCGATTCCTCCAACCATCATTTTCTTAGTGATCCCAGCTGCCTTCTCCCCACCCACTCATGAGGCAGGCATCCAACTATGGAGCAGTCTTCCTGGCCCTCATATCTACTGTCCTTGGGTGTTGGTCTTGTGTTAGGTTATTTTATAATCCACAAATGAGTGCAGTCCTTCTATATCTGTTCCTCACTTTCTGACTCATTTCACATAGCATGATACTTTCCATGTCTATTCACTTATAAGCAAATTTCATGACTTCATCTCTCCTAACAGCTGCATAGTATTCCATTGTGTAGATGTACCAAAGTTTCTTTAACCAGTTGTCTGTTCTCGGGCACTTGGGTTGTTTTCAGATTTTGGCTATTGTGAGCAGTGCTGCAATGAACATATAGGTACAGATTCCATTTCTACTGTGCTTTTTTGCACCCTCGGGATATATTCCCAGAAGTGGTATTGTGGGGTCATATGGAAGATCAATTTCCAGTTTTTGAAGGACTGTCTATATTTTCCAAAAAGGCTGGACCAATCGGCATTCCCACCAGCAGTGAACAAGGGTCCCATTTGTTAATCTTTGCTTCTACTTGCTTGGTCAGCGGTGTTTCATCTTTGAAGATGCCTTGAGCCTCTTGTCATGGAGGGTTTTGCCTACATTTTCTTCTGTATACCTTATGGATTCAGGTCTGATATTGAGCTCTTTAATCCATTTTCATCTGACTTAATGTGTATGGCATTAGGTAGAAGTTAGAGTCCATTTTTTTACATATAATTGTCCAGTTTTTCCAGCACCACTTGTTAAAGAGGCTTTCTTTGCTCCACTTCATATTTCTTGCTCCCTTATCAAAGATTAGGTGATTATATATTTGAGGGTCTGTGCCAGAATATTCAACTCTATTCCATTGGTCTGTGGGTCTGTCTTTATTCCAGTATCTTGCTGTTTCAATTACTACTGCTTTGTATATGGTTTGAAGTTAGGGAAGGTGATACCTCCGATCTTCTGGGAAAAGATTAACTTTTCATACAATATATAACTCAAAGTCTGACAAAACCAGAAGAGAAAGTTTGTCTTAAATGTGAATGTGTTGGGGCTGGAGTGATAGCACAGCGGGTAGGGCATTTGCCTTGCACGCAGCCGACCTGGGTTCGAATCCCAGCATCCCATATGGTCCCCTGAGCACTGCCAGGAGTGAATCCTGAGTGCAGAGCCAGGAGTAACCCCTGTGCATCGCCGGGTGTGACCCAAAAAGCAAAAAAAAAAAAAAAAAAAAGTGAATGTGTAGCTGCTTTGTATTACTTGAAGAAGTTTCAGCATCTTCTAGAAAGAAAAATCTGAAATCAGTACTCCCCATTTTTACATTGCTTTATTGTATTTAGGGTGCTTTTTCTTTTTAGTTATAATATCAAAAACATGGGAATAAATGTTTCCGTCTGAAGTGCACCCAGAGTACCTAAACAGGGGATCATGGTGCAGCTATTACAAAGTGTAACAAGATGCTTCCTTAGTTTATATACTAAGAGGTGGGGGAAAAACCCTGCCAATTAAGCTATGATATGTTGTGATTTTTAAAATATAAAAATATGTGTATCAGTTTTATATTTACTGAATTTACATTTAGCAGCATTTCCCAAAGTTTGCCATACCACCCCTCAGTGGGTGCTGGAATGATCCAGGGTGATGGTAGTTTTTTCTGGTGCTTTTGGGGGCCACTTTTGTTTATTTAAAGAAGGTAGGCTGGGGTTGGGGACACTGATTTTTCTTTTTCTTTTTTTTTTTTTTCTGAAACAGAGGAGGTGGTAGGCCAAATAGTTGGGAACTTCTGATTTAGCATAGTTAAGCCAGGTTATCTCAAGTTAACAACTTGGTCTCTGGTCTAGTGATTCAGAATCTTCGTAACAACAAGTCCTATTCAGTTGGATTAGCACTATCTACACTTTGGAGTCAGCTGTCTCTGCTTCCTGTTCCATACACTAAAGAACAAATACAAACAGATGACTATGGACTTTGTCAGTGTTGCCTGGCTTTAATAGAGTTCACTAAGCCTTTTGTGGAAGAAGTTGTCAATGACAAAGAAAACTCACTGGAAAATGCAAAGTTAAAGGAGGAGTTGCTAAAATTGTAAGTATATTTTGAAGAGCATTTCAGAGTTGACTTACTAATCTGTAGTTCAATTTTTATTTACTCCCCTAATTCCTCAGCGTCAGAGAGTGGGACTTAGCACATAAAGCAACACCAGAAACTAAGTTTGGAGCCTCATATTTATTCTGGGCATTTTACGCCACCAAGCTGTTTCTTACCCACCCCAATTTAGCTCAGTTACTTTGTTTATTTTTCAAAAAAATATAAATCTTCAGGTTTTAAATTTTAGAAGAGTAAGGAGTTCAGTTCATTTGCATACTTTTTAAAAATTAAAACCTGGGAGTCAGGGATTCATGCTATGAGTGTTCAGGATTCCAGTTTGATTCCCAGCCCTGCACAGACCCTGAGCACTGGTAGGTAACCTACAAGTAGACCGTGAGCATTGCTGGGGTGGTCCTGGTGGTCCAGCAGCACAGAGCCTGAGCACAGCACATCCTTCAGCTCTAGCATTCAACTGTCCAGCTCAGTTGGCCAAGAAGCTCTGGGAAAGGCACTTATCCTGCATGCTGTCCCCCCAGTTTGATTCCCAGCACCACATATGATCCCCCAACTAGGGTCACTTCTAAGCACAGAGCAAGAATAGCCCCTGAGCACTGCTGGATGTGGCCCCTAAACCAGTAATAGTCATTATTGCTGAAAGTTGCTCTCAGACTCCCTGGGTACTGCTTGGAGGGCCTTCTCCCCAAAATTAATAAATTAAAACCCAGTATCCACTTGTTCACCTTATATTCCATGCATTGCTTCTATTCATCATGGTAAGTGAATAATAAAGTAGAGGAAACAAATATGAGTCTTTCTATGGTGTGCTGCAGTTTTGCTCTCCCTTTGAAAGCAGCAGAAGAGAACCAGTATTGGTTCATTCAATTTGACTGAAAACCTGAACATTAACTTTCCTACAGAAACAGCAGTGAAGTAGCCCTGACTCCAGGGCAGTTCAGACTGGTGTGCATTGGCCAGTATGGCTGTCAATGGGGAGAATAGTACAAGCTAAGAAGTACTCTAAGTGTAAACTGTTTTCTTTGATTTTGAATTCTTATGATCTGAAAACTAAACTAGAACATTAGACCACCTCCAATAAATTTTTATATTAATAACACTGAGATTATTCAACTTAATTTCCCTTGATTCTTACTACATAATATGGTTACAGTGTTCTAAAATTTCATATTTGGGATTTATATTTCTTTGAATTGTCTTAGACTAGATTATTGAATTATATGGACCAATGATTTTAATTTTTTGGAGACTAAAGTAGTTTCCTATTTTGTCAGGCTAGGAAGCCTTAGCTATGTACATTTTTAACCATTATAAAACCTATTACTTTATGGAAAAAAGATACTTTAAAGAAATAGTGAATTTCCAACACCTAATTAGAGAGAGAGAACAAAAGGGAAGACCCTGCCACAGTGGCGGGGTGGGTGGGGGCAGGGGGAGATGGGATTGGGGGGGATGGGATGCTGGGTTTATTGGTGGTGGAGAATGGTCACTGGTGAAGGGATGGGTTCTCGAACTTTGTATGAAGGAAACATGAGCACGAAAATGTATAAATCTGTAACTGTACCCCCACTGTGACTCACTAATAAATAAATTAAAAATTTTAAAAAAATAATAGGAGACCTATGTAATATGAGTAATTATTAATGTCTAAATTTGTGAAAGCGCTTTAGGTTTGACAAAATTAAAAATAAATAAATAAATAAATCCTCAATTTTAGTTTTTTAAAATAAAAAAAAGAAATAGTGAATTTCTTTAATAAAGAAAAAGGCTAGTGAATACTGCATCATGGACTACTACTGGTCTTCAGTTAAACATCTTCCATTGATGGTGTCCAGATGTGGAAGTAAACCTTACCATAGAGAGTCAACTACCAGTGTTCCCAGCTTTCCCCATTACT
Source organism: Sorex araneus (assembly GCF_027595985.1). NCBI lineage: Eukaryota > Metazoa > Chordata > Mammalia > Eulipotyphla > Soricidae > Sorex > Sorex araneus. The sequence continues at coordinate 80,934,674 of NC_073306.1, read as the reverse complement.
AGGAAGAAGGATATCCTCTCACCAGTTTTACAGGTCAGTTAGTTATTGGTGCTTTTGTTAATTTTCATGTAAGATTAACTAAGATGTGTTGATATAAATTGGCCTTTCATACTTAGGCTGTGTTGTACTTAACAGCTATCTATTTCTTATCTCAGTTGTTTCAAAAGCTTGAAGTGCCCTCTGCTGACAGCTCAGTTTCTTGAACAGACTGAGGAAGCTGGAAATGATCCTTTAAGGTGTTTTGCATCTGAAATAATAGTAAGTACATCAAATTTTATCTGCTTATATAAAATATCTTGCTATATTCTCATGTATTATACATGTAAATTAATATATTAACAAAGCTGAATAAAAATTCTCATTTATATGTATTCCTGTGTTCTACTTTGTTTCTATCCTAAACTATAGAATATTTTTTCAATGGCTTACTGCACAGTGTGGACTAATGTATTTAACTTGAGCTGTGTAGTTCCACACTAGTTTTTTCCTAATTTGTCATTATATAAAATAATTTACATAATTATTTTATATATAATCCTGCTCTGCCAGCTGCTCAACAACCTCCGGGCGCACTCCATCAACCTCAAGGAGATCAACCTGAGATCGCAGATGTCCCAGGTGCTGCCCGGAGATGCAGGCAGGTGCGTGTTTTGTCAGTGTGCAGATTGTTATAACATGCCAGTCGTCCAAAAGCTTACATTGGGTAGACTGGGAACACCTGTAAAGGCGATTAGAGGTCGCTCCAAAAGTCTCCGTCCCTCTCGGAGAGCCCGGCAAGCTACCGAGAGTATCCCATCCGCACGGCAGAGCCTGGCAAGCTACCCGTGGTGTATTCAATATGCCAAAGTAACAGCAACGTTCCTCATTCCCATGATCCTAAAAGAGCCCCCAATAGGCCACTGGGCTACACTAGCACGCAACAGGGACGAATGGAGACGTTACTGGCACCCACTCAAGCAAATCGATGAACAACAGGATGACAGTGAGACAGTGATGAATTTTTTTTAATTGAGTCTTTAATTAGGTATTCTTTTACTAAAATCTTTGCTGTTTTTTCATTTCCTTAAAGTAAGTTACTAGGACAAAAATTTCTGTGCCAAACGATATTCTTACCTTTAATGCTCCTGATAATTATTTTCAATATAACTGCATAAATAAGTAAATTTTATTTCATTTTATTATTTTGGGTACCAGGGAGCAAAAACCAATTTCACACCTCAAGCATGTGCTCTTATCATTGAGCCAGATCTCCAACTCAGTAAATCTTACTTTTAAAGAAATTCAGTTTTTCACACCAAGTATTTTTTAATGTGCAGAGATGCTAGATTAGGGAAACAACATGAAATACAGAAAAATTTGTGCTTGTGATTGATAGTTTCAAGTCAGAGCTGTCATTGTAGCTGAGTCTTCTTCAGCTGTGTTTATGCGCTGCCTACATGTGGGTGCCACACAAGGGGAAAGTTGGATTAAATTAGGTTTGGACTTCTGAGAACTTGGGTGAGTTTACAAATCAGGAGAGGCGCAAAGTCGCTTGTTAAACATGTGGCAAGGGAGTGACTTTTGCCAGTCTTCTGGTCAGGGCATACTAATAATATGAGGGGCAGTGAAAGGGATTACTAGATTGTAGATTCAAAAGTATTTGACATGATATTAATTAGGCTACTAAAAGAAACAAGGAGGAAAGATAATAGACTGAATAATAATGTACTTGAAATAACATAATGGCTGGAGAACAGACAACTGAACATAGGTTCAATAATACCAGAAGGGGAAAAAGTGAGAAATGGCATGCAGATTGCTAGTAGAAATTATGATTGATAATCAAACATTGGCCTTGGATTTCTAGCCTCATGAAAGAGATTGCATGAGGATGAGTGGGAAGTGAGGGGAGATGGGGACACTGGTGATTGGTTTGGTGTTGGAATTATATCCACAAGGAATCATTAACAGTATTGTAAACAAAAATATTTTTTTAAAAAACAGGTAATTAGTTGTTGATGGTTTTGTTATTTTTCATGTAAAATTAACAGATATGTTTATATAAATTAACTAAGATAATGTTTATAGGAGTCGGAACAATGGTACAGCAGGTGGGTGCTTGCTTTGCATGGGGCCGACCTGGGTCCAATCTCTGGCGTCTTATATGGACTTTTGTGCTCTGCCAGAATGCAGAGCCAGGAGTAAGCACTGAGTACTGCTGTGTGTGAACAACAACAACAACAAAAAAACAATGCAAGTGTATGTTAAATATGTTTCAAAACATATTTAACAATTTCCAATGATGCTTGGAAATGGGGTTGCAACTTGGGGGTCAAATGAAATGAGTCTACATACACACAGATATCACCAGAATTGGGGCAGGGTGGGGGGAGGTAGAAATGGGGATTATATAAGAGGGCTTCAGGAATCTGGTAAAAGTTTGGAATGCTGAGAGAAAACGATAAAGACGGCCGGAAAGGTATTAGTGTTAAGCTCTTGGCTGAGGTTAGAAACCACAGCTGTGTGGTAATGGTCTGTGTGACTTCGCTCCAGTGTATTCAAGTTCCTGGATGTAGAAGTCGATGTGGATTGTAGCTATCCTATCAGGACTAGCATTTTATTGGGTAGATGCCATTAAAAGAAACACAGGGTATCGGTAGCTCAAATAACTAGTAATGCATTGGTTGGCTAGGGAAAGGAGGAGAGTTTGGAGGGGACACAAAGGTTCAAATGAAGGAACCACAGGACTGGAGAAGTGACAGGTAGAAAAGCAGGACTGTAGGAGAGAGGATAAGAGCTTGTGGTTGGAGTTTAGGTGTCTAATAAAGAAGAGCTCCAAATGTTAATAGAAGTCAAGGGTTTGCTGAAGTAAGTGAGATGTTAAGGTCACTAGAATTAAGAAATCAAGAACTAGGAGATGGCTTGCTAGAGGAATAACCAACATAAACCTTCCACTTTCTCAGGATCACAACTGAAGTCTAAATACAGAAAAATTGTGAGTAGGAAATCAGCATATAATAGGTAAAAACAAATAGAGTAGCATGGCTTGTATCCCAAAGGAAAAGGTGCTTTTACCTGAGAGTAAAGAATGATCCAGAAAAGCACCAAGCCTTTGCCCAAATCATACTCCATTGCTGCCTTTCCGGCTTTGCAGTGTACAGTGTGTTAGGATGAGCAACTCTCACTAGAATCAGTTGGTTTAATTACAGCAGTGAGCCAGAGTAGGGTTTCTTAAACTTCTTCACTCGAACTCTTTTCATCCAAGGAATTTTTATACCCCAAGCACCTAGGCATATAAAACAGGCGTACAAATCAAACCTTTACCTGATAATAAATCATAAATGTATTTTTATTTATTTATTTTGTTTTTGCTCAGGGGACCATATGGATGCTGGGAATCTAACCCGGGTCGGCCGCATGCAAGGCAAACGCCCTACCCACTGTGCTATTGCTCCAGCCCCATAAATGTATTTTTAAACACCCCCACTTTCAGTTTTATAACCCTGTATGGGTCTCTCTACCCACAATTTAAGCAGTTAGGAGCTAGTGCAAGCATCTAGCTCCTAACTTCTAACATCAGATGAGGTTGAGGGAGGAGGGGAGAGGTACTAGGATCTCAGTTAAAGGATCATTAAAAGCAGAAAGAGGGGGCTGGAGTGATAGCACAGCGGGTAGGGCGTTTGCCTTGCACGCAGCCGACCCGGGTTCGAATCCCAGCATCCCATATGGTCCCCTGAGCACCGCCAGGGGTAATTCCTGAGTGCAGAGCCAGGAATGACCCCTGTGCATCGCCGGGTGTGACCCAAAAAGCAAAAAAAAAAAAAAAAAGCAGAAAGAGGAAGCACAGGGCAGCCCAGAGGAGCTACAGTCAGGGTAGGAGGTGAAATGAGGGGTACTCTGTTCAGTGCTGGAAAGTAGTGGCAACTATTATGTTGATGACTTCAACCATCCTTCTGATCACACATATAATTTCGTTATACCACTGCTTGACTCTTCCAGTAGCAAAGAAACATTACTGAAAAGAGCAGACGCTACCCTGAGAAAATGGTAAAGTAGCAATTTACCATTTCAGTGTTCTTGGTCTGAGAAAGACTGATGAATGGTATATAGAAATGTGGAGGCCCAAATTTGGTTGCAAGTGGACCTCAAATATCCAGAGGAATAAAATTTAATCTAGTTCCATGATTTTTTTTTTTTAAAGACTATTTGGAAAATTTTTTTAATTTTTTATTTTTTAAAGACTCTTTGGAAAAAGCACACTTTAGTGTGAACTGAAGGGTTAAGTGAAGCTTTGTGATAGAGGACATTTGGCATTTAAGTACAGCAAATTTTTCATATGTGCTATGACAAGAATTTGCGGCTTCACAAGACTTTGAAAAATCAGGGATATATATATATAGCATCTAGTAGCTGAATAGCAGTCTCTCGTGACTGAGGATGATTTTTCTTGAGTCTTTTTTTTTTTGTATTCTCAAATGACTAATAGATCCATCTGGGATCAGCAGATTTTAACTCCCTGAAGGCTGGAAAAGTCTTTTTTTGATTTTGTAATTCCCTGTAATGTGAGGCCTAGTTCCTGACACTCAGTTATTTATTGCATAAATGACTGAACACGCAGTTTCTGTATTCCAATTCTGTTTTTGCTTTTCCTGTTGATTTCTTTATATTGTGATGACCTGTAAAAATGCTTATTTGTGGATTTTTTAACCTATATTTAACATACCTATGTCAAATTTAAATATGTCTGTCATTCTTTAAATAAGGCCATTGAAATGATATAACTCACAATTACTAAGTCATAGAACACAAACTAAAATCAATTCTTTGACTTCCGAGTTCTGGTACTTCCTAGTATACTAGAATTTCAAACAGGTTATAGGTGGAGGAATGGCCTTGCTCACTGAATTTTTTTTCCTCAGTAACAAAATACAGAACTGTAGTCCTGACTATTCAAGCATGAATGCATTTCATACTAAAATATGATAAAGCTTGCTCTTTTGGGTCATTTCCAGGGTTTTTTATCAGCAATTGGATACTCTTTCCCCAAAATGATTTCTAATCATGGAAGGAAAAAGAGGATTTGGAATTATCTTGAATTTGAAGAAGAAGAAGACAAACAATTAGCAGATGCCATGGCTTCTCTGGCATATCTAGTATTTGTACAGAGCATCAGTATTCATCAGCTTCCAATGGTTTTCAGGTAGGAATTAATATTTGGTTTTATTCATGTGTTCTAAATGGAATATAATCATGTATTTAGCTAATGCTCAACGTGATTATTAATGTAATATATCTTAAATGAAGTATAAAAAACTGTGTACTAAATGATGTTTTTTATATTGGACCCAGTAGTTGTTAAGTAGAAAAAAATATGGTAGGGGAATGTTGAAATTGATATGAGACAATAGGAACAAAGGGGGTTAAAAAGTTGATTTGGAAGCTGTTGGGACCACCCTAGATGATAAGGGAACTGTCAGTGATCTGTGTGGCATTATTTCTTCATGGCATTATTGCTCTGATCCTTATTATTTTATACTTCTGCTTTCATTTCCCTTTTAATCTAACTTACTTTCAATACACCAGAAAGTGAAGCTTTACGAATAGGTCACACCAGTATGACAACAATAGCAGGGAATGATCATGCTGAGCAAGATCTGAGTGTTAAAAGTAGGTGAAGGAATATTCTTGATAACCTTTCAGTATCATTTTGCAAAGCACTATACCCAAAATGGGGGGGGCAAGGAAGGAGAGAGAGAGGGAGGAAGGGAGGGAAGAAGGGAAGGGGGAAGGAGAGGCAGAGGTGGGTGGGGGGTGATGGGAGGGAACCTGGCGACACTGGTGCTGGGAAATGTACACTGGTGGAGGGGATGGGTGTTGGAATACTGTATGATTGAAATCTAATCATGAGCAGCTTTGTAAGGGTCCATCTCACAGTGATTCAATAAAAAAGTAAAAAAAGAAAAGATCACACTAAATACTCTTCAGTGGCTTCTGACTGCTCTAAAATGAGTCTAAATGCCTGCACATAAGACAAACTTATGCTTGATGCATTCTTTGTGTATCATAATTTATATCCTACTATACCTCATATTATTTACTGTGCTTCCGTAACAAACCCTTTCATTTCTTGTTCAAATGTATCTTTCACATTTTTGGAATAGAGACTTTGTATACACTTAGAATATAATTAGAATCATCTTTGTCCTTAAATATTGCTTTTTGAGGAAAGTTTTCTCTTCCCAATTCAGAGTTACTTTATTCTTTTTTCATAAAGTTTATCTAAATTATTTAAAAAGTAGGTATATAATAGTATAACACCTTACAATGTTTTAAGTCTATGATAAGAATTATACATTAATTGGGGCTGGAGCAATAGTACAGTGGGCATTTGAGCGATAGCACAAAGGGTGTTTGCCTTGCACGTGGTCGACCCAGGTTCGATTCCCAGCATCCCATATACATGGCATCATTCTGATCTCTACCTTAATGGTTGTAGTGTTTTTCCTCTATACATGTCTCTGTCCACATTTTCTCTGTTTTTTTTTTTTTTGAGGTTCTTATTGGTTTGAGGCAATACCTATTTCTACCTTTTCAATAAGAACAGAAATCATATGGAACGCTTAGGAAGCTAAGTAATGACCTCAACTTGATTAGTTTTATAAAGACTTTTCACCTCTAAGAAAGATCATATTCTGAAGTATTAGATGTTAGGACTCCAACATATCTTTTTTTGAGGGAAACACAATTGTCTCTATAACTCTATTTAAGGTATATATAATTTTTTTGTCTATTTTAGCCCACTGTACCTTTTGCAATTTAATATGGCGCATATTGAAGTCTTTTTGCAAAGGTAAGACCATTTAGACAGCATCTTAGAATTAAACAGTGATATTAAACTTGTCTTAGGATCGGGAAAGATTACCTTTCCTATGCTAGACCATAATGAAATATATAGTCATTTTTATAAAATGGTGATGCAGATATTCACAAGAGACAGAAATGAGTCAAAGAGGGCTTACCGAAAGATCTCTTTTTAAGCTCAAGATATTAGTAAACGGGTGGGGGTGGTGGGAGGGATACTGGGAACATTGGTGGAGGAAAATGGGCATTGGATGGATGGATGGATGGATGGATGGGTAAATGATCACTGTATGACTGAAATGCAAACACGAAAGTTTATAAATTTGTACCTCACGGTTATTCACTAATAAAAATTTTTTTAAAAAGATATTAGTAAACTATTGTTTTTATAAGGGCATTTTACAGTTTTTTTGTTTTTGAGGTTTCTTCCCCATTTCAGAAGTTGGTAAATGCAAACACCTCTGTCCCACTTCAACCTCTTGCATCTAAGGAAAAGTGGTCCAAAAAATTCAGCTAAGTTTTTGTTTCATGGTCATACTCTGAACTGCATCAGAAGCAAGGAGTTGTCTTGACTCCAACTTTTATAACTTAGACTGTTCACAGTGTATCACCCAGAAACTTCTCACTTGAGGTGTTGGGTGACAAAGCTTTTTTTTAAAGTAACAAAATAACAGGCATGCATAATTTTTCTAGACAGATATTTTAAAATGTTTCAAAACTGTTGTGCTCATTTTACTAAATTAGACCATTTTCTTTGTTGTACCATGATTTTTTTTTTGTATATTTTTGTTGTATCATTCGAGCTCAGTTAGGGCCATTTATTACTTTCCTCAAAGAAAACTAGTGAGAGTTTTCTTATCAATCTCAGCTTTTCCCTAGTGAAGGAAGATTTGTAACATGGCAAATATCCAAAACCTTTGCCTACAAAGCAGAAATTTTCAGTGGTCACCTGGCAGAAGTAGTCATTAAACCTGTAAATTAATTTTTATTATGCATGTGTAAAAGATTTTATATTCTTACTTAGTTTCTATTTTATTCATACAGTGAAAATGCATAATGAATTTGAATTTTAACTCATGTCCTTGAAGATTTTCAAACTATTTGGACATTGAGCCAAAATACCACCATCAATTCTTTGCATGGTTAAAACCTGGAACCTGGAGTATTTTTTTTTCCCCATGGAAATGACAAATGTAGTTATCAGAAACCTTCTAAAAATATAACATATATAAAGCATTCAATTCTTAGTAAACATACATTGGACAAATTTCTGGAATTATGTTATATGTGCTATAATTATATACTGTATAATATTGGGTCAAGTGTAATTGCTTTCTTAGCACTTGGTATTGAAGATCTACTGATTTAACAACAGGAAATAAATCCTGAGTAGTTTAGAATCTGGCCAGATTTGGATGTTACTAACCTAAGTAAAAAAACAAAAGCTGGATTAAAAATTCTAAGTTTGAACTGGAGAGATATTACAGTGAATAGGGCACTTACCTTGCATACAGCTGACTTGGGTTCAGTCTGGTGCCTGGGGCCCCAGGAGTGCTCCTTGAGTACAGAGCCAGGAGAAATCCCTGAGCACAGCTGGGTTAACCCACTCTCACCCAAAAAAGCCAAGTCCTTCAATAGAATCTCTCCTTAATAATACGTATTTTGAATTTCTAAATTCAAAGGTATTTTTTATCTTTCCTAAAATGAATTATGGTAAAGCTACTTAGAAAATCATATTGATAAATTTTAATGTTCTCTTCCAGAACAGAAGAATCTGTTTTCTCAAAAGGCTTGGTAAGCTTCCATTTTTGTTTGTACCCATTAAAATTTAAATATAATGATGTCAACAATCATTATTGGACTAGAGTGATAACACAGCAGATAGGGCGTTTGCCTTGCACCTGGCCAACCCAGGTTCTGTTCCCCTGTCCCTCTCGGAGAGCCCGGCAAGCTGCCAAGAGTTTCCCACCCACACGGCAGAGACTGGCAAGCTACCCGTGGTGTATTCGATATGCCAAAAACAGTAACAGCAAGTCTCACAATGGAGATGTTACTGGTGCCCACTTGAGTAAATCGATGAACAACGAGATGATAGTACTACAGTGCAGATGTCAACAAATACAACAGATACAACTAATAAAATACATATGTATCTTAATCTAGGATCTGTTGGAGAATGGCTTATTGAGGCTAGAAGACAACAGTCTACTGCACCACTATTTAGAAATCAAGAGTTTTCTTACAGTACCTCAGGTAAGTAAAATACAATTTCTTATATTGAAAGTTGCCCCTTTGTTACTTCCATATGAAATAAAGGTGTATTTTTTACTCCTTCCCCACTTTGTTTGCATCCTTTATAAATTCTAATCCCATGCTCTCTGTTCGAACTTTCTGTGATGATAGGTGGAACTGTTCTTTTATTTGTGTAGTATAGAAAGCCACAAGGCACACTGAACACTTGAATGTTGCTAGAGTTACTAAGGAACTGACTTAAATTTTTTAACTTAAATTGTAGATAGTATTATGCGGCAAGTGATGACCATATTTGACAGTATAGCATCAAGTTCAAAAACATAACTTTTCAAACAGTACTCAATGAGGGAGCAAGACTCAAAGGAGTGGGTGGTTAAGATGCTTTCCAAATTCTTGGTCGTGGAGTACTTGGCTCAGCTGGGTGCACTCATTCTGGCTGCTGGAGTTGTGTGTAGCATGTTCCTGGGTTGGGGCCACTTGTACACTTTGGAATGATCCCTAAAAATCCTGTGAGACAGAGACTGACTGGAACTGAAGCAAGCATCTTAGGAGAGAGTGGGGAGTATAAAATGACTTTTGTGGTTCAAAATGACAAAGATAAGAAAATTTGCCTACAAGCAAATTCAAAGGAGAAACCCTCAATTGCTTAAACAGTGGGAATACTGTTGCCAACCCAAAGTGGTAGTCAAAGCTCCCGATGAAGAAAGACTGGTAGAATTGCTGACACATGCAAAAATGTTTGGATTGATTGTAACTTTAATCCAAGATGCTGGATTTACTTCAAATTGCACCAGGCACTCAAACTGTCCTGGGAATTGGTCCGGGACCTGTAGACCTAATTGACAAAGTCACTAGCTACCGGCAACTTTACTAGAAGAAATTTTATATGTTGATGGTTTTACCACCAAATGCTGTCAATTTCTAATAATAAAAGCAAAAATTTTTTTTAAAGCCATTTTGTTTTACTGTTAACCCTTCTTCTTTAACAGTTTGTTTTGTATGGACCTTTGGAAATGAAATTCTTTTACCCTTTAGCTTAGAAAATTCCTTTTTAGCTTCAGGAACTTAGAAAAATCTTAACGAAGATAATGCACTCATTAACTAAAAAAGACATTTTCCCCCTTCTGTTTTGCTTAGCATGACTTTTTTAGTTATATCAAAGTAGGTCCTTAGATGTCCATGTCAAACTAAGTAGAAAAACATGACTTTTCAATAGTATGTTAATCTTGATTTTTTGAAGGATGGAATTGTATTGTATTTCTGCCTGTTTGACTTTTCTAGTCATACTAGACATAATTGAAAATTATCATCACTTCTGAGTACACTTTGTGAACACAAAAAAAGGATTGTCCTTTTGCTTGCTAACAAAAATCTTAGAATTTACTATGTTAAATCTTAGAATTTACTACTATATCTTCTATAGCACATCTATGAACTTTTAGTAATCACTATTGATAATATAGTTATTTGTATTCTAAGTAATCTAAGTCTGAATTGAAGTTTTTCTTTTTAATTTTCAGAGTTTAGTCAAAATAATGACACTTTGCCCCATTGAGACATTGGTATGTAAATATTTTGGGACTTAAATGAGTTATAGTAAGAAATTTTAGTAAATATTTTTTATTCATTTTATGTATCAGTGACATTTTTTTCCATTTCAGAGGAGAAAAGGGTTAGCTATGCTGCAGTTGTATATAAACAAGTTGGATTCACAAGGCAAACATACATTATTTAGGTATGTATCACATATGGTTGGTTAAACACAAAATTAATGACACTGAATGAATTATTCCAGACATTTCAATATGTTTTTGTAAGTAAGTCATATCTACTTGGAAACCGTATTATAATGCTGTATTATGGAGGGTACACAAACAACTAGTCAAGTATAATTGACATGTATGTGCATGAATTGTCTCTATTTTGATTCACTTAACTAAAATACTCCAAAATTAAGACTTAAAATATTGTTTCTGCTTAAACTACATATATCAATAATTTTCACAGTTGAAGTGAATGGCTTTGGAGTTAAAATTTCTACAGGCTTTTATAATAGAGCTTTTTAACAGTGTTGAGGGCGGAAACATTCTAGGACCCAACTGGGGCTGGCAAGACAATACAGCAGGTAAGCCAGTTGCCTTGCATTCAGCTGATCTGTGTTCAGTGCTTGGTACCACATATGTTTCCTTAGCCCCGGCAGTAGTGATCCCTGACAGAGCCAGGAGTAAGCACTAAGCATTGCCCAAACTGCCCTCCTCCATCCCCAGACCCCCAAAAATGATTTGCTCCTTAGCAGCACCCCCATCCCCAGTTTAAAAAACAGGCAAATATTCTCTATCTTTCTAAGAAATCTCCATTTTCTCTGAGGCTAGTCCTATAGAGTTTCCTTTCTCTGCAGTTAAATTAGCCTAAATTAGGTAGAGCAAGCTCATTGATTACCTTGCTAATATCTTCACTGTGGTTTTGTATTTCTAGAAATGAACACATGACTTCTTAGCATAAGTAAAACTTTCATCTTTATAATGCAGTTAGGATCATTTCAAAGAGAATTTTGCTTTTTAGGTGCTTATTGAATACAAGTAATCACTCAGGTGTGGAGGCCTTTATTATTCAAAATATCAAAAATCAAACCGATTTGTCTTTAAAGGTAAGAGCATAACTATAGTGTCAATTATCAATTTTTATTTTAAGATGTATTTACTCATTTTGAGGGCGCATCCATGTGAATTTTTTTCAGTGGGAGGGACTTTCAAAGGCTATTCACCAGGCTTGGGGAGCCATGTAATGACAAAGAATCAAACTTAAGATCTTGCACTTGTGCTCTGTCACCTGAGCCTCACTCTGCCCCCTTTGAACTTCTTACATCATGACTGGTGTTAGGGAATATATTTCCCCCCATTTCTGTGATCTCTTTTTTAAAATAATCATAGTTATACAGTTTTACTAGCTAGAGATTTAAATAATATTAATTTTTTGAGCTAATAGGAATTCTTTTAGTTTTGCTGTATATGCATAAAAAAGACTTTCTCCTGCACCCACTATACAATTCTTCTTGACCACTGGTTCAAATTTTTTTTTTCTTTTTCGGTCACACCCAGCAATGCTCAGGAGTTACTCCTGGCTTTGTACTCAGGAATCACTCCTGGCGGTGCTTGGGGGACCATATCGGATGCCGGGGATCGAACCCGGGTCGGCCGCGTGCAAGGCAAACGCCCTACACGCTGTGTTATCGCTCCGGCCCCACTGGTTCAAATTTTGAAGAATTTAATTTTTGCTTCCACATGCTTAGGCCAAACCTCATGCATGAGCGGCTGTGCGACAAATCACCATAAAGGGAAATATATATATATGCCTCTCGGAGAGCCTGGCAATCTACCAAGAGTATCCCACCTCCACGGAAGAGCCTGGCAAGCTCCCCGTGTTGTATTCAATATGCCAAATACAGTAACAATAACAGGTCTCATCCCCTGACCCTGAAAAGAGCTTCCAATCATTGGGAAAAACGAGTAAGGAGAGGCTGCTAAAATTTCAGGGCTGGGATGAATGGAGATGTTACTGGTACCTGCTTGAATAAATAGATGAACAACGGGATGACAGTGATACAGTGCATAAAATATTGATTAAAAACTTGATTCTAAGTTGTTTGGAATAGTCACTTTATATATGAAACAGCGATTGTGCAATGGATTTTTCACACTGAAAGGGGTTGTTCCTGGTGTCAAACTAGTGAATGGAAGAATGAAAATCTAAGAAAATAAAAGTATAAAAGTATTCTAGTGAAAGAAGAGAAGTTTAAAAATATATCTTTGAACTAGAATGATAGTACAGTCGGTAGGGCACATGCCTTGCACTCATCAGACTCAAGAGCCCTTCATGGAGTGATCCCTGAGCACAGTTGGGTATAATCCAAAACCAAATATTTGTGTGTGTATTTGTGTGTATAGTTTATTTTTATACTATATAGCTATTAGGAAATGGATGAATTTATCAAGCTATTACGATTTTTTTCTTTTGCTTTTCAGACACCATCTAACAGTAAGTGGTTTACTGGACCACAATTGATATCGCTTCTAGATTTGGTACTCCTTCTTCCAGAGGGTGCTGAAACAGATCTTCTGCAAAACTCAGATAGGTGAGGGGACCATTACTAAGTATGACAGTAAAATTAGAACCTCTGCTTAGGGATTCTACCGTAAAAAAGTATTTTCCTGTGATTTTATGATCTGGTTAATTCATAGAATTACTTCATATTTAAGTAGATGCTAATTACTTAAAATTAGTAATTCTTAGAAAGATAAAGTTCTTGGGCTGGAGCAATAGCACAGTGGGTAGGGTGTTTGCCTTGCATGCAGCCGACCTGGGTTCAATGTTGGATGGGAAGTAGCATCCCATATGGTCCCCCGAGCACCACCAGGAGTAACCCCTGTGCATCGCTGGGTGTGATCCAAAAAGAAAAAAAAAAAAAGTTCTTCTTATCATAGTATGATCAGCATATTATTTTGTACCTTTGACTACCAAGTATTTTGATACAGTTTATAGAGATCTGTAACTGCAACATTGGTGACCAACACTATCACCTATGTGATTTAGTAAGGGCTTAAGTTGGGTATTATCGTATTTTCCAGGACATTGTTTCTTTGAGGGGCCAATATAACGTGATTTCACATTCAGTATACTAGAATGATGCAAAGAAATAATTTTACACATTTATAAAAAATCCTAAAATTCAGGAAGCAAGTGATAATACTCACAAATATGAAGATTAGCAAGGCTCAAGAAAAAAACAGAATAGTAATCTTCAGTTATATTTTGTGAATTCACATAGAGAAGAGCAGTTATATAAATCTGTACTGTAAGTAATAAATTCATATATTTTTCATTAACAGGATAATGGCTTCATTAAATTTATTGAGGTATTTGGTTATCAAAGATAATGAAAAAGACAATCAAGTAAGTGAACTTTATTTTTAAACTGAAAATAAATTCAGATTGCATAGGGAATGTTTTTAATTTTCTTATCAATTTTTAAACCAGAATTTAATATCTTATCCTAATACAAAGGCTGAAATAAGTACCAGTAATTATTCTGAAACTGACTGCCTCATATCTAGCTTCCCTTTCCTGGTGTGTTTATGCTGTCTTGTCAGAGGATTGCTGAGTTCTTTTGGGTAGGTAAGTTCCAGACCTAAGTTAACTAACATTTTGGAACTCAACATTATTTGGAGTCTTAAGTTGCCTTCATCTGTCACTGATGACTTAAGTCTGAGCTGTATAAAACAGTAATCATCTGACATTTTATTATCGCCTCAGCAGACATGAAAAATTGAAGCATTTTCAACACTAAAACTGAATTTGTTAATGACACCTTTTGGATAATGCGTAGGAAGCTGAATATCTTTTTTAAATAGTATATCATTAGAAGTATTCAATAAATAGAAAACTATTTAAGGGAGATTTATCATACAGTAAAATTAGTTTCTTTTTGACTTCTTTCTGTCTACCCTACTTTTTACTAACTGCTTCTCCTATATTTCATCTCTAGTAACTATAACTACCTGAACTCATTTTTCATTTTTTTGTTTTGGTTTCTGGGCCATACCTGGTGGTCCTCAGGGCTTACTCCTCGCTCTGCAATCAGAGATCACATCTGGAAGGGGACGGGGGACATTATGTGGTGTTGGGGATCGAACCCAGGTTGGTTGTGTGCAAAGCAAGTTCCCTACCTATCAGACTATCTCTTCAGCCTGCTAAATCCAATGTTTCTCTTTTATTTTGTGGCTATACCCAGTGGGGCCAAGGTCTTAGTCCTGGGTCTACGCTCAGGGGTCACTCCTGGCAGTGCTTAGGGGATCATATGTGATGTGGGAGATAGAACAGGAGTTGACCTTTACCTATCACTCTTCTCTTATTTTTTTAATTTAATTAATTAATTTTTTAAATTGAATCACCATGAGAAAAGTTACAAAGCTTTCAGGTTTAAGTCTCAGTCATACAATGATCAAGCACTCATCCCTTCACCAGTGCACGTGTTCCACCACCAAGAACCCCAGTATACCCTCCCTCCACCCCAAACCTGCCAGTGTGGCAGATGATTTTCACTTTAATCTCTCTTTACTTCAATTACATTCAATATTTCAACAGAAAACTCACTATTATTATTTGGAATTTTTCCCCAACAATCAGACCTGCTGAAAAGGCCTCATTTGATAATATGTTTTCCATTGCTGAGAATGAAGAGCATATGGTTTTGGATTTCTGGTATTTAGTAATTAAGTCCAGAGAAATTTCTGCCAGAAGTCGCATCACTGCAAGCTCGTACCTCTGTTTAGTGGGTTCTAAAAGATGGCGGTCGCCATGCCCCCCCAAAAGGAAAGACCAAGAGAGAAAAACCTTTCCCCTTCTGGGGCGGCATGGGGGCATAGCTTAGTTCACAGTCTAGAGCCATTTCTGCAAGAAGCCCTTGGGGGCGAAATCAGTTAGTGGGCCTCCAGGATCATGGTTGCTCAGGAACGGAGGAGCCATTCGTGTGTGGCTGTTTGGGGTCTCATCTGGGCCTCACTCTTATTTTTTGATGCATTTCAAAGCCAACTATAAACATCAGCATACTTTATCCTACATAGGTCAATATATATTAGAGTAATACTTTTCTGTACTTTGACTTTAACGTAAAATTTATATTAAAATTTATTAAAAATGCACGTTCAATATTTTATCAGATGTACAGTTTTATGTGATCAAATCTGTTATACAAATTTATGTTATCAAATATAGAATGTAACTATCATCATAAGAAGTTCCCTCTGTCCCTTTTCAGTTAATTCTGACCTTATTGCTCCATGCTCATTCTCCCTGCCAATATTAACCACTATTCTGGCCAAGTGCTTTGTATCATGTATTCCTCACCACAGTAAATATATCTTAATATTTACATTTCATAGATAATGTAAGTACAGGAAATGCCTTTCACAAGTGCACATCTCTAGTGGATGGCAAGATAGTCATGGCCTTAAGGAGTAGTCTGAACCTTCTAAGTCATGAACTACGTCTGATTCCCAAAGTAGCTTGTACTATGAAATGTAAATAGTAAGATGTATTTACTGTGGTGAGGAATACATGATACAAAGTACATCTTGGTTGATTGACTTTATAATGTATTTATTCAGATGTAATACTTTGATAAGTTTTCATCTAGGCACTCCACTTAAGTCTTGAGAAGTTGGATGATAATGTTTAAAACAATTTGGATCTCCCACTTCAACTTATTAAACATTGAAATCATGAGTAGTAGTGTTAAAAAAAATGATGGATGGAGGGATTACTCAGGGTGGGAGATGTGTGCTGAAAGTGGACAAAGGACTGAACATGATGACCTCTCAGTATCTGTATTATAAACCATAATGCCCCAAGTAGAGAGTGAGAAGGAAAGTGCCTGCCATAGAGGCGGGGGTGGGGTGCTGTGGAGTGGGGGTGGCAGGAGGGATACTGGAGACATTGATGGTATTGATGATGGAAAATAGACACTCGTGGAGGGATGGATGTTTGATCACTGTATGACTGAAACTCAATCATGAAAGCTTTTTAACTATCTCATGGTGATTTGAAAAAAAAAAACAGTAGGGATTATACATGCAAAAAAAAAGAAAGATGATTGAAAGCTCTTAAAATTATTAATGAACTCATCCAGAAGTCATAAAGTACATCATGCAATGACTTAAAAATATGACTGTTTCACCAAAAAATGCAGTGTATTATAATAAACTTGATGATTTTCACCAAAAAAATTTTAAAAATCACAATTTAGGAAAAATAATGGGTAAAATCAAGTAGATATGAAAGATATGGTTATATAATCAGAAGGTGAGGAATAATTATGACCTATGCACTATAACTACAGAATTACTGTGATTGTTGGGGCTGGAATGATAGTATTACAAGTAGGGCGTTTGCCTTCCACTCAATGCCCTCCACTCTTCTGACCTGGTTTCGATCCCCAGCATCCCATATGGTCCCACGAACACACAAGGAGTAATTCCTGCGCTCAGAACCAGGGCGAACCCCTGACCATCGCTGGGTATGACCCCCCAAATTACTATGATTCATAACATTTAAGGAATCCTACCAATAACAGAGAACATGAAGTATGAGAATTAAATTGAGGGTTTGGAATGTGGCTTATTGGTAAAACTTATGCCTTGCATGCTTGAGGACCTGAGTTTGATCCCCAGTACAACCAAGAATATTAATTTAAAAAAAAAAATGAGGCTGAGGAGATAGCTTTAGTTGGGAGATGTGCCTAACATGGGCAATTCAGTCCTTGACAGCACATACCCTCCTCACACCACCACTGGGCATAACCCTGTTGCCAACTCCCTCATTCTTCCCCAGCCAGCACTGGGTGTAATCCTGGGAGCACCACTAGGCCAAGCATACCTATGCACTACCCTATGTGGCCCCTAAAAGAAAAAAAGAAGGAAAAAAAATGTCAGTTTTTATCAGCAGAGCTGGAGATTCAAGGTTCAGGAAGAGTGACATGAAACATAAGTGTGGGAGAAAGTGCCTATAACTTACGCTGAGATAGAGACATGAAGTAGTAGAGACAGGAGGAAAATGACTTATGAAAAGAATAAGCCAGTTGACAGTAACCAAAAATAGCAGGAAAAGAAAGGATTATTCATTTATGAGTCACTTGTATTGAAATGATTCTGTTCTTATTTAATTTTCCTATAAACCTGATTTCTTTTCAGCTTTTCATCTAGCCACTCTCTCAGCACTCATTACTTGTCAGAAATAAGTACTTGTAGGAGTCCTTTTGAACAAAGGGATCCGTAATTCAGCATTACTAGAGTATCATTTTACTTCTCCTTTAATCAACATTCTCTTTAATTAACATTCCATTTAAGAAGCTGTCATTTGTTGATTAACCCCGACAGACAGATTTGCCTCTCTTTTAAACATATGGCCTAATGTAAGAGCACTGAGAGAAATTCTTTCATAATGAACAGACTCTTATACTGTCTGAGGGATCTCAGGTTGCCATTTCAGATTGAGTTTTCTCGCTAATTTTCCTGGGATGATAATTCTTACTTGCATGTCAGTACTTTGGAATATCTGATTCCTAAGAAAAAAATTATTATTTATTGGGAGGGGGGAATGCTCACAGGTAGTCTCACAGGGCCCCAGGGACCATTCACGGTGGCTACTCAACCAGCTGAAGTGGACAGTTCAGAGTTTAAGGACCAACAGTGCCTGGGACCACCAGGCATACCCTCAGGCAGTTCTTCAGATTGAAAAAAAAATTTTTTTAATCCATTATATAAGAAAGTAATCTTACAAGCTGATTATGTTCTTTTCTTCATCTTAGAATGTTCTAGCAGACCGAGAGGTCCATCTGCTTCCCCTTCATTTGTTTTTTTCTTATCTTTATTACAGTTGATTATATCATTGTAGAGTTCCCGTCTGTTCTGGTTGTGAGAGAAAACTTTTTTCTTTTGTGAGACAGGATACAGTGAATTTTAAAATGAAGTTATGCTTTAAAACCAAAAAGATTTGGGCCAGAGATGTGGCTCAGTGGTAGAATGCATGCCTTACATAATTGAGGCTTCAGGTTTGATCCTAGATGAGCAACAGTAACACAAACTGAAAATATTTTTAGATCTGTTCCATTAGTGAGTGTGAAATTAAAATTAAACAAGTAATTGTTTCTAATTTTAATCCTATCACTTAAGAAATATTTTTTCTAGAAATCAAATATGAAAGAAATAGTACAGTGATTTTCCCATTAATTTGTTTTTGTTTATTATAGGGGAAACACCTAGCAGTGCTGCGGGGAGGAAGTGGCATATGGTGCCAGGGTTAGGGTCATGAACATAGGGCCTTGCACTTGCTCTCCTGTGTGATAGCTGCCTACCCTTGAAGTCAGAAAATTAAATACTCTTATTTCCACAGCTGTTTCACTCCTACATACTTCTAAAAATGTAATAGTTGTTCACATGAAAAATTTGTGGAACTTTGCTGAACAAAATGTGTGACAAATTTTTTTAGTGTAACTTGGCACCTGGTTTAATGAATTTTATTATTATGGACTGTTTTAAATTATTGCATTAAAAATAGCTAAAGGCTGTTTTCTTCTGGCAGTGTTCAGGTGTGTTTGTGTTTGGGGGCCCACCAATGCCAGGAATGAAACTCCTATATATGCAGAACATGCACTCTAGCCCTTTGAATTCTCTGACTCCACAATTAACATTTTAGAGTTGTTCAGTTGAGTATCTCTAGCCACATGTGACTTGTTTTGTGTTGGGCCACAACCACTGGTCCTCAAGAGCTACTCCCAGCTCTATGCTTAGAAGTTGTTCCTGGCTGTTCTGAAATGATCATATGCAGAGTTGGTGAAGAGTTACATCACCTCATCACCACTGAAGTTCAAGATGCCCCCTCCCATGTCCCTGTGTCTCATCTTATCCACTGACTTGCCCTTAGTTTGGAACACTTAAAATTTAAGAGACATTTTCACCAAAAGTTAAACACCTATTGAAGATAATCCAGTTTTCTTATAATTGAAAGCTGAAAGCTTAAGATATCTAGAATAGATTAAACATGTATGAATAAAAAGAATTAATTAACATTAATTCTTAAATGTTGACAGTATATATAATTACTGTCACTTGGGAAATTTGAAAGTTGTTCACGTGGGGCTGGAAAATTTTTGTAGCACCTATGAATATAATGTAGATGGTGCTTACATCTATTAAATAATTTGAAAAGTATGTTTTAGTATGGTATGTAGTTCAGTGGTAAAGTTCATGTTCTTTTGGTTCAACTCCTGGTATTACATGCATACACTGTTTAACGTATCCAAGATGATCTACACTGTAAAACATCTGAATGTAAATATTCTGATACTTCTTGATGAGGTCTCTTAGAAATTGTAATACTTTAAATTTATATGTGATACTTACAAAGCAATATCTTTATACTTTGTATTTAAATTCACTTACAGATAGCTATGTTTATTGAATTGGAAACACTGGATCAATAAAATTTAAAGTGGAAATGTGTATACATATACTTGATTTATGGGCCATAATCAGCTGTGTACTAAGGTCAGTTGTATACAAAGCAAGTGCCTTAATCCCTGTGCTATCTCTCCAGGGGTATCTTTCCTATTTTATTTCAATGCCAATAAAAACAAAAATTATTAATCAAACTTGTATTTTGGCCAGTATGCTCATTACTGAACATTTGAAGACCTCCTGATACAGTTTTGCTTTGTTATTTTTGTAAAATATTTCATTTTTGACTGGAGAGATACTACAGAGGTAAGGTGCTTGCCTTGTATGCAGCTGGTTAAAACCTCTGCCTTTCCATATGGTCCTCCAAGCATCCACCAAGAGGGATCACAGAACACAGAGTCAGGAGTACGCTCTGAGCACCACCGGCAATGCTTCGAATACAAAACAAACAAAAAGAAACTAGATGTTGTTATAAATGTGTTATTAAACAGTAACCTCTACCTGGAAAGGCAAGGATCATGTCTTACTCATTTTGTTTCCTTAACATGCAACATATGTTTAGAAAAGGTAGGTAACAAGTAAATATTGAAGCAGATAACAAAATTTTTTCATTAATTCTTCTGAACAGACTGGATTATGGACAGAACTTGGAAAAATTGAAAATAACTTCTTAAAGCCACTCCACACAGGACTGAATATGTCAAAAGCACATTATGAAGCAGAAATTAAAAACAGCCAAGAAAATAACCAAGGTTAGTAATGTGCAGGTTCTTTTTCCGTTCTAAAATTAGTCAGTCAGGTTTCAGAACTTGAATTCAAAATAAAGGACTTCATGACTTTATAATTTGTTAGTTTTTTGGGTTTGGGACCACACCCAGCCTTGCTCAGGGCTTACTTACATGTGGCTCTGTACTCAAGGATCACTATTGGTGTAGGGCTAAGGACTCATGATTGCCAAGTTACTTTATTTATAGTTATGAAAATTTTTAGCAGATCTGTGGGCTAATTAACACTAACATTGGATTACCAAAGAATTAAACTGAACCAGGTTCCTTGGTATTGCTGGTGTCTCTAGCCATTCTGTTAGCCTCAGGTAATTGTGTATAAACTGCAAAAAAGAACCTTAGTTAGATCTAGAAGTAATTTTTAAAATAAGCTTTTAAAATCAGTAGTTCTACAATAGTAATCTTATAATTCTCATATAGCTCTGATGCTGTTTCTATAGGCATTGCTAGAAATTTTATTGAATTTGAGTATATAGTGAGAGAAGTTTATTAAATTTTAATATTTGCTATATATGCCAAGATGTTACCTAAAAGATGAATTACATATTTTCATATTCCAAATTTCAATAGCAGTTTTGTTTTTTGTGTAGCTTGACTAAAATTACTGGCACCTTTTATCATAGTGAATGAAAAAAGGAGCTTAAACCTTATTGAAGGTGCCAGAGCGATAGTACAGTGGGTAGGGAACTTGCCTTGTATGTGGCCGACCCAGATTCAATTCCCAGCCCTGAGCCCCACCAAGAGTGATCTCTGAGTACAGAGCCAGGAATAAGCCCTGAGAACTGCTTGGTGTGAGCCCCAAAAAAACTAAAAAATTACTTTTGAAATCTGAGTTGTATTAATGTTTATGTATAATGAATGGTCTTTTTTCTCCTCTTTTTAGAAGTTCAGGAGTGTAAAAATCTTTGCTCTGTAACTGTGGGTGGAGAAGAGATCCCTAATATGCCTCCTGAAATGCAGCTTAAGGTAGAAGGCAGTTTTTCTTAAACTATATCTAGCTGAGTTTCAGGTTTTTTTTTCCCCAAAAGCAGTATTATTAATACCAGATTTTCTTGGCACTGTAGGTTCTGCATTCAGCTCTATACACATTTGATTTGATTGAAAGCGTTCTGGCTCGAGTAGAAGAACTCATTGAAATAAAAACAAAGTTCACCTCTGAAGAAAATATTGGGCTAAAATGAAAGCGTCACTCCCGTAAATAAAAACTAGTAAAATACTGTTTTTTCATTATAAATTATTTGATACCTTTTATGAGTCTTTTTCCTATTCTTGCTAGAAAAGTCAATGTAAATTTTTTCATCTATTTATGTATTAACACATTATGGATCAGTAGTAGTCTTTGGTTTTTAAAAGTTATCTATATGGTAAACAGTGTCCCTATATGTAGTTTAAATACTGATGAAAATCCAAACTAATAATTTCCCTCTCCTTCCTCCCTGCCTCAGGAGTTTAAGGGGGACAGAATTCTAGCCCTACATCTTCAACTATAGTTACAGTATGAAAGCTTGGGGCCAGAACGATGGTACAACAGAACGGGGGCTTGCCTTGCATGTGGCTAACCTGGGTTCAATCCCTGATATCCCATGTGGTCCCCCAGCACTGCCAGGAGTAATTCCTGAGTGCAGAGCCAGGAATAACCCCTGAACATCACTAGTGTCACTCCCCCTCCCTGCAAAAAAAAAAACAATATGAAAACATCTGCAAAAATAATAAATACTAGCTGCCCCTGTGGAAAAGCTATACAATATGTATGACTTTTTCTTTCATTGAAGGGGCTACTTAGAAAATGCTGTATTTTTATTTACTAGTAAGTCAGTCCATCCTAATAAGTTGATCCAACTTAATTTGGATCTTAGGAAATTGTGCTGAGTTTTATTATGTACCAATTTGAAAAGAAATCACCCAGCAAAATCCTGAAAATAAAAACCACTTTTAATTGTATACATTCTACTATAGATTTTTAAAAATCCTTTTTATTTGAACATTATAATTTAACTTACTTAACCATTTCAGTATCCTAAAAGAACATTTGTAATTGGTATTCTAATTTGGATTAAATGACTCACTACTCAGTTTTAGCTTTTGAAGTGTTTTCCAAACAGGACTTTGCTCAATGATATATGCTTTGGTTGTTGACATTCTGTAGCAGATGGTATCTATAAATTGTTTGGAGGTGATCTGGAAGAAAATTGAAATGTGCAACAGTATTCAAAGAAATAAAGTATTTTTAGGGGATCACATCAGCAGTCACCTAGCTTTTCTTTTTTCCTTTGGGGATGGCACACCCAGTGGCGCTCAGGGGTTATTCCTGACTCTGTATTCAGGAATCACTCCTTGCATGGATTGGGGACCGTATGGAACGCTGGGGATTGAACAGGCAAGGCAAATGCATGCAAGGCAAATGCCCTACTTGCTGTATTCTCTCCCCAGCCCTGTAGCTTTTCCTTATTCAAAAAATCTAAGTATCTTTCTAGGTTCTAGATACTAAATGAGATTAGAGTATGAGTTAGTAGAGGAATTACCTGAGTTTTTAGAATAGTAGGAAAATACATCGTTTCTGTCTTTACCTAATTTCAGATGCACAAACTAAAGATCCATATACCATAACAACTGCTTCAATGGAATTTTTTTCCAAGTGCAGAATTAAGAACACTTCTCTCTGCTGTGGGAAGTTGGCACACTTAGGTCAAGCATAAAAAGGTGAACAATTGTGAAGAACCTTCTATAAAACAATATGCCTATACTCTGGCAGTTCACAACTACAGTCTGGTCAATACATACACTATAAACAGCATTTCTCAGCCAAGACCACAGGTAAAAACTATATAAATGAGGGCTACAGCACCAGACCAGGGACAACTGATAGGACAGGAAGGCCACAGAAAGAAAAGGTCAGAAGTGGAGCACTGTAAAAAGGAGAAATGCTGCTTTAGTCTTTGGAGGAAGATTTAAGTAACCGTTTGAGTCTTCAACCCAATGCATAGAGAATTAAATTCACTTTTGGCTCAAGAAGAGTCTTTTTTTTTTTTAATTAGTGAATCACCATGAGTTACAGTTACAAACTTAGGAGCTTTCATGTTTGCATTTTCTTTCCATCCCTCCACCAGTGCCCAGTCCCTCCCACCCTCCCACCCCATCCCCCCAGCCCCCCCCACCCCACCTCTGTGGCAGGGCATTCCCTTTTGATCTCTCTCTCCTTTTGGGTACTGTGGTTTGCAACAGAGGCACTGAGTGGCCATCGTGTTTGGTCTATATTCTATTTTCAGTGCGCATCTCCCATCCCGTGTGGGTCCTCAAACCACATTTTACCTGGTGTTCCCTTCTCTATCTGTGCTGTCCCTTCCTCCAGCGTGTGAGACCAGCTTCCAAGCCTTGGAGCCAACCTCCTGGTACCTATCTCTACTACTCTTGGGTGTTAGTCTCCTATTCTGTTATTTTATATTCCACAGATGAGTGCAATCTTTCTATATCTGTCTCTCTCTTTCTGAAGTTATTTTTAATAGTAGCTATAGAGAGTTAATGAAGATGACTTCAGAGGCTGAGTTCGGGCTTCAGAATGAGTTGTATACTCAAACAGCAATTGAAACAGAGTATTTGTCATTCCTGTTAGAGAGGGTGTGGATCTTTAAATCTAAATTAAGCCTAACTCTTAAACAGTGATATGGCCAGACAGATAGTATAGTGTTAGGGCACTTGCCTTGCACACAGCTCACAGCACATGGGTTCAGTTCCTGGCACCCTGTATGCTTCCCTAAGCCAACCAGGAGTGACCTTTGGTGAAGAGCCAGGAATAAGTCCTGAACACAGCGGGTGTGGCCAAAATACAAACAAACAAAAAATATTACAGTGTCAGGTTGGAGTGACAGTAGTGTGGGTAAGGCACTTGCACTTGCCTTGCACATGGCTGACTCAGTTTCAACTCCTGACACCCCAGATGGTCCCTGGAGTAAGCTCTGGGCACAGCTGGCTGTGGCCCAAAAAACAAAAATAAATCATCTTACATTGTATATAAATATGTCATTTCCCTCAAGTAACTCACCTTAGCTATAGTGCACATAAGATTAATGGCATTTGCTGCGTTATGTACTGGAAGTATCCATAAGTTGCTACCCAGGAATCTGGAAAAATATTCATCAGTTAAAGAAATCATACAACTTACATCTATTATTTTGAAAAATTGGAAAGAAAAGAACCTCTTAATATGCTATTTGCTTACTCGTTTATGTCATTTATGTCCTGCTTTATTCTCACAGAAAATCTGATGTTGGCTTTAGAGCCAGACTGAAAAATGTTCTGGTTTGTCTATTAGAAGCGCCTATAAATTTGCATAAACCCTGAAACTTGTCACAATGATCCAGATTAGCCTTTGGCTTGCGTTTCATTATGACATGTTCATATGCCAAATTTTATCTTTGGCAAAATAAAGCTCACCTTCCTAAAGAAATCAGAGCTCAAATAAAATATAATTTAAGAAAAATAAGTCTATAATGTTATTCTCCCATACCTCTGCTGAATCCTGAACATCAGTTTCCATTCCTCGGGTCCATGGAGTGAAGCAGACAGAACCAAAAAACTATTTTGGTGAGTGTTAATAAACTTCTCAATTTTGGCTAGATATATTTCTTCAGCTAATGTAAAACATTCTTTAGTATCCATCAATAAAAATGCAACTCCTAGAAAAAGTAAATTGTAAAAAAAAAAAATACATCTCAAAATATTTTAAATTCAGTAAAATCAGCAAAAATAGCTACAGATATAGTCATCAATGTCAAAATAGTTCTCTCAAATGACATGTATAAAGGGGTAACTTTATATATCACTAAATATCAAAAAATGATTTTGCATGAATAAGCATTTTTTCCAAGTAAAGATGTGCCTAATTGTAATTCTGATGAACAAATGTAATTATTATTCTTATGAATTAATTGTATCATTAAATATATTAATATAGCAAATAATATCAATGTATTTATATAACAAAAGTTATTGGGGCAGGTACCAGAGTTGAACTTGGGGCTTAACACATGGAAGACTTGCACTCCAGTCTTCTGAGATAGTCTATATATTCAAAGTTAATTTTCCATATTATAATGATATTTAAGTTGGAATAACTAAAGTTAGACTTAAGCCTTTAATAACTCCTTGCAGAACTCTTTCTAATAGAACATAAAATATAAATCAATACACTTAGTAAATAAAGTGGCCAAAGCACAAAATAGGTATTCACAAAAAATGGTTGAGGGGGTCTCCTAAACCACAATGAAGAGAGTTAACATTGAACCACTTGCAACCTGGCAGTCTATTTCCAGATTTTGAAAGTGCTGTTTCTTCGAAGATCTCTGCTAGACTATTTGTAATCCTCCTGATAAAAATCCTTCATGTGGGGCTGGAGCAATAGCACAGTGGATAGGGCATTTGCCTTGCACGTGGCCGACCCGGTTTCGATTCCCAGCATCCCATATGGTCCCCTGAGCACTGACAGGGGTGATTCCTGAGTGCAGAGCCAGGAGTAACCCCTATGCATCGCCAGGTATGACCCCCTCCCCGCCCCCCCTCCCCCCCCCCCCGCAAAAAAATCCTTCATGTAGGTCTCTTCAATCATGTCTGTCTTTCCCAAGAACAGGTAGAACAGGCTGCTTCCCATGTCCTGGCCCTCTCATTCTTAATCTAATTCTTTATTTTGTCCATGACTCACCAAAGTGAGTTTAAAGATTTCAGGAGCAGTATTTGTGACCATAGGGTTCTTTTAGTTTTATATATGCTGTCTCCAGCAAAATGATAAAGATATTCTATGTCCCTTATGGACTTTTACCACTGAATATTGTAGTGTTGGCCTCTGTTAATATAAGCAGTATTCTAATGTCAAAGTATTGATTCTCAAGGAAGTGTGGTCTGGCTATATTTTCATTGTAGTTCCAATGGAAGCAATTTTTATCATTCTCTACTAGATCTCCCCAATTCAATTCTATTTCAGCATCTAAACTAGAATGGACTATATTTTCTAACTAACCATATATACTGCTTCTGCAGCAGTAATGAAGTTTCATACATTTCTCACTCCCAAAAGATGACCACCATAAGCTTATTACTTGGTTACTAAATATTAAATGTAATATTTAATAAATTTAAAATTGGATATATATGTACGTGCATGCACTTGTATGTGTCTGTGTGTGCCTGTGTATAGATACATAGTGGCACATTCCCGGCTCTGTGCTAAGTGATTGTTTCTGGCAGTGCTCAGGAACCATACACAGTTCTGGGGATCAAACCTGTCCAACCACATGCAAAAGACGTGGCTTACCTCCTGTACTTTCTCCAGCCCAGTACCCATATGCTTTTTAAAAAACTTAAAGCTAATATACTGTACCAGAAAGAGAAAATATAACTGATCCATTTTCCACTGAATCTGAGTATCGAACTTTGTGGCCTCGATTTTCTATGGCAGTTGCAACTTCATAATTCTTTAAAAAAAAATCAGAAATACATACTTAACACACACATTAGGTTTTTATAGGTAATAAAAACTTAATAACTTTTTAATGAGACTATTTAAATGCTGGAATGACAGCACAACGGGTAGGGCATTTGCCTTGCACACGGCCAACCTGGGTTCAATTCCCAGCATCCCATATGGTCCCCGAGCACCACCAGGAGTAATTCCTGAGTGCAGAGCCAGGAGTAACCCCTGTGCATCACCAGATGTGACCCAAAAAGAAAAAAAATCATTCAATGTGTTCTTTACAATTAAAAATATGTAGTTCTATTACTAATCTTAGATTTGAAAAATGAGCTGTAAATATATGTTACTTATAGAAATTAGGACACTATTAAAGAACAAAATGATAAGAGCCTGAGTAAACACAAACTTCCTTTTAAAGAACAATTGGACATAGATCCCAGGGGCATTAATCTATATCTGGAAGTTGGAATGGTGTCTTTCTATAACAACTGAGAAAATCATAAAGTGCCAGATACATGATACTGCACAGGAGACCACTCTAATTCTCTAATTCATTTGCTTCATATTGTAATTACTTTTAGTATACTTCCAAATGTCTTAAACTAGATAGAAAACATGTATGAAGATAGAAAACATATGAAGACAACAAAAGGATAGTTGACTTACGTGCTGTATTTCTTTATCACATGAGCAATTTCATCTTTTAACTCAGGACACTAACTTCTTGAGATTTTTGTTTTGGGCCACACCTGGCAATGTTAGGGGTTACTCTTGGCTCTGCACTCAGGACAGTGCTCAGGGGACCATATGGGATTCCAGGGATCGAATCCAAGACACTTTTTTTCCTTTTTGGGTCACACCCAGCGATGCTCAGGTGTTACTCCTGGCTCTGCACTTAGAAATTACTCCTGGCATTGCTCCAGCCCCAAGACACCAACTTCTAAGCAGTTTAAGAGTGTTTCCTGGAGCTGGAGCAGTAGTACAGTACGCAGGGTGCTTGCTTTGCACACGGCCAACCCAGGTTTCATCCCTGGTACCGCATATGGCCCCCAAGCCCCATCAGGAGTGACCCCTAAGAGCAGAGCCAGGAGTAAAGCACTGAGCACCTCCAGGTGTGGCCCAACAAATAAAAAACAAAAATAAAGAGTTTCTTGATTGGTTAAAGTTCAAGATTATTAAGTTTCATTAGCACTGTTAGTACAGTCGTCCTGTTGTTCATCGATTTGCTCAAGTGGGCACCAGTAATGACTCCATTGTGAAACTTGTTGTTTTTAGCATATTGAAAACGCCACGGCAAGCTTGCCAGGCTCAGTCATGTGGGCGGGATACTCTTGGTAGCTTGCCGGGCTCTGTGAGAGGGACGGAGGAATCAAACCCGGGTTGGCCACGTATAAGGTGAATGCCATACCCGTTGTGCTATCGCTCCAGTCCATGTAGATACAAATGCATTAGCTATATTCAATTTAATATTCTGCCTCAGAGCACTTAAAATTTAACTGCCCTGTCTGGAATTATGTATTAAGTATATGCCTCATCTTAAAAAAATATTGTGTGTCACTAAAACAAATCCTGACATACAATTTAACTGTCTTTTACTATGAGCTTTTTCCTGTAGTTTTAAATTTTTACAGTATTTCCAGCAATGGCAGACTAAGTAATTTAGGTAATGCACCTGCTGACAACTAGATTAGCTAGACAATTCTAAAAATGTGTTGAATGTATCACAGAGTTAGCTAGTTTCTAGAAAATTACAAAGCCAGTATCTAAACATAATTTCAAAGATGCATGTCCAGCATTTAGGCCATTTCTTCCCTGAGGGCATCTGCCATTTCAGGAAACAGCAGATGAGAGGCTGAATAGAGCTTTTGACAAAAGTAGAACATCTCTCATAGGGTCTGCAGGCTTGCATCAAACCATTTTAATCCATAAAATTATATTAAGATGATACTAAATTACTCCCAACCACCTTGCAGACGAACTTCCTGGAGCAATCTTTCTCAACCAGATCTCCTCATCTGAATGACAGAATAAAGAAAATAGATGATTTCAACTTTCTCCTAAATAGTATTTTAGATATAGAGGAGACAAGTCTATTTACTTTATACAATTTACTACATACAATAGGTACACCTGGAGGTGCTCAATGCTTTACTCCTGGCTCTGCTCTTGGACATATGGGGGCTGGATAGAGAGTACAGGTGCTTATCTTGCAGGCAGCAGACACAGGTTCGATTCCCAGCATCCCATATGTTCTCCCAGGCCCAGTAGGAGTGATTCCTGAGTGAGAACCAAGGAGTAACCCTGAGCACCACTGAGTGTGGCCCAACTACCCACCCCCCTGCCAAAAACAGATGTATTACTCTTACATTGCCATATTTAACAAATATACAGAACACCTATTTAAATTTGAATTTCAGATAAGTAACAGTAGTTTAAGTATGTCCTATGCTATATTTAGAATATACTTACACTAAATTGTTTATCTGAAACTGAAATGCAAGTACTGTACTTACTTAAATCAGGCAACTATACTTGCATTATTAGGGGTTTGACGGCCAAACTTAAAGCTTTTCTGGAGGAATGGAGGAACAGAACACAATTACAGATCTCAAATTCACTGTATCACTGTCACTGCCATCCCGTTGCTCATCGGATTTGCTTGAGCAGGCACCAGTAATGTCTCCATTATGGGACTTCTTGTTACTGTTTTTGGCATATTGAATACGCCAGGGGTAGTTTGCCAGGCTCTGCTGTGCGGGCAAGATACTCTCGGTAGCTTGCTGGGCTCCAAAAGGGGTGGAGGAATTGAACCCGGATCAGCCAAGTGCAAGGCAAACGCTCTACCCGCTGCACTAATATGTCTCAAATTATTTCTACATATTTTCAAATACAAATTCCAATATACAATAAAAACCAGAGACATTACATGAAAGAGAACTATCAGGAAACATGCAATAGAAATAACCTCATATGGGGATCCATATTGTGAGGCTATCAGATGCACACTTTAAAACAGGCATGTTTACTATTTTCAGGCAAATTAAGAATTTCATTTTCAGGTAGAAATCTTACCAAAAGAGCTGCAAGGGGGCCAAAGTACATGGGTTTAGGTACTTTTCCTTGCTTGCAACCACTTCAGTTCAGTACCTGGTACCACATATGGTCCTTTCAAGCACTATCAGGAATGACCCGTCAGGGTAACACAAAAACAAAACAAAAAACAAGCAAAAACTTGCAAAGAACTACACGGGCCTTGGAAATAACCCAAGTGGAAGAGAACATGTTCAACATGTTCAGGGCTGTGAGTTGGATTCCAAATGCCACATAGCCCTCTGATGAACCTCTAATGAACCCTCATGCCTATGCCAGTCTCACAGGGAGTGTCCTGCCCCCACTAGACACTTCTCCAAAGAGGACATGTGAAAAAAGTGTTCAGAATCACTTGTTAGGGAAATGCAAGTCAAAATGGCAATGACTTATCTCATACCCGTAACAATGACATATCATTTTACTTGTTAAATGAGATTGCTGTCTGATTCATGAAACATTTAATAAAACCACTTAGACCTCTTAAAAATGACATCTCAAAAAGACAAGAAACAATCAGGGATTGTCAGGGATGAGGTGAAAAAAACAACCTCTCACTGTTGATAGAAATGTCATCTGGTTCAGCCTTTATAGGAATCAGTATGAAGACTTCTCATAAAACTAAGAATAGAATTTACCTATGACCCTGTGATCCCACTTCTTAGCATCTATCCCAAGGGCACAAAATAATTAAAAAGAAAACCTTATGCCCACCTATGTATAGTGCAGCATTAAGTGCAACAGCCAGGATATGAAAATAACTCAAGGGGCCAGAGCGATAGCACAGCGGGTAGGGCGTTTGCCTTGCACGCGGCCGACCCCGGTTCGATCCCCAGCATCCCATATGGTCCCCCAAGCACGGCCAGGAGTAATTCCTGAGTGCAAAGCCAGGAGTAACCCCTGAGCATCGCTGGGTGTGACGCGCAAAAAAAAAAAAAAAAAGAACTCAAATGCTCAACAATCAATGAATGGGTAAGTTGTAGTACATAGATATAATGGAATAGACAATGGAATCAAATATAGATAGCAGAAATAAAAAATCTTGTACTTTGCTGCAACTTAAAAGTAACTGGAGGGCATCATGTTAAGTCTGAGAAAAGGGAACAAATACCAGATGATCTCATTCATCTCTCATACAGAGAAACAAAATAAAGGTATAGACAAGATCAAATGAGACTGAGTACATTTGGCCTTAGTTACAAAACTGAGGCAGGTCAGGGTTTACAGGGGAAAAGGTAAGAGGAAGACTAGATATGTGCACAGGGATGGTGACGGAGAATCTTGGCTGGAAGTGATGGTATAGTAGTACTGTTCATTAAAACCATGAAAATAATATTATAGTGTTACAAATAATACAATTTTATTTGTGGTAGTGATGGCATAGTAACTGTTTTAAAAAATCAAAACCATGTAAATAATACTATTGTAGTCATATTACCTGTTGTACCTGTTGTAATTTTTATAATAGAAGCTATAATAAAAATTTTAAAGCATTGACGTTGCTGTATTTTCCCTTTTTTCTGTTTTTTTGGGTTTTGTGTGTGTGTGTGTGTGTGTGTGTGTGTTTACAAACAAGTTTTTAATTTGTTTTGGTTTGGGGCCACACCCCACAGTTCTCAGGGCTCACCCCTGGCTCTGCACCCAGGGATCACTCCTGGTGGTGCTCAAGGGACCAGATGGGGTGCCAGGGATAGAACCCAGGTTGTCCATGTACAAGTACCCTGCCCACTGTGCTATAAATATGGGCCACAAGTTTTAAATACTTATTTCTCAACTTAAACATGTACTACCATTTATTAGATAGTCTCCACCCTGATTCATCTCTCCCACCCTCTTTCCCTCTGATCATTTCAGTTTTATTACTAATGCCCACTGTTTTGTTTTTTAAACCTCTTTGTCCATTAATCTGCTTTGTTTTCTAATATTGTGTACACAGGTGCAATCATCCAAAATCTGTAATTTTCTTAATTAATCACACTTTAAATAATCCCAAATTCTTTGATTTTACTGCAAAACTCTAATCAGAGAAGATATATGCACAACCATGTTCATTGCAGTTCTATTTACAACAGCCAAAACTTAGAAACTCTAGTGTCCAACAACCGATGAAATGGCACTTCAAATGGATATGGTGTGTCCATACTTGATGGGATTCAAAGTAGGAGGCAACCATCCTTAGAGGGAAATATTATATTATTTCAGTTCTGCTTTGAGTCAGGGATTGGGGTTTGGGATTGGGGTTTCGAATTATAGTGGTGGGAAGGTGTAATGGTGGTGGAATTGGTGTTTGAATATTAAATGTAATAAAATATTGTGAACTACTTTATAAAATTTTTTAAAATTAAAAAAATTAAAAATTAAAGATGTGTGTGAATATATATACAAAAATACATACACATATATATGAAACTGGAAGGAGTCATGCTAATAACATAAATCAGAAGGAGAAAGATATGTACTACATGATCTCCACTCTTACATGTGCTATAAAGAAATAATTCAAGGGAGGATCCACAGTGCAGGAGTTAAGGCACATCCCTTACATGAAAACACCCCAGTTTAGTCCCCAGCACCATGTGGTGTCTCAAGCATCACCAAGTGCAGTCCTGGGAGCCTTCAAGCCCAGATAATGCATAGCAATGCAGAGCCTGAGCAGCATGGCATCCTCAGGCTCTCAAATTGAACATTGGCATAGTTGGTCTAGAATTGCCAGGCAAGGTCTCCCTGGGTCTCCTAAATACAGGTTGGGAGTACCCTTCAGTACCCTTCCCATAAAACAATTGTTCAGGCAATGTCCAGTGAAAACAAACCCTTAAATTCTGACCAAAGCACTGAGGCAACCAGTATTTTCCTTTGGAGCTGTTTCCTGTGAGTAGCAGAAAGTTGTATTTTGTTTTTTGATCCAAGCAATTCACAAATTCAGAATATTAACATTAGAGCCATGTTGACATTGTAAATTTTACAGGAAAACTCCTTTATACCTAAGAGTAAATTTCCTTGCCACATAAATTTTAAATTCTCATATTATATAAAATATAAAAATAATTTACATACTGCTGCAGATGAGTGAAAGATCAAAGAATGTAAGAAGAAATAACATTTCCCAGAAACATAACAAAATTAAACATGAGAAATCCCAGTGAAGGATGAAGGCAATCTTAAAATGGCATGTGTTATGGAGTAAAGTGGCTAAAGCCAACAAGGTAAAGTATAGTTCAATGAGGCAATGAAAGAATATTTAAGCTGGATTAGTCTTATTTAAGGTCCATGGATGTAGCTCACTGGTAGAGTACATGTCTTGCATATGAAGCTCTGGGTTCTGTCCCCAGCAACCTCCCACTCCCACCCTCTGCTAATCTTAAAGGTCTTACTCTTCTTTCTCCTTTTTATCATGGAGAAAACATTTCTTGCTGCCTCATTTTAGACATAAGCTGGTATCTGAAAGAATACCTGAAATCTGAAAGAATCAGAAATCAGAAAAAATCTGAAAGAAAATCTGAAAGAATCAGGGAAATGGAAGTATCTTGTCAATCAAGGAGTTAAACGTTATCTATGGGCTTGGGGATATGGCTCAAGTGGGAGAGTAACTGAATTAGATCTATAGAACCCGACCCTTCCTATTCCAAGCTCCACTGGGTATGACTGACCCCAGTGACAACCATAAAAATAAATAAAAATAGCTGTAGGCCAAGGATATGGCTCAGCGGAAGTACGTCTGGATTTGATCCTCAACAACACACACACACACACACACACACAAACACACAAAACAACCCAGTAACTCATTCTGGAACTAGGTAGATAGTTTTGAGGACAAGATCACATGCTTTGCATGGGGAAGGCCCAAGCACTCCATGGTCCTTAGGTATCTTCAGAAGCAACACCTCTGAGCAGAGAGTCAGGCATGGCCCCTGAGAACTGTCAGGCGTGGCCCAAATAACAAACCAAAAACTTGTAGACTGATTCAGGCATTCAACTTCATACTCCCTCCCCTCCAAACTGCAGGAAATAACTCCTCCCAATGATCCTAAAGCCAGACACATCAGTTTGTTGTTTATCTTGTCAAAATATTTTACCATACATATGTACTTGCATTACTGTTACGAAGCCCATTTAGCATCACTATCAGAACACAATTAGAAAAAAACTAGAAAATTTCCAAGGTTCAGAGGTGGTGATTCCCCTGGCTCGAATACTTCTGGAAGCCCCAGCAGACACACCCACAACCCACAGCCACAGCCCCGTGTACTCTGACCCAGTTCTACAGATTCTGGAGTTCCTGGAGTGCACAGCCACATACAATTCCACGATACTGACAGCTCAGTAGGATCACACCATATTATATGGAAAAGTAGCATAGAAGCCAATTAAGCTCAAAACAAACAAAACTGAAAAACCACAGAAGGCTCAATTAGCAATAAAAAAGCTTAGTATATTCTTAGACAATGACTTCAGTGATTCCCTTGTGAAATATAACATTTTTCACAAGTTTCTTTTACTGAAGTATTTTTTTTAATAATTGCATTAGTCACTTTGTTATAACAGCAATATTTTGTGCCTTCTAAGGGGGCAGGCTTGGGATGGATGAAAAACAAAACAGTGGTGGAGGGAAGGTCACACTGGTGGTGGGATTGGTGTTGGAACACAAAGTGCTCATGACAACTGTATTATGAACAACTATAAACCATGGTGTTTAAATATCACTGTCATCCCGTTGCTCATCGATTTGTTCGAGCGGGCATAAGTAACGTCTCTCATTGAGAGACTTATTGTTACTGTTTTTGGCATATCCAATACACACAGGTAGCTTGCCAGGCTCTGCCTCGAGAGCTCGATACTCTCGGTAGCTTGCCGGGCTCTCTGAGAGGGGCAGAGGAATCGAACTCAGGTCGGTCGCGTGAAAGGCAACCGCCCAACCGCTGTGCTAAATTCCAAGGTTCATATTTAGGAAAATATGATTTAAAAAAGAATTCAGTAAGGTTTATAATCATTATCTTTAAAATACATTCAAGATAAAGATTAATATATAATGTTCTATCAATTTTATTTTGGTCTTTATTATGGGCGGGGTGAGCGGCAGGTGGCGGCAATACCTTATAGTGCCTAGGACTGACTCCTGGCTCTGCATTCAGGGATTACTCTTGAAGGAGATCAGGGTGCTGGGGATCAAATGAATGTTGTTGTTGTTGTTGTTTAAAAAAAAAAAATCAACGAATGGCCTAATGCCTCTTTACCTTAAGAGATGAGCTAATGATAATTGTGGTTGTCCATTTTATTTTCTCTTTTCCACTACTATCAGCCATGTTTTCCTTGGATTAAACAGTTGCTAATTATGTCACAATCTGAGAAAAGAGCAAAAAGGACACATAGAAATGCTTGTTTGATGAACAATTACAGAAATAAAACCATAGTATTAAAACAATCTAAAGAATATCTGAAAGTCAAAATCTGACACAAGTGGTTTTATATATTAAGTTTATTCATTACTATCTTTCCTATTAACAACTACTAAAAATAACATTTTTAGGCCAGAAAGTACAGAGGGTAGGATGCTTGCCTTGCATGTGGATGACCTTTGATCCCTGGCTTCGCATATGGTCCCTGAAGCACAACCAGGAGTAATTCCTGAATGCAGAGTCAGAGTAACCCCAGAGTATCTCCAGGTGTGGCACCCAAACAAACAAACATAGCAATTGAAATTTCAGGGCATTAACGACGAATGGAAGATGGGGTGGGGGGGTAGTGGTGATGGGGGAGAGAAGATAATTCAGGTGGTCCAAGCACATGTCCAATATGTAAGCGATCCTAAATTCTATGCCAACACCACATGATCCCCAAGCACCATTGGGTATTGCGCTGATGGCCAGTGAACCATCAAGCCCGTATCACTGGGGTCACTAGAAGAGGCCACAGGCCGTCTACCTGCAGTGTTTTCCAGGACTACAATCACATTTTCCTTTCCTTGATTTATTGTTTTGCATCACTGAAGCATTCTATAATACACTGAAAAAAGGAATACAATGCAAAAACATTATTATATACATATATGGAAAAAATTTTAATAGGATATAAACACTTTGTGTTTATATATATGTATATATATGTGTGTGTGTATATATATATACACACACACACATACACACATACACACACACACCTTTACCTACTTTCAGCAGTTCTTGTTCAGAGTGATAATTTCCAATTCTCATTGTCATAGTGGTTCCTTCTTGTGGTAAGCTTCTACTGTCCTTGGGTAATAATCTCATAGTATTTTTTTTTACCCTACAAATGAATGCTATCATTCTATGCCTGTCTCTCTCCTTCTGACTTATTTCACTTAGCATGGTACTCTCCATGTCCATCCATTTATAAGCAAATTTCATGACTTCATTTTTCCTGGTGGCTGTGTAGTATAGATGTACCATAGCTTCTTTATCCAGTTGTCTGTTCTTGGGCACTAAGGTTGTTCACAATGTATTCTGAGTAAATATTTTTCCTACTCATGCCGAGTACTCAGTGGGTATCCATAGGAAAATGTTTTATAATATTTAATGTTCATACTCCTTTTTTTAATTGAATCACCATGAGATAGAGCTACAAAGCTGTATGAGTTCCAATCATACAATGATCGAACACCCATCCCTCCACCAGTGCACATTTTTCACCACCAATGTCATCAGTATCCCCCCACCTTCTGCTTCCTCGCCCTGCCTCTATGGCAGACAATATTCCCCATACTCTCTCTATACTTTTGGGCATTATGGTTTGCAATATAGATACTGAGAGGCTATCACGTTTGGTCTTTATCTACTTTCAGCACACATATCCCATCCCAAACGATTCCTCCAACCATCACTGACTTAGTGATCCCTGTTCTATTCTAGCTGTCTTCTCCCCCAGCTCATAAGACAGGCTTCCGACTATGGAGCAATATTCCATTGTGTCTATTGTGTGTCCATTGTGCCCTTGTGTCTACTGTCCTTGGGTGTCAGTCTCTGCACTGCACTGTAGCACTGTGCTCCTGTTGTTCATCGATTTGCTTGAGCAGGCACCAGTAACATCTCCATTGTGTGACTTGTTACTGTTTTGGGCATACTGAACACACCACAGGTAGCTTGCCAGAATCTGATGTGCAGGCGGGATACTCTCTGTAGCTTGCTGGGCAATCTGAGAGGGACAGAGAAATCAAACCCGGGTCGGCCACATGCAAGCCCTACCCGCTGTGCTATCGCTCCAGTCCAAGGTGTCAGTCTCATATTCTGTCACTGTCACTGTCATCCCGTTGCTCATCGATTTGTTCGAGTGGGCACCAGTAATGTCTCTCATTGAGAGACTTATTGTTACTGTTTTTGGCATATTCAATATGCCATGGGTAGCTTGTCAGGCTCTGCCGTGCGGGCACGATACTCTCAGTAGCTTGCCGGGCTCTCCAAGAGGGGCGGAGGAATCGAACACAGGTCGGCCGCAAGAAAGGCAAATGCCCTACCGCTGTGCTATCATTCCAGCCCTATATTGGAGTCTCATATTATGTTATTTTATATTCCATAATATAAAAGGAGTGCAGTTCTTCAGTGTCTGAGAACAGATGACTGATAAAAGAAACTTTGGTACATCTATACAATGGAATACTAAGTAGCTGTTAGGAAAACTGAAGTCATGAAATTTGCTTATAAGTGGATGGTCATGGAGAGTATCATGCTAAGTGAAATGAACAGAAAGAGAGGTTCCTACTCTTAACAATTTTTGCAACTATTGGGTATTTCATTTTTATGTTTATTTAATTTTGTTTGTATTTTAGGTGCATTTTTCTTATGCTTGCTATCTCTTCAAATTATGGTTTTATAATTCTTTAGCATCCTTGTAATTTTTGTTGTTGAAAGCCATACATGATATAGTGGGAATGGGGAGTGGAAGCATTCTCAAGTGCTATGATTAGATTTCAGTCTTTCAGTGAGCCATTACCCTAAAACTATGAACTTACCAAGCACTTCTATTTTTCCCGAGATTAATCCCCTAATCATAATCATAGGGGAAACTAGGTATAGAGTCTGTGAGATTACTCTTTGCTATTATCTCAAATTTTCTGTATATCCCAAACTGCTCTCAAAATAGCAATTTTAAAAAATCATTCCTTTCCTTCAAGACTCACTAGAAATCCTGCTTCCTGCAAGAAATTACCCCTCATCCTCTCAAACCAACGAGACCTGTCCTTCCTCAGAACTCTTTACAATATTTCTGTTAACCACTTAACTCTATTTTGTCCAAGGGTTATAATCAGAAACACCTTTCATCCCCCTATCAAGTCATAAGGTTTCTTAATGCCAACTGAAGTCACGTTTTCTGTGTTACTTCCATACAAAATTCATAAAGCAAACTTTAGAAACCAAGGAACCTGAATATTCCAAGTCACTGTCAGTGATGCTTGGTGACTCCTGAGGTGGTTGTATTTTCCTTTTGAACAACTCTAATAATTAGAACCATCTTCCTGCTGGGCTGGAACCAGCTGCTCTATAATTTCCTCATTTGCTGCATGAGTGAATGAATGAATGACAAGTTAACTGGTTTCAGAGAGCCAGGACACCTTGGGTTTTTACTGAATCCTCCGCCCGTAGCCCCGACAGCGCGGAAACACTGCAAATCAGGGCTTTGTAAGGAGTGCACAAGAGGCTGTGGGTGAAGTCAGGGGGGCAACGGGCAGCACTTTGTTTCTCCCCATAAATTCCTGTACAGCTAATGAAAATCTGTCCCATAACACTCTCACGTAACATATACAGCTAGTTATTTCAACTTCACACCCCCCTGTGCAGGTTTTATAGGCATTTTAGGGGCCACATCCAGCTGTGCTCAGGGCTAACTCCTGGCGAGCACCGGGAACCGTTATTATACGGGGTGCCAGGGATCGAACCCAGTGCCTCACACGTGCTACTCTCGCTCCAGCCCTAGAAACATTTTAAAGTAACTTAAAGCTGGAAGAGAAGGAATTTAATGCGCCAATAAGAGGGATAGGATTGGGGGTGAACGGTTCCCCTAGGCTAGGAAGGCACCCGGAAACGGAGAGCTGAGCAGCGTGGGGGGCCCTCATGGGGCTGCATCTCCCCCACCAATGAAGTCGGGGCCCCGCTGGTGAGTCGGCGCACACCCCGCCACTTCGCACCCACTGGGAAACCCCCCAAACCCAAGTAGGTGGGCCCTTGTCTTCGCGGCTTTGGTGGCATTGGTCTGGCGCAGTTCCTCCCCATCACCTTCCCTGAGAGGACCGGGGTGCCGGGTCCCCTTACCTCCCGGCGTCCGAGGGGTGAGGACTGGTCTGGGGGAAGACTCTAGAAACACCTCCAAAACAAACAGGTGGCGGGGAGGTCGGCTCCCTAGAGGCGGGAGGCTTAGAGTGAGGAAACCCCTTCCCGACACGATTCCCGGGGGGGAGGGCAGGGGGAGAGTCTCCGGGCGCCTCTCGGCAGGTGACACCGCTCTGAGGTGAAGACCCGAGGTACGCGGTACGGTGGAGGAGAGTTACTCTGGCAAGAAAAAACGAGCAAAATTAGGGCATGGGGCAGGGGGGAGAAGGGAGAAAAATTAAGAATAAAAGCATTAAGAGCCAAGTTTTCCACAGCCTCGACTCCCAGGCTGCAAACGTACCCGAGCAGCAGATTCTGGGAACCACGAAGGATGCTTCCTGATGGTTCCAGAAAATTCCGCCTGCGCAGTCTGATTCTACAGCCAGATTCTGTACCCACCGCGCATGCGCGCACTGCTACGCACTTGGGCTTTTGCGCAGCCGTAGATGCGTTGATCCAGGCCCCGGGTTTTCCGCTTTAAATGCCCCTAAAATGAGACGATTAAGAGGTAGTGATGATCTGGTGGTGTTTCTGGTTTGTTTTTTGTTTTTATATTTTTTTCCCCTCTCTCTTCTGTTAGACTTCGTTGCTTGGGGTTGATTTTTCATGGCTTTCTAAAAATGTAGGCTCAGGGGCTGGAGAGAGAGCACAGTGGGTAGGGCAGTTGCCTTGCACTGCAGCCGATCTGGGTTCGATTCCCAGCATCCCATATGGTCCCCTGAACACCGCCAGGAGTGATTCCTGAGTACAGAGCCAGAGGTAACCCCTGTGCAATGGCCGGGTGTGACCCAAAAAGGAAAAAAAAAGTAGCCCCAGTTTTTGCTGATGTTCATTAGTACTATTATGACACAAAGTCACAACAACCTCTTTATCCAAATTATAAAAAAAGAAAAGGAGTTACATGTTTACAGCAGTCATAAACATAACAAACACAGACCTGGGTGTTTATCCATTAAGATCCCTTTTTTTTTTTCCAAGATCCTGGGAGCCCAACAAATTACTAGGTTGTGGGATCATGGTTGTGAAAAAATGTTAAAGAAAGAAAGGTAAAACTACTGTGTTACCATAATCAAAACAGCATGGTACTGGTCCAAAGGCAGATCTGTAGACCAATGGAACAGGGTGGAATATCCCTACATATAATCCCAATTGTATGAACATCTAATCCTTGATAAGGGAGCAAGAAATGTGAAGTGGAGCAAAGAAAGCCTCTTCAACAAATGGTGCTGGCATAACTGGACAACCACTTGTAAAAAAATGGGTTTAGATCTCGACCTATCACCATGCACAAAATTCAGATCAAAATGTATTAAAGACCACAACATCAGACCAAAATCCATAAGGTACATTGAAGACAAGATTGGCAAAACTCTCCACGGCATTGAAGCTAATGGTATCTTCAAAGATGACATGCCACTGACCAACCAAGTAGATATAGAGATAAACAAATGAAACTATATTAAACTAAGAAGCTTCTGCACCGCAAAAGATACAGTGACCGTCGGCGCACTTGTGAGCTGAGGCTGAGGTGGGGCATGGCGGCGCCCACGGCCCTGTGAAAGCATAG
This sequence comes from Sorex araneus, assembly GCF_027595985.1. Taxonomy (NCBI): domain Eukaryota; kingdom Metazoa; phylum Chordata; class Mammalia; order Eulipotyphla; family Soricidae; genus Sorex; species Sorex araneus. The sequence goes on along the minus strand of NC_073306.1, from coordinate 80,893,335 downwards.
AGGCTGTGGGGCCCGCCGTGCGCCGGCGGCCCTGACATGGGCACCAGCGGCTCCAAAGCTCGGGGCCTGTGGCCCTTCGCTTTGGCAGCAGGGGTTGGCAGCCTGGAGGCAGCGGTCACTGAGCAGGCTTTGGTGCAACCGCGAAGCTGAGTCGTGCCCCCATTCGTATTCACGCCCCGAGGCTCCTTGTTCTATGAGGATGGGGATTTGGCTCATGAGCTCTATGAGGAGACAATCGTCACCAAGAATGGGCAGAAGCAGGCCAAGCTGAGGCGGGTGCATAAGAACTTGATTCCTCAGGGCATCGCGAAGTTGGATACACCCCGCATCCACGTGGATTTTCCTGTGATCCTCTATAAAGTGTGAGCCTGGGGTGGGGGGTGGCAAGAACAAGTTTCCCCTGTCCCAACAAGAACCCCCCAGGCTCAAGTGTGGTTTCCATTAAGAAACCTAGGCTGGGGCTACAACCCTGAATAAACTCCACTGGCCTGGAACCTTCAGCTATGAGCGGGATGGTCCTGCAGTATTGGTTGGGTGTGGGTTTCTGTGCGGAAGAGGTGGCTGGCATGGGCTACTGGTAGAATTATCAGCTCACCTTCCCCAGCAATCCCTGCAAGGAGCATGGTAGGGCTGATGAAAAATACCTGGTTCCTGGGCCCTTGCCTCGCCTGCTTTCTTTCAAATTTGCCTAGGGTCCAGCCCTGCTAGGGGCTACAGCACTTTACAGGCAAGGTCTGCCTTCTCCCAGCCCCTGGCTGTGGGAGCTGTATGCAAGTGGGAATTTCCTTTCCCTTGCTTTCCTTACCCCTTTGGCAGACCGTTTCAGCCGTTTGCTACCTCGATTCCTCCTGTGATGGCCAGATGCCGGAGACAGTGCAAGCTTGATTTTGCCTGTCTGCCTGCCTGTTCCCACCTCCAGATGGAGGGACAGTTTACTGGCTGTAAAAGGAGTAGAGACTATTGTGGAAGAGACTTTCTCCCACCAGGCCAGGGCTGTGGGTGCCCGTGCCTGTGGAGCGCTGCCCCAGCCCATCTACTCTGACCCACTTTGCGCCAGGTCTTCACCTCCCCTCCCCCCCAAACACCCTACCCCTGTTGGCAGGAGACCATCTACCACCCTGTGAAAGAAAGCACCCTAAGATTGATGCCAGTAACACTGAGGAGCCCACCACTCCTTCCTCTACAGTCTCCCCACCCCTTCAGGATCAGTCAAGGAAAAGTTCTGCAGTCTCTGGGTAAGGACAGAAAGGACAGAACAACCATAAACGGATACTTCAAATGTGAAAGTTTGTAAATAGTCTAGTCCATGATGTTGTTGGGGCAGAGTCTGATTTCTACATTGAAATGGCTTATATATATATATATGTATATATGTATATATATGATTTCCTTATTGTGCAAGATCTGTGCTTTAAGAGTGTGGAAAGTGGCTTGGTGAGGGTGTCCCCCTACCTAGGAAGACTGTTGTGTTCTATGTTCAGTTTCAATAAATGATTTGTAGACCCTGCAAAAAAAAAATACAGTGACTAAAATACAAGGACAAAGACAACCTACGGAATGGGAAAGAATATTCACTCAATACCCATCAGATAAGAGGTTGATATCAAAGATATACAAGGTACTGGTTGGAATCTGCAAGAAGAAAACACCTAATCCCATCAAAAATGAGGCAATGAAGTGAACAGAAATTTTCTCAAGAAAGAAATACGAATGGCAAAAAGGCACATGAAAAAATGCTCTTCATCACTAATCATCAGAGAGATGCAGATCAAAACAACCATGAGATATCACCTCACACCACAGAGACTGGCACACATCCAAAAGAACAAAAGCAACCACTGTCGGCGTGGATGTGGGGAGAAAGGGACCCTCTTACACTGCTTGTGGGAATGCCAACTTGTTCAGCCCTTTTGTAAAACAGTATGGTCACTTCTCAAAAAATTAGAAATTGAGCTCTCATTTGACCCAGCAATACCACTCCTGGGAATATATCCCGGAGAGGCAAAAAAGTACAGTCAAAATGACATCTGCACTCGAATGTTCATTGCAGCACTGTTTACAATAGCCAGAATCTGGAAAAAACCCGAGTGCCCGAGAACAGATGACTGGTTTAAGTAACTTTGGTACATCTACACAATGGAACACTATGCTGCTTTTAGAAAAGATGAAGTCATGACCTTTGCATATAAGTGGATCAACATGGAAAGTATCATGCTAAGTGAAATGAATCAGAAAGAAAGAGACAGACATAGAAAGATTGCACTCATCTGTGGAATATAAAATAACAGAATAGGAGACTAACACCGAAGAATAGTAGAGATAAGTACCAGGAGGTTGGCTCCAAGGCTTGGAAGCTGGTCTCACACGCTGGAGGAAGGGACAGCTCAGAATGAGAAGGGAACACCAGGTAAAGTGTGGTTTGAGGACCCGCACGGGATGGGAGATGCACACTGAAAATAGAATATAGACCAAACACGATGGCCACTCAGTGCCTCTGTTGCAAACCACAGTACCCCAAAGGAGAGAGAGATCAAAAGGGAATGCCCTGCCACAGAGGTGGGGTGGGGTGGGGGGGATAGGGTGGGAGGGTGGGAGGGATACTGGGAACACTGGTGGAGGGAACTGGGCACTGGTGGAGAGATGTAAACAAAATGCAAACATGAAAGCTCCTAAGTTTGTAACTGTAACTCATGGTGATTCACTAATTAAAAAATAAAAAACTACTGTATTACCTAAAGCCTAATGGTTTGATATATCTTTATTTTTAAATTTATATTTATTGAGGGGGGGAGGCGTGTGTGTGTGTGTGTGTGTGTGTGTGCGCGCGCGCGCGCGCGCGTCCTCCTGCAATTGTTGGCCAGTCAGGCTGCCACTCAATGGTTCTGTTGGGCTCTGTCTTGCTGCTGACCTCCCAGTCGGGCTCTGGTAATAATATGATGAATAGCACCAATGTACTTCTTCTGTTTTTACTGAAATTCTTAGTTTTATTACGTTTAAGCTGGAACTAATTTATCTCGAGCTTCTTCTGTCTCCAGGATAACTAATTTGTCTGATGGGTATTTGCTGGAAACAAATATTTAACAACTAACTCTGCAAACAAGTTTTCATTTGGGAGAATAAATTGTCTTTCCAAAGCCCTTTCATGACTAGAACAAATAAGGCTGTTTGAGTTGTATTTTTAAGCTCAAATACATTTAAATTGAATGTACAAAAATACTCAGAACTCTCTAAGAGCTCATTTTCTGATTCAGTGCCTTATAGAATTCCTACACAGAAAAATGTTCCATGTATATTCCTGCTAGGGTCAGGACTTTCCTGATTCAGTAGCTGTGAGAAAGTTATAACGGAAAAGCTAATTCCATGAATTATTGATTTTTGAATTGAAAATGTAAACTTCAACTTGAAAGCATAGGATCAATAAACAATATATATTTCATAAACTTTGCAACACCATATTTCTGCATTAGTTGCAGGATGACAGGCTGTTATGAGACTGCAAAGAATCGCTTTCTGTTTTTTTGTGAGATGCCCCAGTCTCAGACAAATCCTCTAATCCACTTAATGGTTTTAATGATCTGATAAATTTATGAAAATGAATTCAATTATTTCCCCTTTTTAAGTCAGTTTCAAATATTAAAAAAAATGTTTTGTATTGTGGTTACACTGCACAGACATTTTGTTACCTTTTGTACATTTGTAACATTTTGTTACATCTTGTAACAACCGTTCTTGATGTTCTGACCTTAATGTTGTTTTGGACTGGTCAAAATGAATAACACATTTACAGATACAGGCACACACAGAACAAGGGAATTGTAGGGTAAATAAGTGAAATAAATGCCATTTTCAAATCTAGCCTTTTATCAGATTTATCTGATACTAGAACTATGTTCTTAGAGGCTAGACATGGAGAGGCATCATTTAATTGAATGGGCTTAAGCAATTTGTTTAAAAAGCAATAAGCTAAATTTAATGAAGCTGTGGGCTGTTTTTAATTGTTCTTCTTTTTATTTTGGCTTTTGAGCCACACCTGGCTTGGTGCTTGGGGCTTGCTTTTGGCTGTACTCCTTAATGGTGCCAGCAATTGAGCCCACCTCCTGCATGCAAAGCATGCACTCTAGCTTGTTGAACTCTTTCTCAGTTAATAGCAGTTTTAAAAAACATCCAGTTGTGTAACTTCAAATGCTTTTCTATTTCTTTGTGTTCATTTTTTTTTGAACCACACTAGGCTATGCTCAGGGCATATTCCTGGTCCTGTGCTCTGGGATCACTCTTGGGAACCAAATACAGTGACAGGGATCTAACCCAGGTTTGCTTCATGCAAGGCAAGCACCTTAGCTGGTGTACTATTTCCTGGCCCAAAATTATTTTATTTCTAAATGGATTAGGCATGCATGTATAGCAGGTAAAGCAGAAAGCATTCAGTTCTTAAGCACCAAAAAGAGATTTTTGCTCTCTTTCACTTCACTAGTCCTGTTTGTCCTTTTTTTTTTACTTCATTCTCCTTGTTCTCAGCCCACTCTCATCATAGTCTCTTATGGTTTGGCAAATATTGACTTAATATTATTATTTAACAGTTATTCTTCAGTGGTGAATTCCTAAAATTTTAGAGATTCTTGATTTGACCAGGAGAAATTGCCTTTAGTTTTCCATCATAATGTGAAAAAAAATTAAGTGTAAACCTCAAACATTACACCTGCAAGCAATACATGTAAAATTTGTAATATAAAATTCCTATATTTATCACATAATCATGATAAAAAGTAATCATGATAAAAATACTTCTGTCTGGAGCAGGATTGATAGCACAGTGGGTAGGGCGTTTGCCTTGCACGCGGCCTACCCAGGTTCGATTCCCAGCATCCCATATGGTTCCCTGAGCACCACCAGGAGTAATTCCTGAGTGCAGAGCCAGGAGTAGCCCCTGTGCATCGCCAGGTGTGACCCAAAAAAAACAAAAAAACAAAAAACCTTCTGTCTAAGCTTTCCCTGAAAGCCTAGTCTTTTGTTAATTTTACAAACTTTACTAACTTATTAATCAGGCCTTGTCTGAAAAAATAAGATATATAATAATCTGTTACTTTACCCTTATCACACATCAAGATTCTACACCAATATAAGTTTTATGATACTTACAAGGTAGGCACCACTTTTTTTTTTCCTGCTTTTTGGGCCACACCCGGCAATGCTCAGGGCTGACTCCTAGCTCTGCACTCAGGAATCATTCCTGGCGGTGCTCGGGGGACCATATGGGATGCTGGGAATCGAACCTGGGTCGGCCGCGTGCAAGGCAAACGCCCTACCCACTGTACTATCGCTCCAGCCCCTAGACACCACTTTTTGAGGTGAATAGAAGTGTATTAATTACTTATTGTCTCCACTTACTGCCATTATCTCTCCTCTCATTTCATATCCATAGAGAGAAGAGCTTCAAGAAGACAGTTGGCTAGGAAGGAAGTAGCCTACTGCTTGTTTAGGAATGGAGGGGCACTGAAGTGTGTAGCACTGAAGAAAGAGCAGAGAAGAACTTGTGACCAATTAATTGAAAACTTTGTTGTTTTTCATGTATACCACCATTTCTGAATAACAGATGATCAGACAGTGGTATAGGAAAATTTTATAAAGCAGAAGTATTGTTGGTTAATACTTAGTGAAAATGGAAATTGAAATAAGAATCATATGAATATAATGAGTAGGTCACAGGATCAAGAGAGACATACAATTTCTATATATTGATAAATCCCAAGTCTGAAGATCTCTTAACCATGGAAAGGTGAGAAGAAAAGTCAACATGGAGCCTATGAAAAAAAAAGCCAAGATAAAGGAAAGGAAATGGCAGTATTAAAGACTCAGAAAAATACATAAAGCTGGTCTACTGAAAGATCCAAAAGAAAACTTCAAGAGACTATTTGCAATTCTTAATAGGGTGGGGAAAAGATCAGGCATCTATAAATTTGAATTCTTAATGTATGAGAAGGAAGATTTAAGAGAACAAGTTGAAATGAAAAGTGAATGAAATATTATACCTGAAATAAGAAAGGACAGGGATGATTTAAAAATACTGCACTACAGTGTTAAAATCTACATTGGTAATAAAAAGACTTGATTCTGGAGGAATATTAAATAAATAATGAGGGCTGCTTGATGTACTCTGGGATTAAGAGATAAAAGCCAGAGGTAGGTGGTATGGACAGAGGTAAGAAGAGAGAGAAATTATAATTGGCACCATGAAGAAGAGATCAAACAGATGAAAGAAAATCAAATCTATGTCAGGAAGAATGATTTCCTGATGAGAAAAACAAACAAAAAATAACTTGTATATGAAGATAGAAAGAAATAACCTTTAAAAAAATGTGACAGCATACTTGAAAATACTGTTCATGATAGGATTTCATGCAGGCAACATTCCAAAACCACACTCTCCCAGAGGGTCAGCGTCCTTGTGCCATCATCTCAGTGTGCCAACCCCTCTGCCACCTGCTGTCCCTTGGCCCTGGGAAGCTTAGTTCTATAGAGCAGCCCTCAGGTTCTGTTGCCTTTGGCCATGTGTCATTTTCTTACCATGTTTCTTTATATCCCACATATGAAAGAGATCATTCTGTAGTAGTAGCCATGTTTTTTTGACAAAAACCGATTAAGAGTTACATCTGGACATGATAATGTTTTTATTATACCGCTTTCCTTTTCCATAAGGTCCTCTGAGCCTGCCAGGAGTGATCCTTTAGTGCAGAGCCAAAAGGAAGCCCTCAACCAGGTGTGGCCCAACTGCTTCTCCCCGAAGACAAAACAAAATAAAACAAAACAGTGGGCGATGACAGTCCAGTACTGCTTGGCCATGTGCAGCTGCTCCCACCCAGCAGTGCAGGGACAGTCAGGGGCTGGATCACCAGGGAGCTCCCTGAGGTGGTTTGAGGGGCCATATGATGTGGGGATCAAACTTGGGCCCTCCCTGCAAACACCAAAAACAACAAAAAATGGAAGCTCAGGACCTTAACCTAGGAATGAGCTCTAACCTTTTTATCTATTTCCTAACCACTGTAAAGACTTTTAATGTCATTGTTGCTAAAGTGTTTTTCAAAACTCCATACCAATTTATTCTTACATCAATAACATATGAATTCAATGCCAATTATCACTGCACCCCAGGCAAATTAGGTTCCATAATTTTATCAATAGAATGTTATGTATTTTTTAAGTCTGTAATGTATAAATCTAGCAGTCATTTACTGTATTTTATTGGCTATTGTCACTTTCTATTTTGATTCCTCTCTCTCTCTCTCTCTCTCTCACACACACACACACACACACACACACACACACACACACACACACACACACACACCTGACTGCTCAGAGCTTAATTCTGGCTGGCTCTGTGCTCAAGGATCACTCTTGGCAATGCTTGGAGGAGCCATTTGCAGTGTCTGTAGTCGAACCTGGGTTGACTGCGTGCAAAGCAAGCACTGAAACCCTTGTGCTCTCCCTCTGGCCCTGACTTAATTTTTCAACTTTACTATTAGCAGTTTTTGAATAATATATGAAGTATTATATAATGTTAATTCCTTCTTCCTTATTTCTTATGGTTTATTAATTTGCTTTCCTAGCTCCCGGGGTGTATTCGATATGCCAAAAACAGTAATAACAAGTCTCACAATGGAGACGTTACTGGTGCCCACTTGAGTAAACCAATGAACAACGGGACAAAGATTTTTGGAGATCCAGGAGTAAACCCTGAACACCACTGGAGGGGACATCGAAATAATAAAATAGAGAAATAAATACAAAATCCAACTTTAGAGTATAATCATTTAAGAGTGGGGTGACTGAGAAAGAAATGAAGGGATGCAGATAGAAATAGCTGGTGAATATTATGAAGCAAAGCTTTGGGATGGAGATAGCACAGATGTTCAGGCACTTGACTTGCATGTGACCAGCCCCAGTTTGGTCCCTGACGTTGTCAGGGAGCAGCTCCCAAGTAAGGCCAGGTGTGTCCCCAAACAACAACAATAGAGGGTTTTTGTTTTGGGTTTTTTTTGTGTGTGTTTTTAATAAAAAATACCCTAAGGAAACTATATATAGTTCAACTTTTCACTTAGATAAACAATGTAAATTAATAAATATGAACTCATATTATTGGTGACTAAAATAAAGTGAACTGAAACATGAAACAGTATTTTCATACAGAAATAAAGCATCACCCACAGATGACTCAGGTAACTAGTCATAGCTTCCCACTAAAAAAATTACTGGGGAAAGTGCAATAAGTGTTTTCCCCTAATAAGTTTTAAGTGTACTATCATTCTTTAAAGTAATATTACTAACTATAGAATCAAGGGACTATAAGTCAACATTATGTTGAAATAAATTTTATTATCAGTTTTTTTCTTTATTCCTTGTTGGGGCCATACCTGGCAGTGCTTGGGAACATGTAGTACCAGGATTAGAACTCAGAGCTCCTACATATGCTCTAGTCCTTAGAGCCATCTCCCTGGCTCTGATGGATATTTTTGTTTTGTTTAGGGGGCCACACAAAGTGGTGTTCAGGTCTTACTCGTGGCTCTGTTTCAGGGATCACTCCTGGTGGTGGTCAGGGGATATCTGTGCCGGGGATTAGACAGGGTTTGGCTGCATATAAGGCAAATGCCTTAACCCTTGTCCTATCTTGCTGACTCCTAGATAAATCATTCTTTTAAGGAGAAACTGATAGGTGAGTGAACTAAAGATTGTCTTCTTTCCTGCTTTCAAGAATTTTTTTTTTAATTATAAAATGGCAAGTGTGTATGTTAAATCTGTGATGACTGTAAAATCTCATGTCATTCTGAAAATATATTTGCGTGGTAAAAAAAATTGAGGCATTTGTATCATATATGACAGCTCACATTACTTCATTTCCTCCTTAGAAATTTTTAGATCTTATCTCATTGACTATGAAAAGCACAATCATCCCACACACTGTTCTTGGATTGAGTTTTAATGTCATCCACACTGAACTTTTGCTTGATTTTTAAAATTTTGATTCAAATGGAATTTATAGCATATTTTCTGGTCTAACCCTAATTTAAACTGGCATGGTATTGTAATACTTGACATTGTTTTTCTACTTTAGTGTACTTCAATTGGTTATTTGAATCCAATTAATTCCTCTCTCTATATATTTTGCCTCACTCAGTAGTGCTCAGGGGACCATATGAAATTCTGGGGATCAAATCTGGGTCAGATACATGCAAACCAATTGCCCTACTTGCTGTGCTATCCTTCTGAATTCCAGTAGTCTTTATGTTGTTAAAACATCAAATTTTTCATATCTAATTGCTAAGTAATTAAAAATTAACCAATTTGACCATATATTAGTTCTACTTTTTTGTTTCATTTTGGGGCCACACACGGCAGTGCTCAGGGCTTACTCCTAATTCTGCACTCAGGAATCACTTCTGGTGAGGCTTGGGGACTATACGGGGCGTTCGTTCTAAATTTTTAAATAGCTAAATTCTTAAATCTTTTATGATTTCAGGATGCCCTGTTTTTAATTTTTCTGGGATTTGTGTGCCTTCTTACTACAAGCTTACTAAGCTACCAAGCAGGTTTTCTTTCTTTTGCAGGGAAGAGAGCATACCAAAGGTGCTCAGGGGTATTCCTGGTGGTACTTAGGGAGTACATGTGGGATGCCAGAGATTGAACCAGGATTGGCCATGTGCAGGGCAAGTGCCCTAACCACTGTACTGTATCTTCAGCTCACAATCAGGTTTTCGGGTTTTCTTATAGTGCTCTTTGGCTTCATGTTAAATTTTGGCATTTATAGAGTTTTTTTTTCCCATTTGACCTAGTAATATGGATGTAAGAATAAGTTTACCAACATTTAAACTGTTTTGCATTCCTAGCATTTACACATTATTTTAGTATACATCTATATCTTTTAAGATTTTTTCAGTGATTACAAGTGATATTATTCCATAACATTATTTGCTTTATTTTAAATAATATTCTACGTGATATGTTCCCTTTTATGCAATACTTAGATTTTGTGATCACATTATGATGACTTCTTAAATTGCATCTGCAAAATTTTTGTCTTACTCTATCCTTCCATTCTAATATTGTGTGCTTATGCTTTTATCTCCATTAAGATAGTATGTGGCTTGCTTTAAGGACCAGTTCCTACATTTACCCATTCCACTCTTTTCCTGAGTTCTAATTAAAGTCCCACTATTGTCTCTAAAAATTCCTTTCTTCCACTTTCTTTTAATTCAATTGATGCTATTGTTCCTAACTTCTTGAATTGTTCTCTATAATTTAAATCATAAAACTGTAGGAACGCATTTACTTCCTTGATTTAAAAAATATATTATGCCTGTTTAGAGAGTTGCATGGAATTAAGTAAAAGGACAACTTTATAAGGCTGTTAGACATATTTTCTAAGCACGAAACTGTTTATCATAAAACAAGTTTTTCAATCTACTACAGTATCTTTTTCAGACAAATGCTTTGAAAGAATAAGCTCTACTTCATTTCCTACACATTTTCAATCCACTGTCTTTTGTTTTGTCTATTAATGCTACTCTAAAACAAACAAAATACAGAGATTGACCATGAATATGACTCAGTTATAGAGCACATGTAGAGGACCTAGACTCAATTCTCAGTAATGCAAAAAAATATCATTGACAAGAAAACACCAATAAAATACTAATGTTCAAATTAAAAATTGTAGTCTAGGTGAACACCTTAAGATTTTAAACTTATTTTCAAGTATAAAACTTGGATATTATAGATATTCTTTTCCCCGTCCACACATCCTTCCCTAACTTTAAATATAACTTTCAGAAATAATTTTAATCATTGCATAATGTTTGCACATTAGTCTTTCTCCTACTGTTGACATTAGTTTTCAATTTTCACAAGTATATCTAGCTAACAATCTTATTGGAAGACAAGTCATTTTCTAGATTCTTATTTCTTAATGGAGATCCCAAAATAGGGGATAGGAGATGGGAAAGGACTAGATTTTAAAGGTATATTCTTGATATAGTTTAAAAAGGTAATTTTCTTTTCATAGCAATGCACGAGAATCCCAAATTTATTATCTTGCTAACCCTGAATTTATAAAAGATCTGAAAATCTTGCTCAGATGAATGAAAGTACTCTGCTTTGAATACTCTGCTTTGACCTCCTCTGATCAGTGAGCTTTCATAGTTATCTTACTTTGGTTTCCTATTTCTCTTCCTTCTCATAGTCCTTTTTTAGTTTTTTTTTTCTGACTTCCAGTTTTGTCCACAGTCCCATGAACGTCCCACAGAGGGCATTTATGTCATTATGTGCTAAATTAAATTGCTCTTCATTCCCAAGTTTCCTTCAATATTTGGTTGACATCACCTGACATGCTCAGTGGGTCTGTCTAGGGGATCCTGCAGTGCCAGAGATTCAACCCAGAGTTCCTGCATGCAAAAGTTACTCCCAGGCCAGGACCCAGAAATTCTGAGACTCAATTTTTTTGATTTGGGGCCACACTCAGCTGTGCTGAGTGACTCCTGGCTCTGAAGTCAGGGGTCACTCCTAGTGGTGCGCATAAAATTGTGAAAATGAAATATTAATGTATATTTAAAGCACTTAGCATATTGCCTAACATAAATATTAAACATTAGCTATTATTTTCTCGTATGCATGTTGAATGTTAAGACATTAGCCTAAAGAGTCTCACTGCAAACAGACTGGTAGATGTATAATTCACAAGAGTGTGATAAGAAAACAAATGTATCTTGAAATTACCTAAGTGGTCACTTCTCTAAGTAAAATATCTCCCCTATTAATTTGCTTGCACACGAGATAAAACTGGATAGATCTGAAGTGTCTACCAATGTTCCAAGGGCCTGAAATGGAAATAAATAAAATTCCAATGATAAATTTGGAGATTTCTGAGGTAGTTTATTAAAAATAACACTTAAAACATCACATTTGGAAAATAAGAAAACAGCATCTTGGGGAATTTGTGCTGTTTCGATCATACATTACTTTTCTGTACCACGAACATCTAAAAATGTATTTGCTCTTATGTTTTATGATAAAAATCAAATGAAGTGTGTTGGTGGTAGAAATCACAGCAAATTGAAATTAAGAACAATTGGATTGAAGCCCATATTTTGGCTCAGGACTTTGAGCAGTCTTTATTTCTTTGGGCTTCAGAGTCCTTCTTTGGAATATAGAGGGGTTTGCTTAATCTCCAAACTTCCATCAATAACATACAAAGTCCTTAAAATACTTATAGTCTGAACCTTTTGTTGGTGTGGAGGGAAGATGAAAATCAAACCTCGGTTATCTTTGTACTTCAGTCTCTAGAACCAATGCCTGTGTTGTGAAGGAATAAATGAGAGCTACTTGTTGACTTTCTAGTCTAAAAGGGTATATGCAAACCTATGGTCTAACAGGTTATAGTTAATGTTTATGTGATTTGTTCCTATTTAAAACAAATAACTATACATTAATATAATTATTAGCATTAAATATACAGATTTTCTGTATCGTTGATCACCTGTTGAGACCTTTGTTAATCTCGAAAAGAAATTCTAACCAAAAGGTTTACTTACTTGTGACATATTTTGGAAAAATTATGAATTATTTACAAAGATTAAAAAAATAATTCTACCAAATCTCATGTTAAGGGCAACATTTACCTATAATGGCTGGTATCTAAGAGTACAGTCCTCTGTGGCATTTAGTAGCAAAGATCTTTATTATTGTCTTGCTACCACAATTACAGATTGAAAGGCAATCTGAGAAAGGAAATAAGGGAGTATACAGACACATGGATAAAGCATACATGCAATTACACACCCATGCAATTTAACTAATTTACTCTTCTACTCATTCCCCTTTTCAAGTTACTGTTCAGTGCAGGCTTATTAAGTGCAGCTCCAAAACAGCTCTGACATAAACTGGAAAGTGTAAATCAATGGACATAAGATATATGGAAAAATTTTGGATTTCTCTAGAATAAGGGCAGATGTCTCTCTCTGGCTATATCTCCAAAAGAGTATGAAAGGGAAGTCCATTTCTGTTTTAGTAACAAGGTGATTAAAATACAAGATGCATTTATTTCACAATTTTCCAAAACTAAGTAATTGGTAAAGGTTTTTTCTAGTACTCACTTATCAACCTCAACCACACCAACCTGAGTTTGAGTGTTATTCACAGATTAACTATACATAAATTAACATAAGCACAGTAATTTTTTATTGTTAAATTACTATCTTACCATATGCAAAACAAAAAGACAGAGGGACTGATCTACTTGTGCATTCACATTTTAAGTTCTTGGATAAAAAGTAAGTGAACAAATAAATGGTAAGCTAGGGAAGGAAAAATTGAAACAAGTTTTGCCTTACAAGTCTTCTCATTATGCTAATAATTATAGAAAACATGCTCAAAATTTTAGAAAAACACTTTATTCTACAGGTGGTATCATATTGATGAACTATGTCTATTCAATAAATTAGAAAGACTGCCTCAGTATTAAGGACAGTCTATCTCTGTCTAATGCAATTACTGAATGTGATGTAAGCATCAAAAAATAATGGGGTGACATAATTAAAAAATTTTCAAACAGTTATTAATCTTAGTGTTGAGTTTCCAGTTCCAGAATTGTCCATTCCCCTTGGGGTGAGCAATCTTCAGAGGAAAAACTTGCCATGGTAATGCTTGCTGGGGAATCATCAAGTGGAGATGTTAGTTCACTCCATCTGCTCAAAGTGTCAATATGTGCTTTACCCTGAGGTTTCGAACTGTCTCGTGCTAACAGTAGTGTCTGATTGATTAGATACTGTGCTAAATTTAAGTCTTCAGGAACAGAATTTGTAATATTTAAGTTTGAATTCTGTTCAGAGAGTAGTTGCTTTAGCAGTGTCCAATCTTGTTTTGCAAAATGTTGATCATCTTCAGAATCCATGTCTGTCACATGTGTTTCTGATTCCACTTTCTGGTCAAATGCTTCTACCACATCCATCTCATAAATTGGAGAGAGGGTCTTTGGAGGCCGATGGTCATACATGCAGGTTTGTGCCAATGTGTCACGATCATCTATGTCTCCTGAAATAATTCATAACACTACACAATGTGAAAATTGCACATGTTGGTTCCCCTCAGTCTTGTAGAAAAATATTAACTCAATATAACATTTATAGTTCAAAAAAAACACAGAATCGGGAAAATAATGTACAAAGTTGACAAGATTTTTGAGGCATTTCTATTACTGAGTTAAAAAGAAAACTCTACGGAGATGTTCAGCAGCAAAAACCACATAGGCAACTAACAATTCCACATACTTTAATTTGAAAGCTTGTGATACAGAAAACAACAAAATAATTTAAACATGAACATAGAATGTGCACATATACCTAATTTACTGTAATAGAAACTTAAAAAGAAAAAAAGATTATTTGATGGTGACTTTTAAGGAAAGTCAATTCCAAAGGGTTATAATTTATTTTATCTAAAGCTTATTTTTTTTTATTGCACATGCAAAAGAGGATGCAAGCAAGGACAAACAAAAAATACAACTTTGAAGAGATCCCTATTCTTGCCATTTTGTTCAACAGGGACTATTTGATCAGTGTGTTTCTTATTTCTGAAATACAATAGCTCAATCAGTAACTACTGCATATTTTAAAAGTGAGTCATTAGCTCAAATTGCTATTATAAAGAAGACAAACACAAAACAATTAGACAGGAAACCATTTAAACATGTGAAATAAGCCTGGACTTTCCCCTATATATCCTCAATACTTTTAAATATAATCTCTTTTAGGAAATTTATTTTTAAGTGAAAACTTCAGAATAGAATTACAGTGATTCTGAAAGTCTTAATCTCTGCAAAATGTATATAAATTGTAATAATATAGTTAAAATACTTCAGTGCTTTTAGTTTATTGCACAGCCCTCTTAGATATATATAAGCATAGTCCATAAATCATATGTAATGTTTAATAATATTTCTAATAGACAAGAATTCCTGTATTAGACATAAATAACTAAATAGCAAACTAAGTTTTCTCTTTACTCTTTCATGTAAAAATCTCTTAGGCTAGCCAAAATTTTTACTAGAGATTAAATTTTCACTAAGATTTTAAGTAAACAAAAGTGAATAACTAATTTTCATCGTAATTAGAAATTTGAATTAACTTGTTTTTACTAAAATATAATATTCAGAGAGACACAACTTTTAAATTCTCTAAATTCATTTTCTTACGGGTTTAGCATTTCTATTTCTGTGCATTACCTGCAGATAAAGCATTATTAGCTTTTTCGGTAGCTGTAGCATGGCTCTCTTTCACTGGGCTTTCCTGAGGCAGAACATGACTCTGGCAGGAGTCGAGTGATTTTGTAGAGCTGTTCTTTGGTATGTCAGAATTTGGTTCTTTTTGATGAAGCTCCAAATGACATGGTCTTTCTTGAGATTTTATATCACTGTCTGAGTGCTTATTACATTGCTGAATGTCATTAATCATGTCACTTCCACTGATTATTTTTTTATCTTCTGGAAGAAGTGGTCTGCCTCCTGTGGAGAAGACATCTATTGTATTCTTTTTTTCTGTGGCTAAAGTACTCTGCATTTCTTTTCTTGACAGGTCAGTGTTACTATGATCCAAGAGCGTGCTCTCACCATTGCTTTTATCTTGTTTATGTTCTAAGACAGCATTAGAATGTAAATTCTTAGGTTCTTTCCCTTGTGAGTATCTGGTCCTTCCATCAGTCTCATGGAAAAAGTTGTCAAAAACATCAGAGGGCGAGAGACAATCTGCAGAAGGCTGAAAAGGAGTCTGGACTTCCCCTTCGTCAGATCCTAGTTCTTCACATTCATCCACAGAGAGTAAAACTGACCTTTTAAAAATTTTAGTTGCAGGAAAGTCATGACTTTCATTTTCAGCTGCATCTTCAAAAGCTAAATTAATTATTCCCTGAAATTGCTGAGGAACTGGGTTTGATGTACAAAAATTTTCTGTAGTGTTTTCAGCTTCAGACCTCTCATCTTCTGTCTCATCTGCTGAGGAAGAAACCTGATCTACTTCCTGAGCAAACTGAACACTACCTTGTGGAAGATTTTCTTTTTCTCTAGGATGGAATATTGTAGGTTGAGACCAAACTTCTGTCCTTTTCCGAGGAATCTCATCATCACTTGTTGAATTAATTTGGAAAAGATCACTGCTACTTTGTTTTTTCATTTTTACTTCAATTCTTAAATTACTATCATATATTTTTAATTCTTCAGGAGTGCTGGTATCACTACTACTTCTTCCAAGAAAATCATGGCATAACATGGTACCACATTTAGAAACACCTCTGTCATTTGATCCATCATCATCCTGAGAGCCTCCAGCATCATAGTCTTCTGAGCGGGGCTTTATGTCATCCGAGGATGTGGTGGCACTGCCAGTGTCAGATTCAGGGCTCTCTCTCTGGTGCAGAACATTGGCACTCACATTCCAGGGGCTCATGAATGGAGTTTCCGGTGGATCATGACTCTCTGGCGTCTCTGTTGTTTCCATGTCTTTAGGAGAATTTCCCTCTGAAATCTGTTCAGAAAAACTCTTAGAGGAAACATCAGTACCTATTGTAGCATATTTATCTTCCTTCATAACAGAGTCATCAGACAACTGATTAGGAATTGTCCGTTCTGTTACACAAAATTCTGTTTTTCTGCCATCCTGAACAGAACTTAAGTTACCATTTGTCCTCTCAGGAACATATGATGACACATTTTTTACACACTGCATGCTTGATTTTTGGTTTATATCTCTCTCTCTTACTTTTTTCTCCCTGTCTGATACTGAATGGATTTGCTCCGCATTTGTAGAATCTAAATTATAAACTAGATTAGAGTTCAAAGAGTTTTCAACTGGATTTGAAATTATGGACTTTAGTGTAGTGGTGCTAGATAAAACTGAATCTACATTATCACGTCCATCAGAATGACAATATACTTCTTTGTTACTGGTATCACAGTGGGGTTCCACAACGTGATTAGAAATTTTTGGCTCAATTTTATCTGAACAAATCTGTTTTGGTTTCAGTTCAGGTCTTATTGATTTATCCATATTTGGAATATTTTGACCTTCTAACACTAATTTCTCTTTTTTTTGCTTATTTAATGGCATTTGTGGATCTGGCCTACAAGCTGGCAGAAAAGCTTCTGTACCACTGATTCCAGAAGTAAGACTTACTGGAGGTTTGTGAGTCTTCTGTTCAAAAATATTGCTTTTGTTATTATTATCATGTACACCCTGAAGCATATTTTTCTGGGATACAGATGTCTCGCTTTTTAAAGGTCTCTGAAGAGAGGTCTGAGGTTTTAGTAAAGCCTGTCCAGGAAGCATTTTCTGTTTTGAGTCTTTATTATTCAGAGTTTCACCTTTTTTGGATTGATTTAGGTTTTTAGGCATTGCCACTAATTTTGTATTAACCTTAGGCAAAGCTGTATGTCCCTGCTTGACAATTTTTCTTTTGGGTGTTCGTTTATCTGTAGTTGTACTGTGGTCCAATTTTGTCACATTTTCATCACACTGCCTTGAAGAGACTGAAGATTTTATCAAATTGAGTGACTCCCCTTGGGATCCTAAGGAAAAAAGAATTGAAAAATATGTACCTCCCAATTTTTGAATGAAATTCAAATTACTTTTTAATAAAACATTGGAATAGTAACACATCTAGAAACAAATGAACAGATTACAACCTGGTGATATGGTCATCCCATTGCTCATCGATTTGCTCGAGCAGGCACCAGTAATGTCTCCATTGTGAGACATGTTGTTACTGTTTTTGGCATATCGAATACGCCACAGGTAGCTTGCCAGGCTCTGTCGTGCGGGAGATACTCTCAGCAGCTTGCCAGGCTCTCCGAGAGGGTCGGAGGAATCGAACCCGGGTTGGCTGCATGCGAGACTAACGCCCTACCCACTGTGCTATCGCTCCAGTTCTGGGCTGAGCTGGTGATATTATAAAAAACAAAAAATATTTTTTTATTACAACTTTTACAGGGATCACATTATTGCAATAGGTCTTACTTCCTTAAGGAAAAAAAAAAAACACACCTGGATGAGGGCTGGAGAGATAGGACAGCATTTAAGGCATTCACCTTGCATGCAACAGACCCAGATTTGATCCCCAGCACCACATATGGTTACCCAAGGAGTGATCCCTGAGTGCAGCAGCACTGCCAATTGCGGCCATAAGTCAAAACAATGAAAAGTCTGACAGTTATCAAGGCCAACACTGGATTTTCATAAATATATACAGATATATATCTGGACTCCGCGCCAGGCTGTTTTCACTTGGGGCACCCACTGGTGCCCCACCTCAAGAGACCCAGCCTTGGAGCTGACCTCCACTACCCAACTGCCGCCATGCTCCAGGCCACTTTCCAGGCGCTCCAGCTGAGCCTCACACATGAATGAAGTCCCACAGAACCCAGATAATGCGGAACTTTGTGACCTTGGACTCTGGCTTCAATGGGACCCGGAAGTAGAGATCCTCTGCGTGCTATCCCCCATCTCCAGCGACCCAGGGATCACACCCATAAGCCTCACCCTGCCACACCCTGCCTCCTCATTGGCCACTCTCCAGATCTCAACGGCTGCTCCTCCCAGACCGAGGCCCCCATAGCCATGCCACCGGACTCCACACCAGGCTGTTTTCACTGGGGTCGCCCCAGAGGGGGGGGGCGGGTGAGAACCCTTCCCACCCCAAGGGACCCAGTCCCCGCAGCCGACCTCCACTACCCAACCGCCACCATGCTTCAGGCTACTTTCACACTGTGAAATACTTCCTACCCATTTTCCATAATTACCACACCATATTTGATGGAGTTCAGACAGTAGGCAACAAATCATATATCTGTATATATATAGATATAAAAGTATTATATATATAGTATATATATTTATATAGTATATATAAATATATATTTATATATAAGCTCTTGGTAGCTTGCATATATATATGTGTATATATATATATATGCAAGCTACCAAGAGTATCCCGCCCACATGGGCAGAGCCTGGCAAGCTACCTGTGGCGTATTCGATATGCCAAAAACAGTAACGATAGGTCTCATTCCCCTGACCCTGAAAGAGCCTCCAATTTTTGGGAAAGACGAGTAAGGAGAGGCTGCTAAAATCTCAGGGCTGGGAGGAATAGAGACCTTACTGGTGCCCGCTCAAGTAAATTAATGAGCAATGGGATGACAGTGATACAGTGATGCAGATATAAGTATATATAAAAAAATCTGATTTTATTATACTAAAAAGAGCAGGTAGATTCTTAGCCTTTAGGGAGAAAAAAATACTTTCATATAGCTAGAAAGGAACTCTAATAAAGATAAAAATGAAGTATTATTGAAGGCTGGAGATATAGTACACAGGTCAAGGCACTTGCCTTGCAAACAGCTGACCCCTGTTTGATCTCCAGCACCACCACAAGAGATCCTTGAGCACAGAGTCAGGAGTAAGCCCTGAGCACAGACCCCTCAGCAAAAGAAGTACTCAAATTGTTGCATATATTTCCAGAAAATAAAAAAGTGAATTTATTTCTAATAACCATTATTATTATTGCTAATCATTGTTAACAACTTAGATATGTACCAGGAATGAAAACTAACCAGAGGGAAAGAGGATTTATTTATACTGGTTAAAGCCCTTGAAATGATATTCTGAACATTTAAGTCTGTCAGTTACCAAATACTTAAAATGTATATTATTTAGCTATTGCTAGAACAAGAATAATTTTGCTCTTATTTTTATTTTCTTCCAAAATGAATTTATTGACTAAGTGAAGTTTAAAATTTTATCAACTGATTTTTACCTATGTGAACATTTACTGCATAGAGTAAATTATCAGTTACTATCTTACCAAATTATGCAATTCGAACAGTACCTTAGAATATGGGGAAGTATCAGGAGTGGCACAGATTCCAGAGAGATAATTCTTCCTCCCTATGTACTGTAGCTTTCTGTATCATTATTTTTAAAAGAGCTCTTTAGCAGAGAGAGTTTCTACAGCCACCAATAAAACTTTGAAGAAAAATGAGTATAATATTCAAAAGGAACAGAAAAAGAAATTCTGGTAAATTCCCTAAACTATTTCATAAAAGTAAATTAAAAAACAAACTCTCACTCAACATACCAAAACACATCTGAAAAGTGAATAAAATCTTATCTCTATAGGGAGAAATGAATGCAAAATTAGTGGAACCAGTTATAGTTTGGTTATTTGCAGCTAAAATTCCAAATGGGAGCTCTGCTTAATCAACTGAAACAAGGAGGTAATAAAACAGGACTATTTCAGCGTACCTTGAGTTTTAGCAAGATTAGTTGGACCATTCTTTGTCCTGGGCTGAGCTACAGCACACCCAATGCCAGCTCCTCTTTTCTTTAACACTGCATGCGGTACGGGGTCACTGGATCCTTTGCTAGTGACCTTCTTTAGCACACTAAGAAAAATGATTTACTTTTATTTAGCACAATTAAATTACAAAATCTGAACTTTAAAGCACTCAAAACTTTCTCATGGAAATAAAAATAAATATCTCTGGGGCCAGAGTGATAATGAAGCAATAACACAGTGGGTAGGATACTAGCTCTGCATAATACCGGCCTGGATTCCATCTCCAGCACGACATATTCGTCGCCCAAGTCCGCCAGGATTGATCTCTGAGTGCAGAGCCAAGAGTAAGCCCTGAACACCACAGGGTGTGGCCTCCAAACAAAGTAGATAAAAATAAATATTCTTTTTCTGAAAATAAAATAACCTAATGTTCATCAGTTTTTTAATTTATGAAATTATATTTCAAGTGAGCTGGAGCGATAGCACAGCGGTAGGGCATTCACCATTTACGCGGCCAACCTGTGTTCGATTCCTCCGCCCCTCTCGGAGAGCCCGGCAAACTACCGAGAGTATTGGATAGGCCAAAAACAGTAACAATAAGTCTCACAATTAGATGTTACTGGTGCCCGCTCGAACAAATCGATGAGCAATGGGATGACAGTGATACAGTGACAGTGATATTTCAAGTGTGATAGCAATGCACTGACTGAATGCAACAAGTATAATTAAGTGTCCCTCTATTATTGTCACTATCTTTTTGAGTAAACATATATATATTTTTTTCTTTTTGGGTCACATCTGCGATGCACAGGGGTTACTCCTGGCTCTGCACTCAGGAATTACCCCTGGTGGTGCTCAGGGGACCATATGGGATGCTGTGAATCGAACCCGGGTCGGCCACAAAAAAATTTAAATGTGATCATATAAGCACATTAAATTTCAGAGAAATATATTTTAAAATAATTAGATATAAATTAGTACTTAGGGGCCGGAGCAATAGCACAGCGGGTAGGGCGTTTGCCTTGCACGCGGCCAACCCGGGTTCGATCCCCGGCATCCCATATGGTTCCCCAAGCACTGCCAGGAGTAATTCCTGAGTGCAAAGCCAGGAGTAACCCCTGAGCATCGCTGGGTGTGACCCAAAAAGCAAAAAAAAAAAAAAAAAATTAGTACTTAATTTTTAGGGGTCATTAGTACATAGAAACATAAATGATGATTTACCTGTTATTTATATTAGTTTCTTGTTCATGAATGATTTTTTTGTTAGATGTTCCATTGGCAATTTTGGAAACAGGTCGAGATTTTACTGCTGTAGATTAAGAATAAGTGAGTCATGAGACAGAAAACTAGTAACAACCATATATATATTCACTAGCCAAAGACAAAATTAAATATTAATAGTGGAAAAGCATATTTTCTCTCACTTTCCAAGAAAACATATGTAAATAAATATTTTGGACATTTGAAAGTGAAAGTTCAAAATCAAGTTCACTTTTCTCCCTAGGAAATTTATCAGGTGCTATTAGAAATGATGAAGACTCACCTACAGCAGAAGCTTTGGTGCTTTCTATATTGCTTTTCACCATCTGTCCTGGAGGGTCACAAAACAGCTGTCTGTGGCCAGACAGTTTCTCTCTTATTGATCCATTTTCTTTTGGCTCGTCTAAACTTTCCGTGGAAATCAGTAATTCCATGCTTGAATTTGTAGACCTGCTGGCAGGTTCTGTGATGCCAGGGCATGGAGACTCCTTTCCAGTGGCTCTCTTCAAAGGTTTTGCTTTGGCATGCATACTTAGGCTCCCCATGAGTACCTTGGGCCTGGCACCTGTCACCTGTGCCTCCTGATTTCTCACTCCTTTTCCATTTAATAAAGCTTTCTGTCCCCCATTTGCTACTGCTGCTGCTGCTGATCTTTCCATAGTTTGTCTAGGAGGCATGTTAATTGACTTCACATTATCACTATTTTCTGTTTTGGGCTTTATTATAGCTTTCGGCTTTGCAGAAACATTTTTGCCCCCAGGTTTTAATTCTTTCATTATATTAGATGCTAATTTTCCACCATCCTTTTCCTTTGAATCATCAGGCTTCAAAATTTTACTGACAGTA
Organism: Sorex araneus; assembly: GCF_027595985.1. NCBI lineage: Eukaryota > Metazoa > Chordata > Mammalia > Eulipotyphla > Soricidae > Sorex > Sorex araneus. Next base: position 80,870,865 of record NC_073306.1, on the reverse strand, counting down.
TTTCTATTAGCACTTGTTGAATGTCCAGATGCAAGTGGCCCATCGGATTTCATCTTCTGATTAGCAGAGGGGTAACTCCAACACCCTTTCTTGTTATTTCCTTTCCAAGATGTATTTTTTATTACACCAGAATCAGAAACTTGTCTCCTCTGCTACAAAGAAAAAAATAAAAGTACTTTGTAACTTGACTGATGTCTTTGATACTTTACTTCAATAAACCAATTTTTGGAAGAGGGAAGAAGAGCAAAGTTCATAGTCTGATTGAGGGTGACCCAAAACTTGAATTACTTGCATTATCTTTGATCATTTTGATCAATACTTTGAATGTATCTCTGATCCCATGCCTACAGGCTTCTTTGTGCCTTAGTGAAGGATAGCAATAGCCAATGTGTTTAAGGGCCTATTCCTAGGTTCTGTGCTAAAACCCTTTCATAGATTAAAACCTTTTCTAGGAAATGATCTTTATTTCCTAGAAATCAGACTGGAGATTAAAACAGGTATGTGATTTGACCAGGGTCACATTTTGGTAAGGGGTAGAACTAGGATTTGTTACTTATCTGGTACAATTTAACAGATTGCCTAAAATACTATAATCAAAAATGTTTTCTTTGCCAAATATCAAATTCCAGAAATTATACTGATAAAGATTTACTACTCTGAGCAAAGCATGTTTACTTCTTGGAGTTTTTAATCTTTAAGAAAAAAAATAGTTCCTTGGGCCAGGAATGAGGCTCAAGTGGTGGAGCACCCACTGTACACCTGTGAAGAGTTGGGTTCAATCCCAGGCATGGCATGGCTCCCTGAGCACCGCTGGGTATGTCCCTCCCCCAGAACTGCCAGTTATGGCCACACAACCTTAAGAAAGGTAACAATCATAAATTATTTTGAAATACAAATTACATCTGAAAAGCTGGGCTTGAGAAAGAAACAAGATAGTAATATACTAAGTGCTGGTCTAGAGAATCAGAGATAAAGGCCTGAAACTATATGAAATTTGTAGAGAAAAAAAACCAGGAGGGCATTTAAGAAAACCACACTTATCTTTCTGTTTAGAATAAACCTTGATTATAAACAAGGGATGGAAAAAATTTGTGGGGGCAAGTGCCTCCCACATGGTGCTCAGGAAGCCAGGGGCCACTCCTGGTGACTCTCAGCTAACCAAGCCTGTGCTTCACAGGTAGGTGGTTTCATATGAGGCCTGAAGATTCAGTGCTGGGGATTACCTGGGCCACCTCAGGAATGCTAGGGAGCTTCCAAAGCAAAAGTAGGTGATGCTCAGTGTTTCATGTAGAGTCAGGGATTGAACCAGAGTTGGCTACATGCAAAGCATGCATCTTAATCCCTGTACTATCCCCCTAGTCCAGAACAACAGGGTTTTAAATTTTGGTAGGCATTTCTGAGTAAAAATTTAAGCTATCTGATATTGCCATTTTCCAGATAGTCTCTCCCCTGGTCCCCCTGGAAATCTGTATGAAACTGTCAAGGTTCAAAGAAGATTATGTGGTGTCTTTGTATCCCTCACTTTTATTCCCACCACACAGTAGGCACTTAAAACATTTGAAGAATATTTGGGGGGCTGGAAAGATAGTACAGCAGAAAGGCACTAGCCTTGCACACAGTCGACCCAGGCTTGATCCCTGGCATCCCACACAGTCCCCTGAGACCACCAGGAGTGATTCTGAGAACAGAGCCAGGAGTTATCCCTGAGCATAGCTGAGTGTGGCCCCAAAACAAAAATAAACAAAAAAATTAAGTATATCTTGATAAACAATTTAAGGTCTAAATAATGTCTAAATATAGAATGCTACTAATTACATTAATTATTTATCTAAGATAAAAATAACATAGGGACTAGAGAGATAGCTCAATGAGCAGAGTCCATCTGCTTTGCATGTAGGAGGTCAGTGTTTGATCCCAAGTATTGCATGGTCCCCTGAGAATAAACAGGAGTAGCCAGTAGGTATGGCTCAAAAACAAAAAACATCCCCGCCAAATATATATGTGTATATTTGCATATTCATACATACATAATAATCTAGCTTGCTTCCCAAATTGGGTGCTGGAAAGTTTGAAGGGAGAGGTAGCAGTTTGGGTAAAATGGGGGGGTGGGGTCACTTCCTGTTAGAGTAAAGGTAAATTTCTGGTGGTCAATGTGTAATTTTTTATTCTGATAAAGGAGTATAGGTCAAATCAATCTGGGAAGCTCTATAATAATCATTAGAATCTAGTGCAATCTTTACCTTATTTAGGTTACTTAAGAAATCATTAACATTAGCAAGTCTTGGATTATGCATGACAAGAGGATGAGACTGTTCATACAGAGTCGAATTCTAAGATCTATTTAATATTTACAAAGTTCAAATAGGTTTGTCCCTCATTTTTGTTATTTGACCAAATCTCAGTTCAAAAAATGCTTCTCTCTCCATTTTAGGGGTATCACAGGGCCTGGGGGCCTCTTAGGTAATACTTGGCGAACAAGCTGGAGGTTTATTGTAAGGGTCTGAAGATGCTGTGCTGCTCAGATCTTGCAGTGCTCAGGACCACTTTGATGTTAAGGACCATCCAGAGCTATACTTGGTGAAGCTATACTTCAGCATCTGAAGAGGCTTCTGAGATGCCAGGATTAAATTGGGATCAGGGACACATAAGGCTTGCATCCTAGTCCTTGTCTATTTTTAACACCTAGAACCAGGTAGATTTCTAAATTCAATTAATTTTTACCCTTAAAACTGACCCTATTTATTTAAAAAAAAATTAAAATATTATTTTATTTTTATAAAGTAGTTCATAATATTTGACTATGTTTAATATTTGAAGACCAGGGGCTGGAGCGATAGTACAGCGGGTACGGTGTTTGCCTTGCATGCGGCTGACCCAGGTTCAATCCCTGACATTCCATATGGTCCCTAGCACTGCCAGGTGTAATTCCTGAGCACAGAGCCAAGAGTAACCCCTGACCATCGCTAGATGTGACCCAAAAAGAAAAAAGAAATACATTTGAACACCAATCCCACCACCATTACAAGTTCCTACCACCAATTTTGGATATTTCCATTCTGAACCCTGCCCCAAAGCAGAACTGAAATAATTTATTTTGAATTGTTATGAATAAATCGCTGAAAATGCTCCAAAAAAGTTTTCTTTGAGAAAAGTGTATGAAGATTGTTATAATTCACCCCAAGGCCATTAAGCCCTTCTATGTGATCACTAACATGTTAAAGGTTGAGCCTTGTATGCATATATATATATGTATATATATATATATGTAAAAATATATTCCCTCAAAGATGGTTATCTTCTACTTGAAATCCATCAAATGTGGTGCACTACCTTTGGAATATGAGTGATGTGAGGTATGAGATGCTCTGTGGTTGGGAATGTGGCTGCGTGGAAAACTGATCCTATTTAAATTCTAAATGTATTTATTTTAAATCATCAAACAGTGGGTAGGATCAATTCAAAATTGTTCTTTGTTATTGTGTTTCTCAGAGGTTTTAATTTTTTCTGCCAAGTTTTTTTTTTAATTGAATCATTGTGAGATAGACCCTTATAAAGCTGTTCAAGATTAGGTTTCAGTTATACAGTGTTCTCAGAGGTTTTAAAAAGTGCTAATGTACACAATTAATCATTCTATACAGGAAGTGACTGTGAATAGAAATTCTCAAACTTGGTTGACATGACATCTTCTTAGGCGGAACATATGAACACACAGGTGTTAGGTGGTATATACTTGGGGAAGTAGACCTAGTATACTCGAGGACCTCTGCCTCGAGTATAAGAGCTTTCTATTGTAATATGAGTTGTATAAATTCCTATAGGTTGACTGATGAGAAATAAGAGACCCTATGGCACTCTACAAGAGTGCATTTCCAAACTTGAGCTCCCAATGATTGTTTATTCATTATAATGCAAGTACTACATTAGTATAATCTTCTGAGAGGTCACTCCTGGTGGTGATGGAGCTGGTGAGCTGCAAACAGAGCTGGAGCCCAAACCCTGTGCTCCGACCTGCAAAGCATGGTTGAGCCCTTTAAACCATCTCTGGGATCCCTAATTTAGTATGATTTTGTAACATATAATTATGTAATAATATATAACAAATTATATAAATTGTATAACCACAGTTACATAAATTCACTATGTTCATATAGTTGTACAAGAATAACTATGTATATTACAACAAAACATATAAATTAAGTATATAACAGGCATGTAATTAAGTAATAATTTGTGAGTTAACTCTTAGAAACATTAGTTGGGGGAATAAAAATATATCAATTATATAAATGTTTCTCAATCTTTTTTCCTACTGTGGAAATTTTATTTCCTTCCAATTTTATTTCCTTCCTGTGGCCCCTCTGTCCTACTAGTTGGCTCCCTAGTCCTGTGCTCTGACCCCCCATTTATGAGATCTTCACTTTTGGTTCCCCTTGGAATGTTTGAAGGCTCACAAAGAGCCATATGGCCCCCAGTTGAAAAAAGCTCATTATAGCATAACCAAGTATATTTATATTGTATTTACATAATGTATATAATTATTTTTTATTATTATCAACTAATATGTATTTGTGCTTTTGAATACCTATGGTAAAAAAACAAGGAACATTTATCGTCTTTCCTCCCTCTTCCCCCATGCCAGGGATCAAACTCGGGTCCTCACACGTGCACACTGAGCCACATCTCCACCCTTTATCTTCATTCTTTTTAAAGTGGGCAACAGAGTAATGTAGCTCTATGTACTTTATAACATGCAAAGTTTTCATCCACAGAAACAAACTGCATACCCACTGACCAAGTCTTCCTTTACTTGCCTTCTGATCCCTGGCAACCACCATTCTACTTCTTTGCTGTTGAGTTTTAGGCGTTATTTATTTATTTTAGGGGGAAGCTACACCTGATGACTCCTGGCAATGCTTGAAGGACCCAGGGCTCCCACCCAGGGCAAAACAAGAATTCTACCCCTTGCGGCCATCTCTCTGGCTCACCTACCTATTTCTTTAGACCTTCATTATTTATGGAACACATGTAAAAATACCAAGGAACTTTTCTTTTTATAAAGGTCACTCATAGTGGCTCTCAGGGGTTGAAGAGCAACTCCTAGTGATGCCGGCCTGGCAATGCAGGACTGAGTGGAGCACCTGGGTCGAACACCGTAGGGCTGAGGAGTCCTGGAATGCCAGACAATCCCATATATCCTCGGTATGTGCTCTGCCACTGCAACTATCTCCTGGTCCCACCAACAGACTTTTCAAGTGAAACAAAACTGTACTTTTGGTACTAATCAGTTTTTTATTTTTAATGTCAAAAATATGTTACGTGAATTAGAACTTTAGTAAAGAGAAAACTGGGGCAATAGAAATCTTACTTTGTAAAAAATAGGTTAATTAGAAAAATAAGCATCAAATTAAGTTTAAAATTCCAGGCAATTTTTGACCTGATGGAAGGGCTCCAATAAGTTTGTTGCCAAAAAGGCTTTCAAGGAAATAAAAAGGGTGGACAATATTTCACTTCCTATACCAGCTGAAAATGAAAATTCACATCACTGAAAGATTTATGAAATGTTTACCTGATTAAAAAGAGACTCAAAAGTATTTCCATTAAAAAATACTTTAATAAAAAGTAAAATCTTAAAAATTATTCTGACACATCTAATAATTACATTTAAATTATGTGCTTCATTTCTACCTAGAAAATTTTAAAGGTTTACCTTAGAGCTACTGAATATGGGTTTTTTGCCAAGTTTTCGATCATCACCTTTGTCAAATGCAGCTGCAGGGGAAAAAAAGAACAATTAATTTTTTATTAGAATCACTATTATTACAAATAGATGAAAATAGAATATTAGCAGAGAAGAATATATTTGATGAAAAGTGTATTGTACTAATATCAATCTAGTACCCACCTAGTACTTATAATTTCTCACTCTATATTTAAATTGTTATTAAAAAGCCTACTTTTCAATCTTGTTTCCTTGTTCTTATATTTTATTCCAAAATACAGTAAATATGGAGTATATAATTTTGAGAAGATTCATACTTTTTTTAGTAAAGCATGATCATTTTTAATTTGAAACTTAGAAAGATGTGAGAGGAGAGAAAGAGAGGAAATGTGTTCGAGAGTACAGGCAGCAAAGAAACACAAGCAAGTGAGGCATGTGTTCAAGGGAGAACACGGGCTTGAAGAGGACGCTGTGGAAATGCATACTTTTAAGCAAAAAAGAAAAAAACATCCCAGAATCTTCAAAAACTTTAGAAATAGATGTATTCCATTTTCCAGATTTTTAAAAAGTTATAGGCTGTAATAAATGTAACACCTTATAAGCTAATAAATATGAGAAAGTATTTGTCTTAAAACTGCAAAACGCACTTTGTTGTTAGTAGCTATAAATATTTTCTAACTTTTCAGGTCTATTATGAAGAAAGAAGAAAGAGAAGAAAAATATACTGTTAAAAATAAAGCAATCTTCAAACCCTTTCCCTCTAGAACCACATAAAAATTAATTTTATAGATTAGGGTTATATATATATACATATATATAAAAATCACCAGAGGGCTCATGTTTATGTTCTTCAAATAAAAATTTGAATAGCATCAGGAAAATATATAGAAATAATGGTATGAAAACTGTAAGCAGAATGTATAGCTAAAGCTAACACTTCCTTTTAAAAGTAATAAAACAAATATATTTTGAAGAAACATACTATCTGGTGATTTTATTTTTTAGATACGAATTTTAAAAGCTGATTAAAAAAACACATAAGCAATCTGAAACTCTAGCATAGTCTTCTTTACCTCTATTCTACAGGATCTGTGACAAGCAGGGTCCTGAAGATGGCATTATAAGGGTGGGTTTGTAGTAAGTAAATGATTTTGCACAGTAATATACGAAAAGAAATTAATACAAGATCTTTCCTGAAGGTAAGCAACTCAAGTAAAATATAAGAAATGTTACAACAAAGATTACCTAGGATCAATCCTTTATCCAGGGCTTTTAAATGCAGTAATTATGTAAACATAATTCAACACATTTAAAATAAAAATTATTACATTGATAGAATATTGAAAAATTATTTTGATAAGTGGATTACCAATAACATTTTGTTTTTGATATGTGTATTTATATAGGCATTTACATGTAATTTTAATTACTATTTAAAGAACTAAGATGAACACTGAGACAAAATATAATTATGAAATTCTCTGAAATGGAAAAAAAAAGTTTTACTGGCAATCAAAAGAGAGTTGAATGGCAATCAGAAGGCTGATCTTATTTCTTCACACTGTATACATTTTGTGGTAAATGTAATCTGCCATTTAAAATGCAGCACAGAAGTAATCACAAGGAAAAATATCTAATTTCTAAAGATCTCATTTTGTTGTTGTATGATTTTATTTTGGCAGAATTTCTTTGAAGAGTGCTTTTCAAATCACATATAGCTACACTAACATGTTAGGTTCATAACGTAAGATAGAGCAAATAATATTCTACTGGTACTGTTTAAGAACTGAACACATATATTCACAGAATATGTGATATCAATCATGGGTTATATATTTTATAGTAAAAATGTTTCATAAAATATGATCAAATTTAAAATGTTTTAAAAAGTATACTTGCTGAATCTGCCAATATTTCTTCTTAGGTACCTGCTTTAACCCAGAAATAGTCGTGAAGCCATTTTCAGTTCCACACCCTCAAAATTCTATTTCACTATTTCTGAAACAGACATACATTATGAGGAATATGCGCTTTCTGCTTAATGTTAATGTTTCAAATGGTGCCTATTAAATGTCAGAGACAACTGTGCAGCTCCTGAGGGAGAGTCTGCAGTGGCACATGCCGTATCACCGAACCGATCAATTGTAAAATACAGCAAAACCCAGCTCTAATCCCAGCAAAACCACAAGAAAGAAGACCTTATGCAAAAGACCTAGCAGCTTTCTGGCAAAATATACTTAAAAAGGGAGAGAAATTTTGGTAATTTGTTCTATGTGACTTACAATCAATCTCTTTACAAGAATTCCTTTAAGCAAATCTGGCTGCAAACATTGTTGCAAATACAAAGTAGAATTAAAAACTTACATATATGTATATTTTTATACGTACATATAAGTGAAATGAGTTTCATTTTCTAAGAACAGCGAAAAGAAAGCATGATTTGTTAAAACTGCTTCAATATATACCACTGTTTCAATTAGCAAGCTATTATTGAACAGGAGCTAACAGTAATCCGATCACTTATTAGAATCCCTTCAAGATAGCTCACAAGAAAAATACAAAATTAAAAATCTCAAGGCTAACAAACCTGCTTGGATTTTCTGTTGATCATCTGTGCTCATTAGCTTCCAGCTTTCGGTGTGACGAACAGCATAGAAAGACTGAACCAGGAAGACCCACAGCTTATCACGCAGAGCCTGAATCTTGCACGTAAAACCCTGTGTTCAAGCAACAAATCAGCAGCTGGTGAGCTACATTGTCATAGCAACCAGTCATTAATTCCTTTCGGAATCTACTTACTCCTAAGCTAGATCAATGATGTCATCACTTAGATTTTTAACAACCTTGGGTACATACTATTTATGAAGATTTAACTCTTCAATGACAGAATTTTATAGTGAAAATGAAAATGAAGCTAAACCTTATCCTTTCAACCAAACATTATTTTAAACCACCAATAGCTCAATACATGAATACCTTACACAGTCTTTTCAAATCAACTATGACATTACAAGGTCAAATACTCTGTGCAATAATAATAAATATGATGAAGGCTTTAAGCCATTCTTGAACAAATATAAAATATAAATGATTTGCAATTACTTTATCATCAACTGAATCTAAAGAGTAATACTTTAAATTTTAAATGCTTTTTCTAAAGATAAAAGGAATTAGTATATTATAAAAATAAAAACTATGTAAGTTTTACATTGAGGAAATTTAATGTATGACTTTGAAGCAATACTTATGTTGCACCAATCAACAATGCTATGCTGTACCAATTAGTCAAACTGCCCAAATCTAAACTTTTAAAAAACACCTGGGGTTAAAATAATTTTTAAAGAAATTTGTACTATGAAAAATTCTCAGTGTACACAAAAGACCATAACCAACTCCAGATATCCATCCCCTAGTTTCTGAGTCATTCAATAATTAAAATATACATGTAAATTTTCAATGGTTAAAATATCATTTCATCTTAATGAAGTTTATTGCATTCAGTACCATTTCCTTTGTATTATCAGAATTCAGTAATGTGTCCAAAGCCATAAGAAAAGAGCAACTATTCTCGGTGGTAATGTTCTCTTCAATTGCTTTTAAAATCTTGACCAGTAGATCAGCTGTGCTGCTCATTGCTTGTGACTACAAACACAGAAATTTATATTAATAAAAAATATATATATAATGTGTAAGAATTTTGAAGGTGTGGTATAACAGCAGACCAGTCATTAAAACTGATTTTATAAAGTCGACCAGAAATCTTATTTCCTTTGTTAATAACATGACTATTCTATTACATAATCATAATAATCTTTTTCCTCTGTTAAACACACACATTATTAATTGCCAAAAACAGTCCTAAAAACAGAACCTAGAAATCAATACTAGAAGTTCTTTAATAATTTTAGAGAAAATTGGGCCCTATGAGACAGAATATCTTGTCTGAACTATAATTGTATTACTGACCAAAATAATATCTTGGGGGCTGGAGCAATAGCACAGCGGGTAGGGCGTTTGCCTTGCACGCGGCCAACCCGGGTTCGATACCCAGCATCCCATATGGTCCCCTGAGCACCGCAAGGGGTAATTCCTGAGTGCAGAGCCAGGAGTAACCCCTGTGCATCACCGAGTGTGACCCAAAAAGCAAAAAAATAAAAATAAAAAAATAATATCTTTATGGCTTTAGCTCTTAAAATTTGGCTTAAGCTGCCTGAGTGCTAAAGTTAGCCAGAGTTACTCTCAATCTTGTCCCCTCCCATCTTCAATATCTTATGAGCCAAAATCTATCCATCACAGCTCAAAATCCTATACAAGCATGCCATCTGCCATGGATTTATTTAAGCTATACTAATTTAGTGAAAGGCAATCTGCATTTTAAAAATTCTTACATAATTCGGGAGCAATAGTACAACGGGGTAGGGAGTTTGTCTTGCACTCAGCCAACCCAAGTTCAATCCCCGGCATGGTTCTCCAAGCACCGTCAGGAGTAATTCCTGAGTGCAGAGCCAGGAGTAACCCCTGAGCATCACTGGGTGTGACCCAAAAAAGCAAAACAAAGCAAAACAAAAAACCACCACCACAACAAAAACCTCATATAATTTGGTGCTGGGTAATAGTCCAATGGGTATAGCATTTCCCTTGCATGTGGCCCACTTGGCTTTGATCCTGGTATTATATGGTCCCCTGAGAAGTGCAAAGAGTAACCCCTGAGCATTGCCGAGTGTGGCACCAAACCAATAAATGATAAATAAATAAATAAATAAATAAATAAATAAATAAATAAATAAATAAAACCCTTATGTAATTAAAAACAGGGCAGAAAGGTAGAATTAAATATAATATTTAATTTTGGAGACCATACCTGTAAGAACAGATAAAAATGTTCACTCTGAATTATCTTAGAAAAGTTTGTTGTAATATACGCAATGCATTCTTCTTGGAGCTGAGATGCCATAGTTAGTACTGCTTCTGTCCACTTCACTCTGGGTAAACTGATGATTAGCCTGTCACTTTCCATCAGAAGAAAAGCTGCATTCTTATCATCCTTAGAATTCAAAAGTATTGGGAAAAGTTAATTATTGCTCATAAAATAATTTTTTAAGTAAATACTTTCATTTTCCTGCCATGTTTCTTGTGATACTTCCTTAGCTAACCCTTGCACCCATCATCTCCACCAACATTCTTACTCATTAACTTGTCATCAGTTTTACATCTTCATTTAGAAATATCCCAAAGGCAAAGTATGAACTAGGAAGAAACTGCCCTAAAAGACAGTTAAAAACTTCAGAGCAAAGTTAAAAATAATTTCAAAGAAAAAAATTAACTTACCTGAGATTCTCACTACTGAATTAATTTTTATACTTATAGATATCATTCATAATTGCATGACTACACTGACATAGTCTTAATAATTTTATGACTGTAAAATGTATTCTTTGTTATATATTTAGTAAAGTTAAAAATTACTTCCAATCCCGAGCAATTTTCTTCCTACACTCTAATTAAAAAGACTCCTTTTTTTATTCATTGAATGATTCATTTTTATACAGAGGGGGAAATGTCCATGAATACTGAACTTTCCTGAAGATTAATTTGATTGTGCACAAAAAAAAGAAAAAATATTTTTCCCTCTGGGTTAGCAGCTTCAGTCTCAAAAAAGGCTTTTCCTTTTCCTTTCCACATAATAACATGATACTCTCTAGTTTCATCCAAGTTGCAACAAAAGGCAAAATCTCTTCTTTTCTAATAGCCGAGTAGTATTCCTCTGTGTATTTATACACCACAATTTCTTATAACTCTTGACTCCTTTGTCATAAATTGTTCTTTTGGGTTTATTTCTAGACTTAAATTCCATTCCACTGGGTGGGAGTCTATCTTTATTTCAGTAATCAAAATGAAAGCATTATAAGTCAGAGGATGCAATGAATTCTTTCTTCTCAGAATTGCTTTGGCCATCTGGAGAGTTTAATGGTTCTATACAAATTTTGGCAATGAGTTTTTCTATGACTTTGAAGATTATCAATAGAATTATGATAGGGATTTACTAAATATATATAGTGTTTGGTTGGTAAGATGATCACTTTGACTATTATTTCAATTCATGAACATGGAATTTTTTGTTTACTTTATAATCTTCTGTTTAATACTAACTTATAGTCTTCAATCTTTCACCTCATTTTTTAAGCTGATTCTTGGGGTTTCCTGACAAATATAAATGGGATTGGCTTTTAATTTGTCACCTACATCATTGTTTGCTTATAAAGTTCAAAAACTTATTTTTGGCGATGATTCTGGACCCTGTCTTTATTTTTACATTTGCTGTTTCTAATAGTCTTTTTGTAGAGGAAAAAAAAAGTTTTTTTATGCATACTATTATGTCATTGAATAGTAATAGTTTAACTTTTTTGATTTAACATGCTGATGTTTGTGCTGCAATTTGTGATAATTAAACCACATTCAAATGTGAGCCATTGATGACATGTTTGTGAAGTTTATCTTTTTCTCCCCTTTCTATAGGTAAACACTGTGCTCTGTTATCTGCCTATGATACAGTATTCAGGTACCATTTGCCTCTGTTTTCTAAGCATATTTATCTTGAGATTATCATAAAATTTGCCTTTGAGGTTCTGAAATTATATTCTTTTTTTAGCTCATTAAGTCATTCCCTTCTGGCTTGAGGGATTCATTTGATGAAACTACTGTGAATTTTATGGGCTTCTATTATACATGTTTCTGCTTTGTTCTTCCTGCTTTCAGAAATTTATCTCTATCTTTGGCTCTTTAATATTTTAATTATACTGTCTTGGTGTTTTTCTATTTGGGCTTATTGTGTTTGGAACTCTGAGCTTCCTGGATCTGGCTATATCCTCAATCCTGAATAGGAAAGGTTCTGAGCTATAATTTTTCTTTTTTCTTATTTTTTGGGGTCATACCTGGTGATGCTCAGGGATTATTTCTGGTTCTGTACTCAGGAATTACTCCTGGTGGTTCTCAGGGGACCATATGGGATGCCAGGGAAAACAACCAGGGTTGGTCGCATGCAAAGCAAATGTCCTACCCACTGTACTTTTGCTCCAGCCCCTCAGCTATAATTTTTCAACCAATAATTATTTCCCATTTTCTTTCTTCTCCTTCTAGAGAGGTTCTTCCTAGGAACTCTGTTATTCATTTTGATGATGTCCCATATAATTCCTGTATTTTATTTCTCTTTAGTTATTTTATTCTCCTTTTTTTATGGCTTCATATACCTTATTTTCAGCACACTGTTTCATCCCATGGCTTCTCTCATCTGATGCTGTGCACCCCTCAGTGTTTGTTTTTTTTATTTCAATGAGTATGTTTCAGTGTTCTTCAATTCAGTAGTTTCTCATTGAAGTTTTTGGATCCTCTGTGTCATATCTTCTTTCTTTGCTGGAGCATTTACTCATATTTCTTCAATTCAGTGAACAGTCTTACCACTGTTATATTTAAGTGTTCCCTGGGCATTTCGAGAACTCTGTATGCCTAGAATCCTTCCACAGTGATAATTTTTTTTTTTTAGTCACTGTGAAGATAGTTACAAAGCTGTCCTGTTTGAATTTCAGTCATACAATGATCGACCACCCATCCCTCCACCAGTGCACATCTTCCACCACCAAGGCCCCCAGTATCCCCCCAATCCTGCCCCTTCCCCTACCTCTATGGCAGACAGTCTCTCCCATACTCTCTTTTGTATTGCTTGTTATGAATAGCATAAGATGTCACGTAGCTGCGAGAGTGGCCCCATGCTCCTGGAATTCTAAAATTTTAGATAATTAGGTCTGGAAAAATCTCTCTGTGAGTTGCTTGGTTCGAAGATTCTTTTGTGTGTCAATGAATCATGGCCATTAAGGAGCTTAAGAAGCAGCTGGAGGCAGTTTGTGGGCGTGACCTCCAGGGTCCCAATGGGGGTGGGGGATGAGAAGGACTGGCCCATCCCCTATCCCTTCAGACCAGTGGTTTGTTGTCACTGAACCTGCATACTTAATATTCTCATTGGATTCTGGAAGTTGGCGGCCACTGGGGTGTTTAGGGGGTAGGTGGAGGGACGATGCCTGCCCCTGAGGTACCCTGGCGAAGTTGGTCTGGCTTAAAGACTGGAGGCATCTCTGCAGTGAGCTGCTCGTTTCAGAGATTCTCTTGTGTATCTCTGGATCATGGCCCCTGTTTCCATCTTTCCCAGAGAAATAAATTATTGGCATATGCCCTTCAAGGTGCGCCCGCTTACCCGCAGTGTGCCACGCCTGCCCTAACTGCAGCTTTTGATCTCTTTTGAGATTTATGGGTCTCTGAAATAAGGCCAATAAATGAGCCTGTATAGCTGAGCCAGAGGTGGTTTGTAGATGTGGCTCCCACATACCTAACTTTTTGCCATTTAATTTCTTGTTAAGCTTGGCTCCAAGTTGTTGGGGTCCTTCTAAAGGCTGGCAGAAGGTACATCAGCAATTTTGGGGTATCAGGAAGTCTGAAGGCACCATCAGGCTGTTGGTGCACTCACCCCGCAGTTACTGATTGACCTGCTGGCAGCACCATACCCTTCCACGGTGATGAATCTTGCAGACATAATGGTCCAGTTGTACAGTGAACTCTCAGTGAGGCTCCTTGAAGGACCCTGTATTTTGTTTGATGCAGTTTTGTTTAGAGGTTCCAGGAGCACTCTCGAATTGCTCTTTTCCAACATCTTGACCCTATATCTTTGATTTCTACTTCTTAAAATAATGCTTAGTAAAATATTCATTAAAGTTAACTCTGATATATTTTAGTAGATTGAAAGATATTGCCATATTTCTTTGAACTTCTACAAAAAGGTAAACTGCTTCCTTATTCTTTGATTCTTCACTGACCTTGCACAGTGCTGTGCAAATTTTGGAGAAAGATCATAAGAAACCTAGTAGCTTCTCTCTCAGAAATCTGATACTATAAAACCACAGAAAAATAAGATCATTAAAAGTGGGAGACATGGTTGCTAAATAAAATAAAATTAAATAAAAGCAGCCACAAGACAAAGCTCAGGTAAGATCAACAGAAGAATCATCCAGTCAATACAAAAAACATCTCAAAGAGTTATTAGAAATAATGATTATAATTTCAGGACACAGAATTAGAGTGGTCTGATACCCAGAAATAGGTGATTTAATGAGGATGGTCTAAAATCCATAATAAAGGCTGCATGATATAAATTTTGAAACATTTGCTTTCCCCTACATGTATACTTTATCCTTAGTACTGTAAAGATTTAGACAAGTGGATCATAACAGACATTCAAATATTTATCTGTTAGCATTATTAGAGACCAAGAGTCAACAGTGGATTCTTTTCTTTAACATCAATATCTCTTGGGGCTGGAGCGATAGCACAGTGGGTAGGGCGTTTGCCTTGCACTCGGCCAACCCAAGTTCAATTCCCAGCATCCCATATGGTCTCCTGAGCACCGCCAGGAGTAATTCCTAGTGTATGAGCCAGGAGTAATCCCTGTGCATCACCAGGTGTGACCCAAAAACCAAAAAAAAAAAAAAATCAATAGCTCTTAAAGCTTCAGCCATATACCGAGAATTATTTTCCTTTATTAGAGTGAAAAAAACAAACAAACCAGGTTTTGCTATGATTGAAGTGTTTTGTTGGTTGTTTGTACCAGCATCCTTTATTTCTCCAATGACTTCTTCAGCAACTATGCAACTACTGAGGGTTTTAGGACCAATGTGATTTACTATACAAATTGTGCTGATTGTACAACCAAATGCAGGGTACACCAATAAATTTCACAAATGTCTAGCAAATACTTATTAAATATATAGTTATTTGCCCCTAGAATAATGTTTGTAAAAATGCAAATACAGAGTACAGTTATCATAAAATCATTTAAAGTACCCAATAAATTTTTTGATGGTATTTAGGTTATACTTACCAAGGACTGAATCAACATATTAAGACAAATTTTCTGAATCTCAGGAGGTATATTTGCAAAGCTTTTCTCAGACCAAAACCTTACAAAATGCTTTATAATCCACCTGTAAAAAAAAATCAAAGAATCCAAAGTTAGAGAAATATTTTTCATTAAATTAAATAAAATCTTATTTTTAATGAGTTATGTTATATATGTGTGTGTGTGTTGGGGACTGGCATTGGTACCCCTGCTTGTTTTCCCTGAAAAGGGAATAAGCAAGGGAAAAACTGGGCATGTGGGAGCACCATGCCCTGGCGGCTGACCCTGTAAATGGGGGGCCGAAGGGAGGGCTGCACCTGATCCGCCTTGGCCGGCCAGGAGCCCCATTCTCATTCCTGAGAGAGTTCAAGGAACTGCCTTCATGTGCAGCTGCAAAGCAGAATAACAGATAATGTCGTTCACTCAACTTGTAACCCTTGGCTTTCCCACGGAGTGTTCAATGTATACTATAAAAAAAATGAGCTTTGGAATAAAGCTGCTGTATGTTTCCTACAGTCCTCCCTGGCCCGTCTTCAGCTCTCATTCCCTCTCTCCAGCTGAAGTTCAAGTTGGCTGTGCAGGACACAGCATATGTGTGTGTATATATATAAATATAATATATATATTTTTGACACAGTTTTGTGAACCCTAAGATGAATTTGCCTATTCTCCCCTTTTCTGTAAACATATACTTTAAATAAACTTTTTCTTATCTACATATATTTTAACATAAATCATCTAACGAAGGTCCAACTAAAAGAAAATTGACAACAAGCATCTTGAGTTTTATCTAAATCAACTATTAATTAAGCATTAAGGTACTTTATACATTATGACCAAGAAAAGTATAATATTAAACAAAATAAGGTGAATGGAACAAAAAAAATCCCTAAATAGTATAAGCACTATTTTCAGATCACTTACTTCATGCAGTCAGCAAAAAGATCTTCCACTCCAACTGAATGCGCAATAATCAAGCATTCTAGTATAGGCTCCAACTTTCTAAGAGGCTAAAATTGATTAAGAAAAATACTACATTTATCATTTCAATATACAGAGGCTGAAAGTATTTTGTTCATAAAGATGTAACTTACATTTTTTGATAGAAAAATTTATAATTAATCTATTCTTTAAAAATAAACAGAACTAATAACCTTATTCTATAAAATAGCATTTGAACACTGAAGTACCAGAATGGACATAATTTTAATTCTAATATTAATTACCTTAAATTTTAAAATAAAATATAATAAATTTTAGCTCATCACTGTGCAGTACAACCACATATTATAACTTTTGATGCACACTCCTACATTGATCCCAGATAAAATGACAAAATTTTATTATGCTACCATTATATACTTTCTTAAAAGCACATACACAAGGTAATAAACATCAGATAAAATGTAAAAACAAGTAATGAAACTAACTCTTCTCTTGGTATTAAGTCTTATATTGCCAATGTCACACATTTTTAGTTTGAGGATTATGTTTCTAAGCACACCTATTACCCATTAGGGTGAAGAGAGTTTAATATCTATATGATTTGGGGTTTTATACACTTAATAACTACTAGCAATCAACTTGTCTCTAAATGTGTACTCTGAAAATCTCCTGCTCTCAGAGAAGTACAAAAGCTTCTTTAGAGGTACCTCAAGCATAGTCCTTCTTAATAATAAGGTCAGACATCCTTAGTTTTTAAAATAGTGAGTTATTAATTATACTAGTGTTTATGAAATTAAATATGGGGGCTGGAGAGATAGTACAGCAAGATAGCACTTGCCTTTAATGCGTCAGACCCAGGTCTGATCCCCAACAGATACAAGGTGCCCAGAAGTGGTCCCTAAGCACAGAATCAGGAGTAAATCCTGACTCCACTGGGTATTTTTTACACTCCTCCCCATTAAGAAATTACATACAAAGGCGTTTTCTTAATATTCACAGATTTATCAATGAGACACTATGGCCAGAATAAAATGGTGGAATATAGTATAAAAAACAAAACCAACCTCAATGATATTTGCACCTCACAGCTCTACACAGCTAAACTATTGTTTGGATTTGAAGGGACAAGTCAGATCTTTATGAATAAACAACAGCTCAGGAACTTCATAGCCTTAACACCAACTTTGCGAAAGGCATTGAAGGAGCTTCTTTAAGATGGCAACAAGGACAGTAGATACAAGGGCCAGGAGGATCGCCCCATAGCTGGAAGACTGCTTCATGAGCAGAGGGGAGAAGGTAGAGGGAATAGAGAAGGGATCACTAAGAAAATGATGGCTGGAGGAACCGGTTGGGACAGGAGATGCATGCCAAATGTAGATAATGGACCAAACATGATGACTTCTCAGTGTCTGTGTCGCAAGCTATAATGCCTAAAAGTAGAGAGAGAGTATGGGGAATATTGTCAGCCATGGAGGCAGTGGGAGGGTGGGTAAGGGGGAGGTTCACTCGGGATATTGGTGGTGGGGAATGTGCACTGGTGGAGGGATGGGTGTTTGATCATTGTGAGATTGTAACCCAAACATGAAAGCTTGTAACTATCTCACGGTGATTCAATAAAATTAGAAAAAAATACTATATAGATTAAATGCAGTAAAAATACCCATGGCATTTTTAAAACACAGATATAAAGTGCTGTTAAATTTTATGTGAAGTAATATAACCCCCAGAATAGCCAAGGTAATCCTAGTGAAAAAGAAGATGGGAGACTTCTCCTTCCCTCTAAGTTACACTATAAAGCTGTAGTAATCAAAAACAGAGCAGTACTGGAATAAGGACAGACTATCAGGCCAAGGTAATAGATATGAAAGTTCAGAGAAAGATCTTAAGTATATGAACAGCTAATCTCAACAAAGGAGACAAAGTCTGATGTGGACTCAGAAAAGCCTCTTCAACAAATGGTGTTGAGAAAACCAGCTGCTCACATACAAATAAAAAAATGAACTTCTAACCAATGCACAAAAATCAAGTAAAAAGAAATCTTACTGAATTAAATAAGGCTTTCTGATTCATTTCATATGATAATATTAAAGTACTATGAGTTTATATTAAAAGACTACAGATATAGGCATACTTGATAATCTAAAAACACCCAAAGGCTGAAAAATTGTAATAGTAAAATAAGCCTGTAATTGTAAAATAAAATAAGTCCACTCATCTCAAGAATAAATTTTTTTTGATAACACAAAGTTTCCATATTTGTGAACAAATTAAGAATAATGTAGGGGACAAGAATATGGTTCAAGTGGTACAACACAGACCTTGACTTATGTGAGATTTTCATTTTATCTTTGGCACTGCAAGGTGAGGTGTGCACATACATGCAAACACACATATATCTCTCTCTCAAACATATATATATGTATATATATATATATATGTATATAGGCTGGAGAGATAGCACAGCGGTTGGGCATTTGCCTTGCATACAGATGACCCGGGTTCGGTTCCTCCACCCCTCTCAGAGAGCCTGGCAAGCTACCAAGAGTATCTCGCCCGCACGGCATAGCCTGGCAGGCTACTCATGGCATATTTGATATGCCAAAAACAGTAATAACAAGTCTCACAATGGAGATGTTACTGGTGCCCGCTTGAGCAAATTGATGAGCAATGGGATATATATGTGCATATATATATATATATATATATATACACACACACACACACAGAAAAATTAAGGGATAATGTCAGTGGCACAATACATGCTTTGTAACTATGATGCCCTGGTTCAATGATCCTGAGCACCCCTCGCCCCACCAAAACAGAAAAGACATCAGGGTCACATCTTCAACACAACAACAAAATTAGTAAACTTGCTGATGCTAGCAAAATAGAGCTGCTGGCTGAACCTAGCACACCACTGCTCTATGAGCAAAGTTTTGTTAGAACACTGCTATGCTGTTTCATTTACATGTTGTCTATAGCTTCTTTTGCTCTATAACATCATCTATAACATCTATAAGAGCAACCAGATAGCTCATGAAGCTAAGAATATTTAGTATCTGGCCATTTACAGATAATGTATTATTAAGATATATAAAGTAAAAGCTTTAAATATTGGGTCACTAGAACAAATTATTCTCTTGAATATCAGCATCATAATAAAGATCATATTAAGTTTTTAATAAAATACCATAATTGCTTTTCCCAAATTTTCTGTTGTTTTAAGGGCAATAACTATGTTGCAAAATTGAAGTGTGTCTCAGGAAACCTTGCTGAAGTGGGAGTGGTGCTGGGTCCAGCTACAAATGGCTGAGCTAAGACATGGGCTACCTGTGCAGGCAAAACTCAGAGAGGCAAGGAAGTCCTAAACAAAATCTAAATTTGAACATTAAAATTATTAATATTACCTAATTAAAATTCACATAACAGATTTGTTTCATCAAGTACCAAAGAGGGAGCTAGTAATGTGAATAATTATTTTTAAAATTCCATTTTGTTGATTATAAAGCAGTATAGGATGACTGTATAATATAATCACATAAATTTATAAAATGTAGAAACAGATAAGAAAACAAAAAATAACGTAAATCACAGAGCAAATAACTAAGGAATAATATGTAAAACGACATTTATATAAATGCATAGTATGGGAATTTTGATCCCCCCTTGCCCCCCACTTATGGGGATTTAATTGAGGCCCTCACACATGTAAGACAACTGTTATTATTATTTTTTGGGGGAGGGGTGTAACTAGAGATTATTTCTAGCTCTAATTTTAGGGGTCACCCCTACAGTGCGTGGGGAATCACCAATGTAGTGCTGGGAACTAAATTCAGGATTCCCCTGAAAAGCCTAGGCTCAGTCCACTGGCCATCTTTCTAGTCCTTGGGGTCTATCTTTGAAACAACAAATTAAAAAATTTAAGTATAAACTAAAATTTAAAAGTCAGTATTCATACTTCACTTGGGGAGAATGGGAGAAGAGAACTACTTTCCACCCCAAGTACATGCTATGAAGAAAAGTGGTAGGAAGGAGGAACACACTTTTAGGGAAAAGGACAAATGAAGCTTTATGATACGTGCACTTTGATAAATAGAGAAGATAAGTCCTAGCTACACATTCCACTTTATGAATTAAAGAATATCCCTACATCTTCTCAATAAATTCTCATCTCAATTTCACTTTACTTAAAAATATCTAAATTATTTTTCAACTAGGGCTCTCATTACTTAAATTGACTTAATAATGCGAAGATCTGGGTGAATTTGTGTGGGGAGAGAAGATAGGGGTTCTTCCAAGAAGTGCTTGGGTGGCTTGGGGGTCGCTCCTGGCAATTACTGGCCAACTAGCTGTTGATTTAATCTGTGGGCTTGAGGATGTAGTGCTGTGATGCCTCCAGAGCTACACCCAACCATGCTTGGGGGTCTGCAGGGCTGCGTCCAGCAATGGTCAGGCAGCAGGTGGTGCCATGTATTAAACCAGGGTCAGCCACATGCAAGGCATACATCTTAACCCCTGTACTATGTCTCCTACTCCTGTTTCAAAGATATAAAAGCATTATTTACTATCCAAGTTAAAAATAGAGTAGGTAATAATGGGAATCTTAGGCATTAAGTGAAAGATTTCTCAGACTCAATAATTACCTTCTGAAAGAAATTACAGTAATCTCTTCTTAAAATATAGATTGCTACTTCTTTTAATCCATCTATTCCAAACATATCAGCCATATTGAGTATGTGACTAAAATAAAAACAAACAAACTTTAAATTCTCCAATTTAAATACAAAGGCACAATATAAAATACTTTTCTAATAATATGTAGTCTGTTTAGAAAAAAAATGAATATTCTTAGGAAATAAAAAGCTGCAAAAGGTACAAACTTCCAGATACATAACAAATAAGTCGTGGGGGTAGAAAGTTCATCATGAAGACTATAGTAAATAATATGCATTGTACATTAGAAAGTTGCCAACAAAAAGTTGTCATTTTTGAAAGTTCTCATCACACACAGATACACAAAAGAAATCTGTAACATAGGAATTTTGTGGGGGGTTTTTTGTATTGCTTTGGTTTTTATGTGACACTGGTGGTGCTCAGAGCTTACTCCTGGTGGGATTTGAGGAACCATATGTCATGCCAGGGATCAAATTTGGATGGGTCTCATGCAAGGCAAGAGTCCTACCCACTGTACTATCTCTCTGGCCCCAGAAATCTGCAACATTGGTGCATACCTAGAATTATAGCAGTGGTCATTTCATTGTATATAAATATAAAATTATGTTGTAAACCAGAAATTAATGTTCCATGC
This sequence comes from Sorex araneus, assembly GCF_027595985.1. Classification (NCBI taxonomy): domain Eukaryota; kingdom Metazoa; phylum Chordata; class Mammalia; order Eulipotyphla; family Soricidae; genus Sorex; species Sorex araneus. Next base: position 80,848,953 of record NC_073306.1, on the reverse strand, counting down.
CAACTTTACCTCAATAAAAATGTTTTCGAAAAAGAATCATCTGGGCTTACAAGCAAAGCACAGGGTTTCAGAGCATCTGTCTTGTAAACATATGGTGACAAGTTGAAATCCTCAGAGTCCCACATGCACCAACAACAATCCTGGCAGCTCAGCTGTTTGAGCCCGCCGCCTCTGTTGTCTATGATTCCTGAAACTTCAAACAATTCCCAGCGACACCACCCTGAAATGTGTTGGATGCACTGCAAGAAGGAGTGGGTCCCCAGTGACCACCCAAATTAAAAAGATGTCTGAACACCTTGTCCCAAAACGATGTACCCCAGCAAGTGTATGTATGAGCACTGTGCTGAAAGAAGTGGGAACTTCAGTTAGCCCTACGGCTGTGTTTGTGGTCCCTGATGTGTAACTCTGGCAAGCCACAGAGCTGAAAATGTGTGAGCAATACAGCCATGCCCGTGTGAAAATCTCCAATCATCACATCACAACATCATGAGAGAGGAGGTGGAGGAAATAAAAAAAAAACCAGAATTTGAATTATTTTAACTTTCTTCTCTGCATAACAGATATTCATCATGGATTACAAAGGGACATCAGTCATATATTGAAAGCACTGTGATATAACTTGAGTAAGAGAAAAACAAGAAGCAAATTGGAAGGTCACAATCAAATACCCACCCATATTCTCAGGGACATACACAGCAAAATCCAGAAAACACCTCCTACAGCTATTTAAAAAATGATACAATATGCTCTGTAACATATTTTTAAAATAAAATCGGAGGGGAGGGCATTTAATTGAGACTTATAATACTGAATATGCCTATGAATGACCCTGAAATCCAATGACTCAGATGATTCTGTTACTGCTTTCATTTGGCAAGTATTTCTGTGCTCCCACACGTACATTTGGAACTTGAGAACATGATCAAATATTACATACGTTCCCAAGGGGGGGAATTTTAGTACTTAATCCCTATGACTCATGATACTTTCTCTCCCCAAATCACACTTACTCTATTTGTAGTTAAAAGAATAAATATTTAAAATTATACGAAGCTTTCATTTTCCTGATATTAGAATAGCAATAAAAATGAAGGTATCCAAAACATTCTAAGAGCAAGGCAAACTCTCACCCCCAATAGGATTTTAGCAGTTTAAATGACATTTCACTACAGATCACTTGAGAATCACAAAATTATTAACTTACAGAATGTCTACATTATTGTTTTATGTAAAATAGTTCTTACATTTAGAAAAATCTAAGGCATCAGAGAGAGAAAGTACACGTTGCAGGTTGTAAGAATTAGCCTAGATGTCTATATTCTTCAATTAATTTGTTTTGCTTTGTTGTGGGGCCACTCTCAGCTTGGTGCTCAGGAGCTACTCCCAGCAGTGTGCTGGGGAATTCTGCAGTGCTGGTGATTGAACCTGGGGCTCACTCATGTAAAACATATGCTCAGCCCCTAAGCTATCTCCCTGGTTCTATATTCTTAAATTGATTTTAAGAATTTTTCTTTTTCCCTTCCTTTTGCTACTTAGTCTTTAAACAGATATCCTAAATGTCAAATGAGAGTAAAATAATTGCTCAGAATTTGATTAAGTCCACTTTTATTTTGTAGAAACATGTTATTTACTTCCCAGAACAAATAGCACAATTTCTAAGCACAACTTAAGTCTCATAAAAAATTTTGCTTAGTCTTATTACTATGAGCTGCTAGATTTTATCTTAAAAAAGGTGATAACAAATTTTAGTTATGTGAAAATACAAGATATGAAATTAGAGAAAACAAAAATCAAGTTTTTACTAACACTTAAAGACACCGCTAAATGGGCTGAAGAGATATGTGCTTGCCTTGCTTGTGGCCATCCTGGGTTCAATCCCCAGCATTGCCAGACGGATCCTTGAGCACAAACCCAGGAATAAGCTCTGAGCACTAAGGAAAACCAAACCAACCAATAAACAAAACACACACACACACCCCAAAAAGAAAATTTACAAAGCAAAATGCACAAAATATCAAAACTTATACTTAAAACTAATAAAATGTAGTACATACCCAACATTTGCTTTGTCTGGCAAGTCCAAAGTTCCTCCATATAAAAAATGCATCATAATATTCATTTCTATATGATTTATACTGAAAAATAAAAAAGTTAAACTTAAGAAATGTTTAATACCAATGATACTTTGCAATGTCACATAAACTTTTAGCCATGAAGAATTCTAATTGTTTATCTAAATAGTTTTTTTTTTTTTTTTGGTATTTAGCGGGTAAGGCGTTTGCCTTGCAAGTGGTCAACCAGGGTTCGATTCCTCCGTCCCTCTCGGAGAGCTCGGCAAGCTACAAGCTACCGAGAATATCTCACCCGCATGGTGGAGCCTGGCAAGCTACCCGTGACGTATCTGATATGCCAAAAACATTAAAAACAAATCTCACAATGGAGACATTACTGGTGCCTGCTCAAGCAAATCAATGAACAATAGGATGACAGTGATACAGTGACACAGATTTTCAGTGCTTACTCCTGGCTTTGTGCTCAGAGGATCACTCTAGGAACTGATCAGGAGACCACAGTGTGCCTGAGATCAAACAGGGGTTCAATGCATGCAAGGCAAGTGCCTGATACCTTGTGTTATGTCTCTGGCTTTGAATAGTACACTTTCAACATGACATCTACGCAAGCATTCCATTAATTTTAAATGATGTGTAAGTGAAGCAATGAATTATGTGTTACTAGTATATCAAGGCATTATTTATTAAGCATATTCTGTAATAATATATGTTTAGAGATAGAATGACTTAGAGGCCACAATCCAACCTTTAGGTCACTGAGAAAGCCTCTCCTCAGCATCTTTGACAAGTGACTTCTGTCTTGCCCAAAGCCTCAGATGTACAGCTCTACTAACTAGTAAGATTCCTGGTGGGGCCCAGGGAAGGGCTCAGAGGTATAGAGCCAGCCTTGAAATCATGAAGCTGCAGGTTCAATTCCTGGCATCCCTGCGCTGTAGAGTGTGATCTGCAGCACTTTTGTGCACAATCCCTGATGTACTGTGGCATACTGCAAACACGCTGCAAGCCCTGGCAAACTGTAACCAAGTATGTAAGCATCACAACCAATGTGGAAAGCTGTGGACACTAGAAGTCTGACTCCTGACACCACTATCACCACAGCAAAAGAAGATTGTTGTTATGCCATAAAAATTCCTTAATTTGTACCATTTAGTCAGTGCCACTAACTTGGTCAACGTCCTTATACATATAAAAAAGTAAAAGTCCAATTTCATAAACTTGGAGTGATAATTTTTATGTCTCACTGACTCATATCATAAAACTTTGAGTTCATGACTTCCTTTCTCTTCTCTATGACTTTCCAAACCCCAAATCTGGTCTTTTTTTTTCATGACCATTTTGTTCGTAACACTGTTATAGGATTTCTGCATCCTGTCCACCTTCCATTTCTCTTGTGCAGAGGGGGCTGAATTGTCTGGTTAGTGGACAACCACTGCTGTTGTTTAAGAGGAATTGAAAACTTGAGTTCATCTGATTTTTTCCCCATTTCTTGTGCTAAGTCAATGGAAAGAGGAAATCGGGAGGATATGCATCTATGCTCCAGGTTTAGACTTTCTCTCAGTGGGGCTGTTTCAGAAGGAACATAACGAACAAGTCAATTTCGGTTCTTACATTAAAGCACATTTTACTGCTCTAATAGTTTCCAAATCAATAATGAAGAAAAATGTTTTTACTTTATTACAGTTTTGGGGGGGCTATTAAACAAGAAGAAAATACACTATTTATTGCCCCTCCCCTGCAAAACTCCAACAGCATCTAGATTAATGCCTAAACTAGATCCCGGGATTCATTTTAATCATCTCCCTTATTATATACCATTATATATACCTTCAAATTTTTCTTGAGTTCAGTATCTGCTGGATTTTTTTCTCTCCCACTGCCTTGGTTTAGCATCTCAAGTTTTTCTGTATTATGATTGTGTCCTTTTGTGTAGATTTCCTGGCCACAACAATAATTTTCCTGCATCTCATTTGCCGCAAAGCTATTTGAGTGACTTTGCTAAAATGTAAATTTGATGCAGTTCACCATTTTGAAAATTCTTCAACAATTATCCATAGCCCCTGCATAAAGAGTCCAAGTTCTGTAGCATGATGTACAATATTCTTTATCGTCTGACCTCTGCTTCTCCTTCTCTAGCAACCGTTGCAAGATAAATGAAGTACACATTTTCTATACCTGAACTACTTGTAATTCCTTATGCATCCATGCTTTAGTGCACAATGCTCACTCACTGTTTAATATGCTTCCTCTATTTCATCTTTTAGAAACAAGACATGTCGTCTTTTATCTGTTTCCTAAATTCTCCCATAACTAAAAAGTAAAAATCACTGAATGCTAAAAACAGCAATAACTAATCTACTGAGCACTGACGATGAGCCTATCACAGAGCTAATAAGCATTCTGAAAGATGTTTGCTCATTGAATCATCATAACAACTCAACACTAGATACTATTATTGGTCTCATTTTTACAGATGAACTGAAATTAAGTGATGAGTTTAATGTCCCTTTGGCTGGTGTGATGATGGAATTAAAATTTGGGTAGAGGAACTCTGAAGTCTGGACTTTTCAATTTTCTCTACTTCCATTAACACACCAAAGTGATATGTAATATTTTTTATTACCCATTTGTTTTCTTCATAGCCAGAACTCAGCAAGACAGAGCTTGTATATTATTTAGCCTGTATTGCTAGTAGCAGTGGAATGTCAGCACTCATTTACTACCTACTTCTAACCCAGGAGGTCAAAGAATTTCCTTTATCTACAAAATACTGGAATTTTCCAGTAACATCAGACTAGGTGCAGTGATGATATGATCCCCACAGTTGTTAAGCATAGTATCAGTATCTACTGAAGAAACAAGGGGAAGATGACAAGAAGAAATGATATTTCCCACAAGGTAGACTGCAGATGGGTGTTTGCTTTGATACTGCCTTTTATAATACACACTAAATGCATGTTTGATGAGTGTTTAATGAATGGCTAATTAGAGCACTGATAGAATCTTCTTAAACCTTCAGAGGAAAACTGAGTTGAATGGATACAAAACTGATTCAATTAATTTAATAAATAGTTACCGGCCTCCATAATAGTTAAGAACAGGCTTCTACAGTCGGAGGTCAGGTGAAGGAAGGGTGATGTGGGCCAAATATAGACTAGAGACTGAACACAATGGCCACTCAACACCTTTATTGCAACCACAACACCTAATCAGAGAGAGAGAACAAAAGGGAATACCCTGCCATAGTGGCAGTGTGGGGTGGGGGGAGATGGGACTGGGGAGGGTGGGAGGGTTGTTGAGTTTACTGGTGGTGGAGAATGGGCACTGGTGAAGGGATGGGTTCTCGAACTTTGTATGGGGGAAACATGAGCACAAAAATGTATAATTCTGTAACTGTACCCTCACGTTGACTCATTAATTAAAAATAAACTATTAAAAAAAAAAGAACAGGCTTCTACTGATTCCAAACCCCACATCTTTAATATTTAAGAAAAAGTCCAATCTTGAAATGTTCACACTTATACACATTTAATACTTGAGCTCAGATTATGCCATATTATCAATTTGTTATTCTACAATATTAGCATCATTACTATGCTATTAATATAACAATTCTATACACTTTCCCCCAAAATTTCAAAGGAAATTCTTTTAATATCTTTATTGAATCACTGTGATAGACCCTTTTTTAAAAAAATTTCTTTATTTTTTGCTTTTTGGGTCACACCCCTCGATGCACAGGGGTCACTCCTGGCTCATGCACTCAGGAATCAACCCTGGCGGTGCTCAGGGGACCATATGGGATGCTGGGATTCGAACCCGGGTCGGCCACATGCAAGGCAAACGCCCTACCCGCTGTGCTATCACTCCAGCCCTATGATAGACCCTTTTAAAAATATTTTTATCATTTTTAAATTTTTTATTTTATTTTTAAGTTGGTTTGATTTTATTACATTTAATATTCAAACACCAATCCCACCACCATTACACCTTCCCACCAACAAATTGTGATGTTTCCATTCCAAGCCCCAATCTCTGTCCCAAGGCATAGCTGAAATAATATAATTTGTATCGTCTGTTATGAAAACCGCTGAAAATGCTACAAAAGTATCCATAGAGGAGACAGTGTGAAGATTGCTCTATTTTGGCAGGGACCATTAAGACATTCTTTAGAATATGGGATAGACCCTTACAAAGCTGTTCATGATTGGATTTCAGTCATACAGTATTCCAACACCCATCCCTCCACCAGTGTACACCTCCCAGCACAGTGTCCCCAGGTTCCCTCCCATCAGCCCCTACCCACTGCCTGCCTCCATGGCAGGTTCTTTCTCTCTCTCTTCTCTCTCTCTCTCTCTCTCTCTCTCTCCCCTCTCCTCCCTTCTTTCTTCCCTCCCTCTCTCTCTCTCCCCTTCTCTTTCTGTCTCTCCCCCTCCCTCGCCCCTCCCTGCCTTCCTCTCTTTGGGCATTGTGGTTTGCAATACTGACACTGAAAGGTTATCAAGAAAGCCCCTTTACCTACTTTTAATCCTCAGATCTTGTCTAGCATGATCATTCCCAGCTATTATTGTCATACTGATCTCTTTTCTATCTTACCTACCCTCAGCCCCACACACATTTGTGGTCAGCTCTAACCACTGACCATTGAAAGGCCACTCTTACTAATGTAAGCAAAATCTGGCCATTTATATTAACAGAATAGTTTCTTTTGAGATGTTTAAGCAAAAGTAGTAACAAAAACAAAAGTAGTTTTATTAAAATAGCAAGAACTAGAGTTAGTACAGTAAGCAGGGAATTTGCCTTGCACTCAGCTAACCCAGGTTTGATCCCTGGCACCCCATATAGTCCTTGAACCCACCAGGAGTAATCCCTGAGTGTTGAGCCGGGAGTAAACCCTAAACACAGCTGGGTGTGGCTCCTCTGCCCCCTTCCACGCCCCCCATAGCCAGAACTAGAAACCATTCTCCTTCCATCATGACAGATGGCTTACTAAAATTGCATTCTCATTATTGCACATAAGTCACTTATATTTTTACTGAAAGTGTGTATAAAAATGATGAACTGATACAAACCATAAATTACTCTAATAACCCAAAGCTCAAATGAAAAGTCTTGTTTTTATGTTTAATTTTTGGCTGAGGCCTTCCAAGTGGTACTCAGGGGGGCTTGGGGTCCCTCCAAGAGATGCTTGGTCTACAAGGCCAGTGGGTCTGAGGAGATGGTGCTTCTCAGGCCCTGCATCCAAGAATTAGCAGTTAGCCCATCAGTGCTCAGAGGCCTTCAAGACCAAACCCAGAAATAGTTTAGGGCTCATGTGGTGCCAGGAATTCAACTGGAATGAGCAGCACTCAGAGCATGCACCTTAATCCCTATATTGTCTTTCCGGCTCCTTCCATGGTAAGATTTAAAGCATCATTCCCCATTCAATGTAGTGAGAAGGAAAACTTGTAGGAGATTAAAACATTACAAATAGTCAGCAGCAGACAAAAGAAGAAAAATATTAGAGATCAGAGTGCTGAGATCAGAGACTAATCATACACCTAGTCCACCAAAATCTATGCTGTCTGCTTCCTCAAATGTCCGATTTCTATGTATATGTGATAAGGTAACAGAGGGACTCATTCATTCCCATTATTTATTAAAGGACAGGCCCTTGATAGACATTGAAGCTAGAAGCAACTTGCATTTTAGAAAGGGACATGAATAATAAATATGTAAATAAAAGTTAATTATTTTCCTGTGATCAAAATAATTTTTTAATTAAATCACTGTGCAATAGCCCATTACAAAGCTGTTCATGATTGGGTTTCAGTCATACAATGTTTCAACACCCATCTGTCTACCAGTGTACATTTCCCACTATCAATGTTCCCAGTTTCCCCACTGCCACCCCACTCCCCACCCCCAATCCACCTCTGTGGCAGGCAGTTTTCTTTTTTCTCTCTCTTTCTCTCTTCCTTTGGGCATTATGGTTTGCAATACAAGTACTGAATAATTATGTTGATCCCTTTACTTATTTTCAGCACTGTGTTCTTGTCCAGAGTGATCATTTCCAACTATCACTATCACAGTGGACTTCTCTATCCTAACTGCCTTCCCTGCTGCACCACTTGTAGCAAGCTTCCAACCACAGGCCTGTCTTCCTAGCCCTTGTTTCTACTGTCTAAATGATAATTTTAATACCCAGGTGTGTGACTACAATATCCAAGGATAACACAAGATGGTGACTGCAGAGTAGAGGCTGTGGCCGCTTCAAGGGCAGGCAGCTGCCAAAAGCCCAGAGGCTAGGTTATATAGAATCTGGTAGATTACGGCAAACAGTTGAGTTTAATTTGAATTATTATGAGAAAAGCATGGAGATATTTTAGCAAAAAGAAAAATGATCTAAACTAAATTTTTAAAAAATCATTCTTGAGGTTCAGAGCATTCCCAAGAATTTCCCAAAGGAGATGAAAAAAGAAGTCTAAATTTATGCCTTTAAACGCCAAGCTGCCACTGGAAGACTTCTATTTATATAAGATGGAAATACACTGGGTCTCTGCAAAAACGTTGGCTGTAATTCAATTTCCATCACAGGATGTGGAAAGTTTCTCTTTTTCTCCAATAGGATATTTCCTTCAAACTCTGTACCCTTCTACCTCTCACCTTCAACTCTAGGGCAAAAAGATAGGACCCCAAAATCATAGCAATTTCCTATTCTTAATGCATCGAATGCTCTAAAAAAAAAGTGCACTATGTCTTAGAGTAACCAACTCATTAAAAACACATTGGTTCTTTTCTGTAAACTCAGGCTTTCATTCTAATAATCTCCAGCAGCAAACATCTTGCAGTCATGCAATGGTGGTGCAGGTCCTCGGAGGGACTGTGACCACAGGGAAACAGCACTGCTGAACTGGTCCTGGGGATGGCCTCACTTGAACTCATTTTATCTTCCTTAGAACATGATATAACCTAATTTAGCAAATGAAGGAAAAGACAAACAATATACCCACCAATATTGCGCATCCTTTCCTTACAAATGAAGGCAAGTGAAGGACCACTCCCCCACAATCAAAGCAAGTTAGAGACCATATAACATCACATTGTCCATGGAAACAGTGAAGACTGATTTAGCAAATTAGGCAGAAATTTCATTTAAATTAAATATTATTTCAATATTACCAAAGAATTAAAAATATTAAAATTTTGGACCAAAGAGCAGGTAAGCACTTGCTCTACATGCAGCCAACTCGGGTTGGATCCCCGGCACAGCATATGGACCCATCAGCACAACCAGAAGTGATCCCTGAGCACTGGTATAATCTCTGAACATGACCAGGTCTACCCCTGTAAGAAATGTGATTTTTGGCAAAGGGGACTCATCTCTTGGGATACCCAGGAGCCATTCCTGGTACTACTCAGCCATCAAGGCCAGCAGTTCAATGTGGAGTACTGAAAATCCACTGCTGCTTGGGCCCTAGGATACTAGGGATTCCTGGGCCACCTTGACAGTGCTTGAGTGACTCCAAGGTCACATCTCGTGATGGTTGGAGGAGTCACATGGTGTCAGGGATTGAATGGGTTGGCCACATGCAAAGCAAACTTCTTGACCCCTTTACTACCCAGCCCCAAAAGTTGTGATGTATTTAAATTGTGGTTTTTGAAGCAAATAGTTTTTATTGGAAGAAATTTACTTAAAAAGATTTGAAAGCAGAGAAAGAGAAAAATAAATGTTCGAAAAAAAACACGGACTTCACCAGAGCGGAAAAAGCCAAGATGTGGTTTTGTTTTGGTTTTGTTTTGGGGCCACACCTGTGGTACTACAGGTTTATTCTTGGCTCTGTACTCTATGATCACTCCTGGTGAGATTCAAAGAACCATACGGGTTGCAGGGGATTGAACCTGGGTGAGGCACGTACAAGGAAAACACCCTATCTTCTGTACTATCGATCCAGTCCCGAATATGTGATTTTTTAAAAGTAAACATTTTAAGTATTTAGTCATTCTTTATACATTATGGTACTAATGGCATAATAGCTAGTAATTTGAAACCATTGCTTTGATATGTTATACAAGAGAGAAAAGCAAAACTTACTGTGCAATAACAAAGAAAGGACACAGTATCTGTTAGGAAATATTCTTTTTTAGTCATAGAAAATGTTTTACAAAGTGAAAGATGGAACCTAAAAATAAGCATTCCCCCCCTTTTTTTAAGCATCCCCTTTCTTAATGCACAAGCACGAGGAATGAATAAGGCCATTAGCTGTGAGCTTCTACTTCTACTGTTGGTACTGCAGTATAGCACAAGAGGAACGAGTAAAAAGTGAAGCCATTTATCAAAACTGAATGGAGGGGGAAAACTTAAGAGAATCAAATCTGGCACTAATCTGCTGGCACTACTACAAAGTCAGGATATTTTTATGACAGGTTTTGTGGTGCTGAGAGGCTACTCCTAACTCTGAGCTCGGGAGGGTTACTCCTGGCAGGGCTTGTGGGTTCAGGCTGTGCTGTGGGTTGAAACAGGACATCCATATGCAAAGCAAATGCTCTGGGCTATTGAACTATGTCTTAGAGCCCCAGACTACTTACTGGGGCTTTGAAAGCAGTTTGGCTACTCCTTTTTGGCCTTCCCTAAAAAAAGCTAGTAGTCGGGGCAGGAGCGACAATACAGAGGGTAGGATGTTTGCCTTGCACGTGGCCGATCTGAGTTCGATTCTCAGCATCCCATATGCTCCCCGAGCACTGCTAGGAGTAATTCCTGAGTGCAAAGCCAGGAGTAACCCCTATGCATCGCCAGGTGGACCCAAAAAAGCAAAAAAACCCAAAAGACTAATAGTCAAGTCAACTATGTAAGAGGTAAAATATACCCATTACCAACACCATAAATGAAAGATGAAAACAAAGTCTACAAAGAAAGCTCTTGGGGCTAGAACACATGCTTTACATACAGGAGGCCCAGGTTTGACCCCCAGCAATATACATTGCCCCAACATCTCCAGGAGTTAACCCTGAGTACTAAAGCCAGTAGGAGCCCCTGAGCAGTGCTGGATGTATTCCCCAAATAAAACAAAACAAAAAGACGGAAACTTACAGGTCAGGGTGTAGAGGCCACTATCAATAGGCATCATCCTTATCGGCACCATGCAAAACTGTGATAAAATACAATTCTGTGGTATCTTTTATACCAGTCGAAGATGACTAATATTCTACTATTCTCATATATAGGTATCTCAACTAAATACTCCCTCCTGCCTCCTTTTAAAAAAAGTTACTTTGTTAAATGCTAATGCATGCTAAACATTTTACTGGACATACAGGAAAACCATATTCATAAGAACAGTGCTTTGTTGGAAGCACCGTTTGCAATCATTTACAGTCAAGCTGACTTGTAAAAATTATGCTTACCCTTGAAGTGCAACGTTCTCTTGGGAGCTTTCAGCCCAACAGCCACTCAGCATTGCAGCAAAATAATGAGATCTGGCACTTAGAATGGCCCTAAAGGGGAGGGTATGGGGGAGAAGGGTAAGAAGTTATTTACTGTGTAAAATGTAATTATTTTATTGCAGGCTAAAGTAATATGGTTATAATCATGAGAACATTCATGGTTTTGACTGAAAGTTACTGCACTGTCCGCCATCAAAGTACCCAAGATTCTCCACCACTGTACATTTACTGCTGATGTTTTGAGATTGAACCCAATGGTGCTAAGTGATCACTCCTGGTGGAGCTCAGGGGACCATATGTAGTGCCGGGGATCAAAGTCAGGTGACCTGGGTGCAAGGCAAGAGCCTTACCTGCTTTACTATCTCTCCAGACCCCCTTCAACATAGTCCTTATGTCACCTCTAGTAATTTTTTACAAAATACTTCATTTTTAACTCTTAAAACATGATAACCTATTTGTCTTGGTTTTGTTGGTAGGAGTCTTTAAAAATATAGAAGGCAAAAAACAAAAGAAAAAACTATAAACTGGTATTTATACTTAAATGTTTTGATTGTTAAACTAACTTTAATGTCCCTTTATCTTTCTTATTTCTTTCTCTTAAAAGCTCTTTAATTCTTTGAAAATTATTGCCATGAGCAAGAGAGTATTAAATCAGAGCCAGAGTGTAGTACCGTTGGTAGGTGCTTGCCTTGCATGTGGAAGAGCAGGATTCAATTCTCAGCAACCTATATGGTCCCCTGGGCACTACCAGGGGTCATTCCTGACTGTAGAGCCAGGAGAGATCCCTGAGCATTGCAGGGTGTGGCCAAAAAACAAAATAAAACAAAAACAAACCAAAAAAGAGTATTAAATCATACCCAAATGGAGACATAAATCTAAGAATCATTACTTAACATCTTATGGAAATAACAATGAGACTAGAAGTCTAAAAGTCCTGAGTTCTACTTCAGAACTCTAATAATGTTCAAAAAAGACTCATATATATGAAATGACAGGAAAAGTATCTTCTTTTGGATTTGCAGTCTACCTTCTCAAAAAATAATGTTAATTCTTTAATTCAACAAATATCAACTGACTTCAATTTTTTTTAATAAATTTATTTATTTTTAATTAATGAATCACCATGAGGGTACAGTTACGGATTTATACACATCTGTGCTTATGCTTCCCCCATACAAAGTTCGGGAACCCATCCCTTCACCAGTGCCCATACTCCACCACCAGTAAACCCAGCATCCCTCCCATCCTCCCCAATCCCATCTCCCCCCACCCCACCCTGTCACTGTGGCAGGGCATTCCCTTCTGTTCTCTCCCTCTAATTAGCTATTGTGGTTTGCAATAAAGGTGTTGAGTGGCCACTGTGCTCAGTCTCTAGCCCTCATTCAGCCCGAAACTCCCTTCTCCCACATGGCCTTCGACTACATTATAGTTGGTGATCCCTTCTCTGAGTTGCCCTTTCCCCACAATGTGAGGCCAGCCTCCTAGCCATGGAGTCAACCTCCTGGTAGTTGTTTCTACAGTTCTTGGGTGTTAGAACTGACTTCAATTTTTGCTTGGCACTAATGTGGGTACTGGGAATTTTGCAGTAAATGAGATATGGGAATGGCATTATAATTTGGTGGAGGATGAATGGAAAACAGGAGACACACACACACTAAACGGAAAATAGGAGACGGAGACACACACACACACTCAAAAGCAAGCAAAGGCCAACAGGTCAATGGTAGAGCACTTACTTTGCATATGTGAAGCTCTGGGTTTGATCCCCAGCACCAAGAAAAACAACAACAAAACAAACAAAAAAACAACTGAGAGCACAATAAGTGTACCTCTTAAAGCAAATTATAAGAGAAAGGACAAAAGATGTAATCTAAGCATTGGATGGGTGAAGACTGATGCATCTATGGGAAGCCAAAAGAGGGTTGAGAATGGGAAGCCAAAAGAGGGTTCTTATTCATGGGCAATCACTGCACGGGAAAGAAGTTTGTTCCAACAACAGCTCAGCAAATAAGAAAATGCCATAGCCAGTGAAAGGTCACTACATTTCAAACTTCAGTTTCCTCCTATTCAGTCTTTGTTGTGAGAGTCCCTCTGTACACATGGAATCACAAATTAAAACCCCATTTTGGTACCACCCTCTGTACACAAGGAATCACACCACTACACCACTGTTAAGAGTTTCCAAAATAAAAACTACAATATCAAGTGTGGTGACAATACAAGAGAAGTGGAGACCTTTATATCATTCAGATGACAGTGTAAAATGGCACAGCTTATTTGAGAAATAGCAGTCAATTTGATAAAAAATTTACATATGAATCAGAAATTCTATTATTTACACACGAAAAAGAAAAATATATGATCACACCGAGTCCAATGAAACAATGGAAACACCCAATATTTCAACCAAGTGGAAAATGGGTCCAAAAATTTTAGGCTATCCATATAATGAATTACTACTTAGTAATAAAAATATTGCTAGACATACACACATACATAATATTCTAGGATGAAGCTTAAAAATGTTATTTGGGCAGAGGGCAGAAACTAGACACTAAAACATTGGAATCCACTTATCTGAACGTCTAGGACAAACAATCTATAATTAAGAAAACACAACAATAATCACAGAACCACTCAACTTAAAAATGCGCAAAAGACATAAAAACTCCCTAAGATAGGCATACAGTTCAAATAAGCCTAAGAAACTCACTTGCTGCCTGGGTCTAAGATGAGGTTAAGTTTTGGTGGCATATGGAAACTTTGAAGATAATAAAAATTCTCTTTAATTGTGGTATTACATCAGTAACTCATAAATTAGAATTAAAGAATAAATACCTCCCAACTCATTATATGAGGTTTATAAAACCTTAACACCTACATCTTTCAAGGATATTAAAAAAAGGGAGGGAGTTATATTTAAGACAAAATATTAGCAAAATGACTCCAATAATAAGTAGAACGGATAAAACATCACAACCAAATTGATATTATTGGAATGCAGGATTGCTTTAGCATTCCAAAATCAAGCAATATCAATTCTGCACATTTAACAAATCAAGGAGAAAAAAACATGGTCATTAAAATAGGCAAACAAAGTGTTTTATATAAAACACCCATTTTAGATTTTTAAAATTTCTGGTAATTTCATGATGATTCTCAAATGTATATGAAAAAGCAAAGAATCTAAAGTAGCAAACACAATTACGGAAAGAGAACAAAGCTGGCAGAGTCACACTAGTCAAGCCACAGAGTTACTATAGTTACAGATTTTAAGACAGCACAGTAAAGGTGAAGAGATATGAATAGATCAAGGGAAGAGAGTAGAGGGACCAGAAAAAGACCTACACAAATATGCCAGCTGATTGGTAACAAAGCTATAATGGCAAAAAGTGTGTGACCTATAGCTCAATCAACTGTGTGACCCCTGGGGTGCCTCAAAACCAAGCATGTCAGTACTAGAACTAAAGCATTTGAGCACTACAACCAAAGAATGGGCCAATTCCCACTCATACAACAAAAGAGGGGGAGAAATGCCAAGGGACAGGGGCAGGAAAAGAATAGAAAATGACAGTTGAATAGAAAAAATATGGGTTTTCCTACAAATGAGGCTGAAACAAGTGAATATCCAAACGTAGATTAAAACAAATGTAGGTAGAGAAGTTCTGCAAAAATTAAACCAATGGAAAAATAAATGCTGAGGCAAAAGTGGACCATAAGCCTAAATACAAAATAATAAATCATCAACTTCTACTGTCTACACTGTACCACTGTTATACCATTGTTTATCGATTTGCTAGAGTGGGCCCCAGTAATGTCTCCATTGTGAGACCTGTTACTGTTGTTTTGCATATAGAATATGCCACGGGTAGCTTACTAGGCTCTGCCATGTGGGCGGGATACTCTTAGTAGCTTGCTGAACTCTCCAAGAGGGGCAGAGGAATTGAACCCAGGTCAGCCGCATGCAAGGCAAACGCCCTACCCGCTGTGCTAAAAAAATATCTATGTAATCTTAGTAATTACTTTTTGATACAATGTCAAAGGCACAACCCTTAAAATAAAAAAGTTTCTGTTAAGTCTCTTAAAAGGTCTGCCTTCTCTGCAGGTCCACACCTTCATCCCGGTCTTCTGCAGGTCCACACCTATACCCCAGCCTTCTGCAGGTCCACACCTACACCCCAGACTTCTGCTTGACCTCCCCACTTATATCTCTGGGGCCTTTTTGAAACAGGAAGTAGGCAGACCACCTACCCTTCCAACTGGATCATGGCAACATCCACATCCTGTCTCTGCCACTTCCACAGGCCCACACCCAGACCCCAGGCCCTGTGCTTGCGCATTCATTTCCCAGGCCCACAACTGCACGCACCTCATGCGTATAATTTCATATCCCCCTGATTGCATTCTGAGCTGGATGGCCCTTAGAGAGATCACACTGCTGTGAGACAGCATGACTCATCAGATCTCTTAGTGCACATACTTAAACCTCCTGCAGTGAACCCACAGACTCAGGTAACTCAGGTTGCCCCCAAGGACTTTTCGCTATTAGCTTCTTACTCCTCACTCTGTCTATTATCCCCAGAAAACCTCTCAAGGCAGTGGTGGTGATAAGGAATTGCAGAATCTTGAATAGTCAGACAAGAGACAAGGCGGGGCCAAGATGACATTGAGAGTAGCCTCATAACCCAGGCCAGCCCTCAAAACCGTAAACCAGAACTCGAAAAGCTGAGACTTCACGGACCAGCAACAGATAAGGAACTGCACAACCCTGAAAATCAGTTTTGCAAGAAACATTAAAGGAACATTTTCAAAAGACAAACATTATAAACACCCATAACATCTACAAAATGATGGCAATTATTTCACCTCAATAATTTTACTATCAATAGCCTAAACTCTCCTATCAAGCAAGAGACAGATTGGTCAATACCTCTATTGCAAACCACAACACCCAAAAGGAGAGACAGAGCAAAAGGGAATGCCCTGCCACAGAGACAGGGTAGGGGGAGGGGGAACGTGGTGGGGATGGTGGGAGGAATGCTGGGACCATTGGTGGTGGAAAATGGGCACTGGTGGAGAGATGGCTACTTGACCATTGTATGACTGAAATGTAAGCACAGAAGTTTGTAAGTCTGTAACTATATCTCACGGTGATTCACTAATAAAAAAAATAATAAAAATAAATAAAGTTTTTAAAAAAGAGACACTGAGTGGCATGGGAAATCAGAAAAATGAACCCAACTTTCTGCTACCCACAGGAGACACATCTGAGTAGTCAGGGCAAACAGTTTCAAAGTCAAAGGCTGAAAAACAATCTTACAGGCAAACAATTCCCTTAAATAAACTGGGGTGGCTATACTTATTTCAGATAACATAGACTTCACATTTAAATTGGTGCTAAGGGATGGTCACTTCTTAGTGATCAAGGGTACAATGCTTTTAGAAGAACTCATACTTTTAAACATAAAAGCACCTAATGATGGATCATCAAAATATTCAAAATTGCTAACAGACATCAGGAAGATATTGACAGCAATACTAGTAAACTTCTAACACTCCTCTGTCTTCTCGTACTGCTCATAAGATCAAGGAGGCAAAAATGCAACATGGAAACACTGAATCTGAAGGAAGAAATGTAACAGAGACATGCAGGGTTCTTTATTTCCCAAAACGTTGAGTGCATCCTTCTCCAAGTTCACATGGTGCATTCTCTAAGATGGACTACATTCTGGGTCACAAAGCAAAACTCCATAAAATCAGGAAGATTAGAAATCGGATCAACTATCCTCTAAGACCAAATGCTTTGAAAATATAAATTAACCATAAATAAAAATGGGGAAAGCTATCTCAAGATGATTCAATAAATTTTTTTCTTAAAAATGGGGAAAAATTCAAACACCTGGAAATTTAACAACTATAAACATGATTTTCTGAGAAAAATAAAAATACCAAAAAAAATCTGAAAAAATACATAGAAAGGAGAAATAAACGGTCAAAGGCAACATAACTGGAGAGCTGGTTTACATAACTATCCTTTACCTAGGTGGGTGGATGGGGGCAGATGAGGGTGGATGAGAGGGACTATTGTACTTTGGAACACTCTGTGCAAGAAAGCAGGCACTCTGGTGTTATTGGAATGATGTCTGCATGAAATGATCACTAACAGCGTTGTAATTATGTACTGACACTCAATAAAAATGGGGGGGGCAATAATTCTTAAAATTAACACACTGGTAAGAGAATGTAAAAACAAGGCACCTGTGGGGAGAAAGCATTTGCAACTCACACAGCAGTTAAAGAACTTCTATTGAAAAGTTACAAAGAATTCTTAAAGTGCAACAATAAAAAAGTAACTTTTATTGTTGTAATTTATGTAACATGATTAACAGTGTTAGCTTTCTTAGTTTTGATGTACAAATTTACTGTATCTTCGTCATCTAAGTGCCCCAAGATTCCTCACCACTGTCCTCCTAGTGCACTTCTCCATTTCACCACTGCTGTTGCCATTTCAAACGGCTTGACTCAGTTTTACAATCAAATGTCAAGGGTTTGTCCTCATTTGATATTATCTATTGCACTGTTCTGTTTATACAGCACAGATGAGTGAGACCATTTAGTATTTTTTCTTCTCCCTAACTTATTTCACTTAATATGATGACTTATAGTTCCACCAAACTTACAGAAAATTGCAAGATTTCATCTTTTCTGGGTATTCTATTCATCTGCTGCTGAGTATTTGGGTGTTTTGAAGTCTTGGATATTCTACTTAGTGCTGAATTTTAAATAGGTGTGCATGTGTTTTTTTTTTAATTAATGGGGAGGTTGTGCATTCTTGGGATAGATGCCAAGATGGAATCTTGAATCATATGGAAGCTTTACTGCCTGTTAAGAAGTCGCTACACTGTTTTCACTATTTTCCATAAAGCTAACATTCCTAATGAGTAGTCAAAAAGGGTTTTATTTTTTTAAACCTCGACTCCATCAACACTGATTGTTTTGATATATGCCATTCTCACTGGTATGAGATGATATCTCATCGTCATTTTTATTTGCATCTCTCTGATAACAAGTGGTGATTGTGAAATTTTTTCATATGTGTACTAGCTGACCATATGTCCTCTTCAGAGAAATGTCTGTTCATTTTCTCTTCCCATTTTTGGTAATGTTACTAAAACAACCCAAGGTTAAAATGTTTTTAAATTTAATTAAAGAGCTGTGATCTACATAGTTATTGATAGTTGAGTTTTAGGCATATATTTCAACGGTAATTCCATCACCAGAGTCAACTTCCCTCTACCAGTGTTCTCATATTCCATCATCCCAACCCCAGATCCCCCATTCCCCACCTGCAAAAACACAGAATATACAACTTTAAATAAAATGAAGAAACAAGATGATGGGACAAATGACAGAACAGAACAAAAGCCTGGAGAACAATTCAAATGTAGTATAACTGAGTAGCCTGCCTGGAAAAATGTTTAAGACCGTTCCACATTATTCAGAATAATGTGAAATGGAATAAGAAAATAACTGGTAAATGGATTTATAACAAATACAGAGAAAGATTTAAGAAGCTTCAAACAGAAGTAATGGATTCAAAAGTACAATAGCAAACAAATACAACAATAAAAACAGCTGACAGAGTTGATGAATTATCAAATATAGTAGCTGGAAACATCAAGTAGAACAGCAAATAGGAAAAAAGAAATCAGAAATGTGAAAAAGAGCATTAAGAACCTGGAGGACAGAATTACATCAAGAGGAACAATGGCCTCAGCACAAGGGCTCCAGAATGAGAAAAACAGAAAGGCTTTAAGCCCTATATGAAGATAGAACAGCTGAAAACTTCCTGATTTGGGAAAAGAACTAAACACGTAAATACAACAGACCCAGGTCAGGGATGTAGCTCAATGGTAAAAGCATGCATGGGATCTTGCATTCAGCAACGGTCATAAAATGAATGAATAAGTAGATGAATAAATGCAAAAGACCTCATATAAAATAAACCCAAATAGTAACAGCTCAAAAGGTAATAGTTAAAAATAAAAGGTATCCCCCTATCTGGTTCATCTACTTCTAACCCCTGCTTTTCTTTTTTTCGAATCAAAGTTTATTCTTGTTTTATTTATTTGCTTATTTATATTCAACATATTAGTAAAATGATATATGTTTGGTTTTTTTTCCCCCCTGAGGAACATTTCTTTGACAAATTGTATTGCTTTCTTTTTTTTTCTTTTTTTTTGGGTCACACCCGACAATGCACAAGGGTCACTCCTGGCTCTGCACTCAAGAACTCAGGAATTACCCCTGGCAGTGCTCAGGGGACCATATGGGATGCTGGGAATTAAACCCGGGTTGGCCGCGTGCAAGGCAAATGCCCTACCCACTGTGCTATCGCTTCAGCCCCACTTTTTTAAAAAAATTATTTATTTTTTTATTGAATCACTATGTGGAAATTACAAAGTTTTCAGGTTTAAGTCTCAGTTATACAATGCTCGAACACCCATCCCTTCACCAGTGCACATATTCCACCACCAAGAATTACAGGATATACGCTTGTTTTTATCTGACTTAGTATTATACTTTCAAGTCTCAATCTTATCATGTTTCCATACTTTGACTCCATAATGTTCACACAATAATAAGATTGCCTAAAGATCCATTTTTCCGAAAATGTCTACAGTGTTAAACAATGACTGAGGATCATAACAGTTCTAATTTGCTGAGAAGTCTCCATATTATTTTCCACAGAGATTTCTCTGGGAATCTAAATCTCAGCACAAAATACGGTATCTGGCAATATAATAAGTGTTCGTTAAATGATTCTTAATGGAAAGATACTATTCAAATTCTAACTTTATCTCACCATGCCTTAATGAGAAAGCAGCATAAATTTATAGCATGTCATGATGTATAGGTGTGGCAGGTAGAGACTGTTCTTGGCCCACATAACTGACCAGGCCCCACCATGCCAGTGAAGTCTATACTACATTGGCTCCAGAGTCACTTTTCTCACAGGTTGTTCCCTGACAACAAATAAGTAAATCAGGTAAGTTAGACCTGTAAGAAGGGGTGTTTTATAATGATTACCTTGGGCTTTGGGACTTCCCAACAGCCAAGTCAACAAGTTCCCAACAGAACTTGTCATCAAACTGCACTGAAGTCTAAGTTGCTACATCCACGATTCCTTCTTTCTGTGTCTCAGTTGGTTCAGATGAACTCTGCAGCTCATAACTTCCAGTCATCTCTGGATTCCTCTCCATGTTCTCTCACATGCATTTACTAGCCTAATACATTTCTTACGAATCTAGTAGTATCCTTGTTTATGTTTCTCTGGAGAAACGGAGAAACATACAACATCGACTAACGTCAACTAACACAGTTACTCCATCCAAGAAAGAGTAAAAGAATTAGGCTTTAAAAATTACCCTAATCTGAAGACAGTAATAGGAAATTCATCAGCATAAGTGCTCCACTTCAAAAAGCATTGCTGTGGTGCAGTATGTTAAAAATCTTTGCCAAATATTTCATTTCTTTTTGTTTGTTTGCTTTTGTTTTGCTTTTTGGGTCACATTTGATGATGCACAGGGGTCACTCCTGGCTCTGCACTCAGGATTTACCCCTGGTGGTGCTCAGGGAACCATATGAGATGATGGGAAGTGAACCCGGGTCAGCCGCGTGCAAGGCAAACGCCCTACCCGCTGTGCTATCGCTCCAGCCCCCAAATATTTCATTTCTTAACATACCAAAGTCTATTTTCTCCTTTCAGTTAAATTTAATTTCAACTAACAAGGCAGTTCTTGGCTCTGTTGAGAGATGCCCTAATTTCTGGTTGTTCTTGCTTTAATACACTTTCTACAGTTCCTCATGTTAGCTGAACCAGATTCACCACTTCAGGCAGAATAATGGCCTGGATTACTCAGGAAAGTTCCAAGGAAAGAATTTTCCTCACTATTCTTGTTTGCTTTTGGACCGGACCCACTGTTGCTCAGGAGTAATTTTCAGCTGTACAGGGGTTGCTCCTGGCAGTGCTCAGGGACCACATAGTGACAGGGATTGAACCTGTGCATGCAAACCATATGCTCCAGCGTTCTGAGGCAACTCCTTGGTGGTCCTAGAAAAAAATTTTAAGTACTCTTGTTCCAAAAATATTTTTCCCCTTTTAAATCAAAATAATTGAATAAGGATTAAACTGAACAGTGAATCCAAACTCTGGAGATTCTCTTACCCAATCCACTTTTTTTCCTCTAAAAAGGAAAGTCTGGGTACTCTCTTTGGCAGAATATATACTAAAATTGGAATGACACAGAGAAGACTAGCATGGCTCCTGTGCAATGATGGCAGACAAATTCAATAGCACTGTAGCACTGTCGTCCCATTGTCCATCAATTTGCTCAAGCGGGCACCAGTAACTCTCCATTGTTAGACTTGTTGTTACTGTTTCTGGCATATCGAATACGCCATGGGTAGCTTGCCAGGCTCTGCTGTGTGAGCAGAATATTTTTGGTAGCTTGCCAGGCTCTCCGAGAGGGATGGCGGTATTGAACCCGGGTTGGCCATATGCAAGGCAAATGCCCTACCTGCTGTGCTATTGCTCCAGTTCTTGGCAAACTGCAAATTCAATAACTTTGCAAATCGGTCCTTTAATAAAATTTGAGTGAAAAGGAAAGTTTGGGACCAGAATGTAGTTCAGTGGCAGAGCACATGTTTCACAGGCATGAGGCCTTGGCTTTGATTCCCAGCATCAAAAGAACCAGAATGATTACTCATTTTTGTACTCACACACAAAACTAACAAAAATTTAAAATGAGGAAAAATTAGCTTTCTCTTAAAAATTTTTTGGTATACGTTAAACACATTTTTCATAGTTTGCTTAAAAAATATTATTTGTTCAAGCATAGCAGAAACCCCATATTGTAATACCACTAGGATCGATAGTACTTTTTGTTAATTAAAAAAATCAGGAATGGGACTGGAGCAATAGCACAGCGGGTAGGGCGTTTGCCTTGCATGCGGCCAACCTGGGTTCGAATCCCAGCATCCCATATGGTCCCCTGAGCACTGCCAAGGGTAATTCCTGAGCATAGAGCCAGGAGTAACCCCTGTGCATCACCGGGTGTGACCCAAAAAGAAAAAAAAATCAGGAAATATTAAAAGGATTTTATAACATAATTTCTCATTTAAAAATACACATTTTACACATTTGTTCACCAATCTTTCGCTATAAGGTAAATGTCTTTTAAAAATATATACACAGGTTTATTGCCAGAGGCTCATTTTTTTTTAAAAAAAAAAAAACAACACCCATGTTACAGTTTAAGATTTCTAGTTCAAACTAAAGTTAAAGAAAGAATAACTTTTTTTCTTCTGCAAAGGAATCCAAAGTATTGAATCATTTCAGACTTTAAAAATAATTTCCTTGGCAGGGGGAGGGGTGGGAGGGAGGGATACTGGGACATTGGTGGTAGAAAATGTACACTGGTGGAGGGATGAGTGTTCGATCATTCTATGACTGAAACTCAAACATGAAAGTTTTGTAACTATAGCTCACAGTGATTCAATAAAATAAATAAAATTTAAAAAATTATTAAAAATTAAAATAAAAATAATTTCCTCAAACCCGTATACTATCATGTATTCAGTAAAGTTTTGGGGTAGGTGACACCTGGAGGTGCTCAGTTACTCCTCTATGGGGCTGTGGTCAAGTGTTACTCCTTTCAGTTTTGGGGCGACCATGTGGTGTGTCGAACTGAACCCAGGCTTCCCACATGCAAACTGTGCACTCAGTCCGTGGAACTATCTCCCCGGCCCCTCAATAGCAGTTTTTAATGTATTTCTACCACATGAAATTTCCCCAAAACATTTGTTTTCATTTTCCTTGGAATAATAACAAAGACCATTTGTCACTGGTTTATACATTTAAATCATGTCATCAAAGTAATAAATTCAAATGGTACTCAATGGATCTGGAAACAAGTCCAAGTGACCAACCCAAGAAATGGAAGTCAATTAAGAAAGAAAGTAAAAAAAAAAAAAAAAGAAAAATAGAAAAAAAGTCAGTAGATCTATTTGAGATTTCCCTCCTACTATCTAAAGATTTTGCTTAACATTTCAGCATTTTTTATAGAGAAATCTGAGGAGCAGGCATGGTCAAGTTTAATTAAAAAGTTTCTAGAATAGGTGATTTGTTTCCATTCAGGAACCTGGTGCTTCTTACTCTAGCCCCTCGTTGCAAACTCCTTCAAAAACTTGTGTTCTGCTAGTGTTCCACATTTTTAGCATTTTAAGTCTCAAGTGTACCAGACTGGTCATTTAAAACTAATAAAATATTGTGAAGATGTAATATTACTAAGAAGTAATTTCTTCATTGTACAGTAATTCAGGATTTTAATTATTTCATTAAGGCTTCCTGGAAATCCAAGTAATATAAGGAACAACAACTCACCTCAGTAAAGGGCCAGATAAAAACTGTCATATATAACTATATTAGGTCTGGCAGACCCCTACTGTACATTCTTCGTTGTTTTATACAAAGAGAGGCCGATGACTGGATTTGGAACATCATCTATCAACTTTGATTATTAGATAATATAGGTTCCTACATCCTAAGTATCTAATACATACTGAGAGCAATTGCCATTTACTGAAAGCTAACAATGTGCTAGGAATTGTGCTAAATGCTTTATGTGCAATATCTGATTCCATTCCCATAGCCACTCTATGCCATAATTTCAATATTCCTTTTAAAGTTTATTTTTCTATTTATTATTATCTCATTCCAATAGCATTAAACTTCGTGGTATAAATATGTAAAGTTACGACATACCACCAACACCAAAGTGTCCACGACCCTTTACCACTGTATCTGTCTCTTCTAGCCTAATATTTTTACCATCATCACCAGTCTGGTGTTTAGTTCTGTATTCCAATGTTAATATTTCTTTATAGATAAAGAATTGAGACTTTGAAAGATTGAATAACTTTCCCCAAATTATGGACTGGTGGAATCACAATAGAAACCCGGAACGGGTGACATTTGAAAAAACTTTCAGCTGATCACCTAAATAAACACACAACTAGTAAATGGTTGACCTCAAGCTTCAATTTTGGAAAGAGAGAAATAAGCATTTTAAAGGGGGATCTGAGAGTATCTACTCCATGAATTTATTCATGACAATTTACTCCATGAATAAATTCCTGATTTCAAACTCAGGCATGAAAAGAAAGCTACACTGGAAGGAATATCAGATCTTGAGTATCACAAAGCTAAAATTAGGAATAATTTTCCTGTTTTATTATTTTTTTCCTAACAAAACAGTGCAAGGAATCTTTTTTTTTGAACATAAATAACACAATTTTTTGTGCGTGTGATGCAAGAAAGTTTGTATTGAAACTTACTTAGAAAGATGTGACAGGAGAGAAAGGGAGAAGTATAAGTTTGAGAGAGAACATGGACTTCACTAGAGTGGAAATAGGCAAGCAAAGAAACAAGAAACAAGGTACTGAGAGGTTACTGTGTTTGTTCCTTTACATACTTTCAGCACAGTGTATACTTATCCAGAGTGATCATTTCCAACTATCATTGTCATAGTGCTCCCTTCTCTATCCCAACTGCTTTCTCCCTCCACACTGAGGCTGGCTGCCAACTGTGGGCCAATCCTCGTGGCCCATGTTTCTACTGTCCTTGGGCATTAATCTGTGTTGGAACACTGTATGACTGAAATCCAACCCAGAACAGCTTTGTAACTGTGTATCTCATGGTAATTCAATAATAAAATAAAATAAAATAAAAATAAACAAGAAAAAAGTAAGATATGTTCAAGGGAGAACACAGGTGGGAGAACATGGGCTTGAAGATCAAACCCCAAAGATTATTGTTAAATATAACAGATTCGATTTCTCTCAAAGTACCATAAAAATAAATAGTTATAAATGAGAGATTAGTAATGGAGTGGGTCAGGGAGGTATTTGGAGTAGGGTAGGGTGAAGATGACAAGAGAAAGTGAAGGCAGAATGAAATGACAATATATTGATGGTGTTCACTGGCAACTAAGGAAAAGTAAGAAGAAGGTGATGTTATAAGGTCTACAACAAGGGGTAGAGTGAGTGGCAGTATCCTAGGCAGCAATACACAGAAAGTAGTAACATACAAAGAAAGACCTATGAACATAAACGAGTCTTCCTTTTATAACAGCCTCTCCCTACACAACTGAAAAAGTTCCCTTTATTTCTCCTATAACAGAATAGGACAAAGATGTGAAATGGAGTGCAAAAGTTTTGGAGAGTAATATGTCTGTGTAGAGGGAGAAGAGTATAGTAAAAGTGACTTTCTCTGAACATCTACTACAATTCTACCCCCCTTGGATTAAGAAAACATGTCATTGTTGGTGGGAATGCTGACTGGTCCAGCCTTTTTGGAAAACAATAAGGACATTCCTCCAAAGACTAGAAATTGAGCTCCTGTATAACCCAGCAATACCACTTCTGGGAATATGTTCCAGAGGTGCAAAAAAATACAGTAGAAATGATATCTGCACTTGTATGTTTATTGCAGCACTGCTTACAATAGCCAGAATCTGGAAATAACCTGAGTACCTGAGAACAGATGACTGGTTAAAAAAAATTTGGTACATCTACACAATGAAATATTATGCAGCAGTTAGAAAAGATGAAATCATGAAATCTGCATATAAGTGGATGGACATGGAGAGTATCATGCTATGTGAAATTAGTCAGAAAGAGAGGGACAGACATAGAATGACTACACTCATTTGTGGAATATAAAATAACACAACAGGAGACCAACACCAAAGGACAGTAGAGATAAGGGCCAGGAGGATCACATCATGGCTTGGAGGCCGACCTCACATTCTGGGGGGAAAGGCAGCTGGGATAGAGAAGGGACCACTAAGTAAATGATGGCTGTAGAGATCACTTGGGATGGGAGATGTGTGCTGAAAGCAGACTATGGACCAAACATGATGGCCTCACCATAATTCCCCAAAGGAGAGAAAGAGTAAGAGGGAATACCCTGCCACAGAGGCAGGGGGTGGGGTGGGGTGGGGGTGGCAGGAGGGGTATTGGGAACATTGGTGGTGGAGAATGGGCACTGGTGGAGGGATGGGTGTTTGATCATTGTTGAAACATAATCATGAAAGTTTGTAAGTCTGCAACTGTATCTCATGGTGATTCAAAAAAAAAAGGCAATGGGAATTCAAAAAAAAATATGCAAGTGATCTAAGCTATGTTTCTCTATCTCTTCTGACATAAGTAAAGGGCATACAATCTGCTTCTACCACCTTACATGTGTGTATGAAAGGCCTATCATCAGGGTGATAAGACACACTGCAAAGCACTTATTATGTGTAGTTACTTCCTTCAAAGTAATTTAAATATAGAGAATAAATTAATCCTCACTATCACACTATTAGATGGTCACTTTTTATAACCTTCCAACCTTTGTAAGTAACTAAAGCTGAGAACAATGGAATGACTTTCCCAAATTCATAAGGCTAAAGATGGCAGAGCTAACTCAAACTCAGGCAGATGTGACCTACATATAGTCCACTCACTCCTCAAATCTTTCTTTCACTTAGTTGTGACACCACAAGCAAGTCATTGTCATCAGATTATCTTACAGCATGCAAAGGGCTCCAAGCATTTAATGGGCTGTGGATTGAAATAAAAACTGGACAATACAGCTAGCAATTGGAATGACCAGTATTACAAAAGGTAATCTTCCTAGAGAGCAAAGTTGAAACTTTGACCTGCAAAGAGTCTGGTTGTGGGGCTGGAGTGATAGCACAGCGGGTAGGGCGTTTGCCTTGCACGCGGCCGACCCAGGTTCGAATCCCAGCATCCCATATGGTCCCTGAGCACCGCCAGGGGTAATTCCTGAGTGCATGAGCCAGGAATGACCCCTGTGCATTGCCAGGTGTGACCCAAAAAGCAAAAAAAAAAAAAAAAAAAGAGTCTGGTTGAAACTGAGAGTCAGAGAGTTCAACAATGTATTGCTGAGCATTAACTGGCCATCTACCATGATTGTTTTAGAGCAAAAATATACCTACCTGATGTATTCCTATAATCTAAATCCACTACCAACTTCACTAAGAGATGTGTATCCTATGAACCCAGAAGACTGTTTGTTGCTACTGCAAAGAGTCTTTTACTTTCCACTTGAGGGGTACTGAACAGTTTACCATGAATTTAACCAAAGAGAGGGAAGAAGTCTAGATTTCCCTTTTTCTTTCCCTCGGGGGAGAGAGTGAATGCAGACCCCCACTACCATTAATTCTGCTGCCAAGTTTCTTATGTTTGGAGAAATAACAGGGGTCAGCACATCTGGAGTGCAATGGATAAGCTTCGCTGTGGGAAAACCATATTTGTGATTATGGTATCTCCCCTGCCAGGTAAGTACAGGTTTTGTGGTTTCAATTCTAGTGTACTGTGAGGCCTATTTATACTTCTTTCCCTTAAGTTCCAACAGAAAATCTGTATTTCTCATCATTTTTTTTCCATCTTTTAAGCAGATTTTAGTAACTTGCAAAAAAAAGAAAAGAAAAAAAAATATGCCCAAAACAGGCATCAGATTTCAATCTAAAATATAAAAGCCTGGAATGTCTAAGCCATCCAATTCTAAAGCAGAATAATGGTTTTTAAAAGTATATTGAAATATTAAACCTCCTAATCAGTGCTATTCATGAGAATCGTCTATTCTGAATCAAAGACTGAGTCAAATGCATTCAGAGAAAATAAATGTCATTCATGTAGAAATAATCATTCTCAGCATTAAAGAGCCTGTGAAATTTGAAACTGCATTTAATTACATTTTCTGTGGCAGTGGTTTTTAAACCTATTTTAGGCAACACAATATTTTCTTCTAGTGAAATAGCAGATGCATGCTCTGTATAAAGCAAGAAAAAGATAAGAGGGCACCGGCTGAAGCTGAAGCATGTGTGTGCCTGTCTTGGTACAAGGAAGTGTGCCACATGTGAGCCTGCAGGCACTCTGTGCTCGTACCTAACACTTTCAGAGACCTCCTCGGACTATGGGAATCAGAGCGTGAAAACCACTGCGTTAGAAAAGGACAGTTCACCCTTTAACACTAATATCACCACCATGACACCAAATCCATCAAACGTCTATTTACCTGTGTGCTTTAAAACTTTTTCCATCAACGTAAATATTAATATCTGGACAACACTGTTTCAGATAAAGTTTCAGTAAGTCTTCTCCTAATTCTGATGCTGTTTCCAAGTCATAGTTATCTTTAAAAGAGAGAAAAAAAACTAAAGAACAGTTTCTTCATTATGATGAATATTTAAAAGATTAAAATTCTATACTACCAAAGGTTTTTTTTTCACACAGTAATATCAATTTGTTAAGAATAACAATGACTAGAATATTTAAGTGGTAACTTCAATGTAAAATACAAATTTAAAAATCACATACCTTTTTGCCTTGATAAAATGTTTCCACTTATACTTAAATATAGGTATATTTTTAAAGATAGATATTAATTTAATATATGTAAAATCACAAAGCCCCACATTGGAATTGAAACCACCTCATCTGACTTTTTTTTTTAATTAGTTTATTTTTAATTAGAGAGTCATCGTGAGGGTACAGTTACAGATCCATACATCTTTATGCTCATGCTTCCCCCATACAAAGTTCAATAACCCATCCCTTCACCAGTGCCCATTCTCCACCACCCGTAAACCCAACATCCCTCCCCCCCTCCCCAGTCCCGTCTCCCCCCACCCCACCCTGCCACTATGGCAGGGAATTCCCTTTTGTTCTCTCTCTCTGATTAGGTGTTGTGGTTTGCAATAGAGGTGTTGAGTGGCCATTGTCTTCAGTCTCTAGTCTGTATTCCGCCTGCCTCACCCTTCCCCCACATGACCTCCAACCACATTTTACTTGGTGGTCCCTTCCCTGAGTTACCCAGAATGAGAGACCAGCCTCCAAGCCATGGAAACAATCTCCTGGTACTTATTTCTACTATTCTTGTGCGTTAGTCTTATAGTCTGTTATTCTATTATTCTGTTTTGCTTTCATCAAGCCCTGCCCTTCCTCCCACAGTGAGTCTCCCTTTTCATTGAGGCAGCTGTGAGCCATGACCTTTATCTCCAGTTTGTGTAGACTGCCCTCCCACCCATCTTTCCCTGGCCTTCACTGCCCACTTGGCCAGCGCCATGCTCACCCAGAGCAGCACCGCCTTCCCACTTCTCCAACCCTATCCTGATGTTAGCATAGAAGCACATAAGGCTGGACTGTTTTTTCCTGTCTTGGTTTATATTTCCTGCCTCCTGGAACATATACTCCATAAAGGCTACAGGTTCAGTGTCCTACCCACTTGAATTGGGTAGGACACTGAACCTGTAGCCTTTATGGAGTATATGTACCCACAGACCACCTCATCTGACTTAAAAAGTTAGAAAATTTCCCAATTTTGATATTGCTTTTCATTACTTAATTTGACCTGGTTCCTATTCCTGCTTATGGCTAGAACTGTAAACAAACAAATTCCTGTGAAATCAACTGAATTTACAGAATATGAGGTTAATACAGTAAATAGAACAGAGTATGCCTACTTCATGATTTAGGTAGTGGGAAGATAAGTATAAAACCATATATAAAAAAACCATATATGCATGCGTATACAATAAAAATCTACACTACACAACATAGTTTTGTCAGTGTAGAAACATGTTAGTGCATTTGGTTAGGATCACGTAGAACAGATTCCCATGAACTGAAAGAATGCCAATACTGGATTTACTTTCAAGAGATCCAGAATCCAACCACTACTCATGGTTTCCACTGCTACCACATTCACCCAAGTCACCATCACCTCTCATCTACATTTGTTCTGCCTAACAGTTCTCCCTCCCTTGACCACCACTCGTGCAAACCCCAGCCTACTTTTAACAAAATATCCATGGCATGTTTACAAAATGTGATTCAGATCATAGCCCATACCAAGCCAAAACCCAGAAAGGACTCTCTATTTCCTTGTGAAAAAGAATGGCTTACCAAGCCACACAACACTGGCCTCTTCATCACCTGTCTAACCGCACTGACTGCTCTTGGTTTTAATTCCACTCGGAAGGCTTTCTCATTCCTCCAAATGGTAGGTCATGCTCCACATCTTAAATTAGTTGTACTGCCATTTCTTCTGTATTCAACATTTCTTTCCAGAAAGCCGCTCGCTAATTCCCTTTTTTTCAGCAAATATTTGTTTCAAAGACATCTTTTCAGGTGACTGAAGCTGACCTTAACCAGCCACCTAAACCTGCAATTCCCATTATTAGCACTCTCAACTCTCTTTCTTTTTTTTTTTTGCTTGTAATACTATTAATAATGGTTTCTCATGGACATAATCCCAACACCACACCCATCATCAGTGTACACATCTCTCTCCCCAAAGACCCCAAGACCCCTCTCACTGACACTCCCAACTCAATTGTGTTTTTTTTAAATAGAATGTCACTTTATACCTTTTTCATTTTTGAGTGTGTGGAATGAAACTAGATCCTCAATATGCAAGGCAAATGCTTTACTGCTGAACTAGATCCCCAGCCATTTCATTACTTTTCTACTATGTTCTGTATTTTTATCCCACCTTACCTTCTATAGCTACAATGTGAGTCACTAAATTATCCTTCAAATTTAGAATAATGTCTGACAAAATATATTCTCAGTAAATGTTTTTTGGAATAAACTAATGTGAACAGAGTATGCTACTTTATGATTTTAATCATAACCATATAATAAAGTTGGTTTCTGTTTGTTTGGGTTTTTTTTTTTTGGTGATAACAGAAATTGAACCCAAGGCCTCATGCATGAAAAGCATAATGCTCTACCACCGAGTCACATCACCTAGCTGCTAATAAAGATTTTTGAAGGACAAAATTAAACTTCAACTGTCATTAGGTGAGGGAAGAAGGGAAAGCCTATAGAGCGTGTAAGCACATAAATGGGAGATTCCCAAAAGAAACAGTCTTTGATTACTCAAAAATCAGAACCTGGTCTTTGATGCTAGGAAACCAGAAAAATTTCAGAAGAACACCAAGTCAATTGGATAGCTGATAGTTACTCTGTAACTATCTATCTCAATTCCCATTTATGTACTTAAATAGCATACTAAACTGAAATACAACTATGTATTATAACAGTGTTTGTCCCCTTGTTCCTGCACAGAGCTTCCAAAACTATTAAATTTCCCAAATTATAGGAATATCTTTTATCATAATAAGTCCCTCTCTCCACCTCAAGTTTACGCTACTGAGACTCAGGGTGGGGTTTCTAGATAGCTTCTTAATAGGGACTGACCCCCAGAAAGACTAAGTAGATGATTCGACGGGAACATGCAGATCCATTCTCCTTCCTCCTGGGCAGGAAGAGGGGCTACAGATTCAACAGTGAGCTTCATGGAGTGACAAGGTGGTTAGCATTCCAGGTTCTGGGACAGCAGTGCCCCCTAGAGAACAAGCACATGCCCTGTTCACTGCTCCCACCTCACCCTCCAGACCTAGCCCCTGTGCAGAGATGCCATTTGGCTATTCCACAGTTGTGTTTTGGTTTGTTTCTCACTGGGGGGTGGGAGAGGTTGGGCCACACCTGGCAGAGGTCAGGAGCTATCTAGGCTCTTTGCTCAGGGTTACTCCTACCACTGTTCAAGGAACAATATAAGGTGCCAGAGATGGATTTGGGGCCATATGCAAGGGAAGTGTCTTAACCTCAGACTATCTCTCTTGCCATTTTTAAAAGTAGCTTTGAGTAATCCTTGACATAAAAATTGGCTTAGGGGGCTGGAGTGATAGCACAGAGGGTAGGGCGTTTGCCTTGCATGCGGTCTACCGAGTTTGATTTCCAGAATCCCATATGATCCCCCGAGCATCGACAGGAGTAATTCCTGAGTGCATGAGCCAGGAGTAACCCCTGTGCATTGCTGGGTGTGACCCAAAAAGCAAAAAAAAAAAAAATTGGCTTAACTTTTTGGTCGTGGTGCCAGGATCAATCCTAGGACCTCACACATACAAAGCATGTGCAATACCATCCACCAAGCTACACTGCAGACCCCAGTTATATAAATATAGGTAAAATGTTTTCCTGAGTTCTGTGAATCATTTTAGCAAATTGTTGAATCTTGGCAGGTGGTTACTGCAGGAATTCCGAATTTGCATTCAGTCGGCACAGTGTGGGTAGTACAGGGGACCAGAATAGGTCACCCCAAAACATGCTACTTTGGCAAATGGATTATTTTTAGCTAAAGACAACTGAGAACCAGCAGATGGAGGAAAGCTCTTTACCTCCCCCAACTACCTAAAAATAAGGTTTGAATTTCTCCTTTTATAAAGGAAATTTCCATTCGTAAAGGTATCTCCTTACCAGGAAGAAGATGCTTTTATCACTTAATTGTCACCTGTAGAACAGTACAATCTCTATTTACCATCTATTTTCTCCTTGAACTTTCCCATAATTTACCTACACCTTTCAGCTGCCCCATCTTTCTCCTAAATGACCTATGACAACGAATTAGGCCTCAGTCATCAAGTTGCCCTACTGAATCTCATTTCTTTGTTGAAATGCTTGATGCAGAAAGTAAATAACAAAAATCCTCTTTCCTTCCTTCTTAGGAAGGCAATCAGATAGGAAGCAACAAATTTCAGGAAGCCATAATGCCAAGAAATATCTATATATAAAAAAAGCTATACCTGCCCAAAAATAGGACCGGAGAAATAGTACAGAGGTTAAGGCACTTGCCTTGAATATAGCGAAGTGTGGGAATGTAGATTTGATCCCATATGGTCCTCTGCTGCTAGGCGTGATCTCTGAGCACAGAGCCAGGAGTAAGATCTGAGCACTGCTGGTGTGGACTCAAACCCCCAAATAACAAGAACAAAAGCAAAATGTTTGGAGAGAGAAGGCACAATATGAAAAGGAGCGTTTCTGCTGCCAACTCAGCCTGTCTCTGGAAGAGATTACCAGAGCTAAAAGTCCTTAACAACTCTCTGGAAATGAGCCTTAGTCCAAGTTGAAACACTTGAGGGATCAGGGAGAGCCAAAGAATCAGCTTCCCAAAGCAGCTCAGGGTCTTCAATTTTTGAGTCTCCCACAACACAATTCAGGTGTGTAATCTCTCTTCCTAATTTAACTTCATGACACTTTCAAGGTTTGCCCTTGCCTTTTCTTACGGGTGTGGCATTTCCTTTAAGAGGGGGCTTTCTCTTCTTGTTCTCTGGAGAAGCCAGCATTCTCCTTAGAATTAGTACTCTCCCTTCATAAAGTTATTTTACTATTGTCATCATCGCTAGAAATTCTTTCCTCAATGAAAGAGTCTGGTTGGGCTGACTTCGAGTTCTATGAAGCACATAACCTCACCTCAGCCTAGACTAGAACCATAGTCCCCAGAAAATCCAGGAGGTAGGGCCCGGAACTGTGAAGATCAAGTGGGTCTCATGCTCAAGTGCAGTTTGGAGCCGCCTTCAGAGGGCTGGCAGGACATTAATGCCCATGACACACAGGAGCTAGTGCAGACTTTACCACTCTGGTCTTGGCAGGCACTCATCTCACTTACAACTTGTGTACCTCTAAGTTCAGTTTCATTCTTGGGCTAACTATGGAATCTGGACAGATAGAAAGATCTTATTCCTCCTGTTGCAATAAATTTCTAGGTCCTGAAGCCACTCCTGATCAGGGTGTAGTATCAATAATCTAAATTTTCATGTTCCTGTATGTCCTCAGCTTGACTAGGAACCTAGTACATCAGCCAAGCACCAAATCAACTCTAGGTTGTATACTTCTGTGTTCCTTAATCTTTCTAAATAAAATCAGATTTTCAACCCCACCAATCATTTCCTATTTCCAAGTAGCTGCTTCTAATGCTCTATAATGTCTTGGTATTCAGGAACGGTACTCTGTTACTTGTAAGATACTGCGCCTTCCCAAAGCTCTTCCTTAAATAAATAATATCAGACTTAGGTTAGAGAGATCCCTCTAGGTTAGAGCTCATAATTTGTATTCAGGAGGTCCAGGTTCAATCCCTGGCAGGGGCTGGTCCTCTGAGCACCACCAGGAGCAACCCCCAGCACAGAACAGTAAGTAGACCCAAAGGACTACTAAGTATTTCCAAAAACCAAACAACAACAAAGCCACACAAAACTAAATTGTTTGAGCTTTGTTGTGTGACATTTTACCTATAGTATCCTAGCATTCCATTTGTAACTATATCTACAGTGAGGGTAAACTTGTGACACTAAGCCCTTTACCTTGGGGACCATGACAATGGATCACCAATGTTAGAACTGAATTACTAGATATCCAGTTGGTATTAAAGAATTGGTTGGGAACACATGAGAACACACACACACACACACACACACGCACGCACCCACCCAGTCAGAAGTAGAGCCAAGAAAAAAAATTGAAAAATTCTATCACCAAAAACCAAAACTCGATGACCTCAACCAGATGTCATTATTTCACTGTGCTCTGACATTGTTCAGTTTATATTCTTCAAGACTGCAAAATAGGGGGGATGGGATTGGGAGGTGGGAGGGATACTGGGTTCACTGGTGGTAGAGAATTGACACTGGTAGAGGAAGGGGTGCTCGAACATCGTATGAGGGAAACACAAGTATGAAAACGTGTAAATCTGTTACTGTACCCTCATGGTGACTCACTAATTAATAAAAAAATTTAAAAAAATAAAAGACTGCAAAATAGCATCACTCAAATTTCTTAAAATGAAATGTGAATAACGTGATCCCACATCTTTATTTGCCTGGGACAGTCCCAATTAATGCCTGTAGCATTAATTTTATAATTAATAGAAATAATAATTTTTCACTTTGAATTCTCTGAATAGTGTCCCAGTTTGGATAATTAAACATAATAAAGTCATCCTTTTATAAGGATCCTCATGATCTTCTGCTTTTAACTCAAGAATCATGTCTTACTCTCCCCATTCCTATCCCCTGCTCTAGTTCAGTCCCACAACAAACCATTTTTTGTTTTTCCACATTTGCTATGTGCCTGGTTCTCTTTGCTTCGAGGCATTTGTTTCCTTCGCATGAACTACTTTTCTCCTAAAATCTCTCTGCCTCGTTATCTCCTGCTTTATCTCCATAAGTCAACAGATTCACTCTTCCTATATTGCTTTGATTTCCAAAGAAAACTACACGGAATGAGTGAGTCTAAGTGTAGGGCACATGTGGTCTATTTATGTCCTTACAATACTTTGTACATAACCCACCTGACTTTATCTCCTACTAACCTGGGGACAAGAACACTATCTCTATTATTCACTCTTAGCTATCCCTAGCACAAAATCGATACTCAATTAAAAATGTGATGATTAGAAAGGCATTCAGGAACAAACAGCAAGTGCAAAGTACAGAGGTGACAAAAATACAGCTCTCTGGTAGGGATGGAGGAAATATCAAAACAACTTAATAAGCTATTTAGTAACCTCTGGAGGTCTAAGGGATACTGAAGAGAGAATTCAGCAGTTTTGTAAAGACAGCTC
This sequence comes from Sorex araneus, assembly GCF_027595985.1. Lineage (NCBI taxonomy): Eukaryota > Metazoa > Chordata > Mammalia > Eulipotyphla > Soricidae > Sorex > Sorex araneus. Next base: position 80,812,926 of record NC_073306.1, on the reverse strand, counting down.
ACAAAATCACCTCATACCACAGGAAAGAATATGAGACTTATGTTAAGGTTAAGACTAATTTTAATAAGGGGAGTACCATGATCGACTTGCAATTAACACTGCCTATGGATGAAAGTACAGGGTACACCACTGCTCTGGCAACTAGCGATGGTGCAAATTCTCAAGGATAATAGCAAGGTTCTGAAATAAAGAAATGGCGGGTGAATATAACTAAAAAATATACTAGAGAAGAGTTAGGGGGTACATCAACTAGACATGACCATGAAGTTAACGAGGAGTAAGAGAGTTAAGTATAAATATAATGATATATCTTACACTGATAGACAATTTATCATCTAATAAAAAATTAAATTGATCTGAACTGTTAGATTTAAGGAAGAAAAGGAAAATGAGTAAGAGAAAGCAGGTGATTAGATCAGTTTAGGACAAGTTACATTTTGAGATATGGAAGACAGTGTCACTAATTTCCATCTCATTTCATATAACCGTTGGAACACCATTTTCTATGTCTATATTGGGTTTTCTGTATGATCTGACAGTTCTGAGCAGAGCAGATTGGCAAATCTGGACAGAGGCTGACTCAAGAGCAAAACATACTTAGAATCTAGAGTGATGATGCTCCCAAAGGCTTAGTGACTTTCTTCCCCTAAACCATTTCCTTACACTCCAGGGTAGTGAGGCTACCTGCTCTCCCATTCAGTTTAAAGCTCGCTCTCCTCTCTCTCCCTGTCAGAGGAGGAAGGGTAGATCTGCCAGTAATAATTTCCTTGTTCTTGTTTTCCTCTCCTGTAGTATAACCCCACTACACAAGCACAAGTAGGTCACACCTAGCCCTTCCTAAAAATGTGGAGACTGGGGTTTGGAGACTGGTGCGACAATGCTCTGTGAGCAACAGACATTATTCTCTGACCCAGAGACCACCCGAATAACTGCTCTATCTTTATTTGTATCTTTATCATCCTCCTCTCATTCATTCAAAATCTGTAACTATTCTGACAACCCCTTCGAGAAAGATTCAGGTAGTTTTCAAGTTCACGGTCATGTTTATTGTGGTTTTTATGCATCTCAACCATGTGCACATATAGTGCCATTTTTATTAGTTTCCTGTCTTTTTTTTTAAATGTACAATGACAAAGTTTTCATGAAACAGAGATTTCTATACTATGTGGCATTTTTAAAGGAATGAACACATTCTTTTATAATAAATCTGACTTTAATTTGTTAAACATTCTTTACTGGTGTATATTAGAATAATGACAAGAAAATATATGTTTTTCTTTTTGGGTCACACCCGGCGATGCATAGGGGTTACTCCTCGCTCTGCACTCAGGAATTACTCTTGGCAGTGCTCAGGGTACCATATGGGATGCTGGGAATTGAACCTGGGTTGCCGCGTGCAAGGCACGCAAGGCACACCCTACCCGCTGTGATATTGCTCCAGCCCCAAGAAAATAATTTTTAAAACTGAATAAGGATGATGTTTTGGAAGCATAAAAAGAACACCAGGAATTATGCAATTCATAATAACCCATCTCCAATTATTTGGAAAAATAAAAAACTGACCACACTAATATGTTTACTTGCCCTGAAAACTTTGCTTATTACATTTACTTTTATTTACTTATTGTTAAAAGTATCAGTAGTACTAATTTTCAAATATGCTTTTATCCAGCTGTACCAGAATATAATTATTTTCATAGCTCAAATATTTTCTAATAATCCACAAAAAATACCTTACCAGTGGAAATGAAACTGTTCTCCATATTGCTGATATCATCTGGAATTTCATAGTTCAGAATAGATAAATCAGGTAATTTTTTATCTAAGAACTCAAGTGATGATCGTTCATCACTATCCATACAGTTTTGAGAACTGAAGTCTGGCTTCTTTTGTGATACTCCACTGTCTAAGATCTTTTTTCTAAGGATTTCTTCTTCATAGCTTTTTAAGCTTCTGTTTGATGAGTATACAACCCTGAAAGACAAAACATAAATGAAAACAATGTAGATAGATGATTCTTAAAAGTTTCTCAATGCACTGCTTTCATAACAACTTAAAAACCTTTTAAATCTGGATTAACTACAGAAAAATCCATCTGAAACAGCAAGAAGTCCATCTATAAAATTTTTAATTGTTGGGCTGGAGTGATAGCACAGCGGGTAGGGCCTTGCACTCGGCCGACCCGGGTTCGATTCCCAGATGGTTCCCCGAGCACTGCCAGGAGTGATTCCTGAGTGCATGAGTAGACCCTGTGCATTGCTAGGTGTGACCCAAAAAGAAAAACACACACACAAAAAACCCTTTTAATTGTTAGAGAAGAAAACATAATAACCAGGAATGCAGTTTTGTGATAGAGCACAACCTTTGTATATATGAAGCTCTGGGTTTGATCAACAGCACAGAACCACCACCACCCCAATCCCCTCAATACACACACCTCAAAAACAGGAATAGATAATTCCAACAAATTAGATAAGCTAGGTGAAATGAACACTTTCTAGAAAAACTTATACTATCAAACCTGCTATGAGAAAAACTGAATTAGTAATCAAAAGCTTCCCACAAAGGAAAAACTCTGGACCATATGACTTCAGTGGAGAACTCTACCAAAATGTTTAATGAAAATTTAACACCAACCCTTCACAATTTCTTCCAACAAAGTAGAAGACAGAACATAACTCATTCTATATGACCAGTATTTATCCTAACATAAACAGAAAGAAATAGGCATCACAAGGAACAAGGTCATATACAAATACTCCTTATTAATATGGATAAAAATTTCTCAAAATAGCAAACTTAATACAGGCTCATATATTATGAACAATCAGGATATATCTCAGCAATTCAAGGTATTTAAACATATAAAAATCTTGCCAGGGGCCAGAGCAATAATATAACAGGTAAGGCCTTGCACGTGGCCAACCTGAGTTCTATCCCCAGCACCCCAAGAGTGATCCCTGGGTGCAGAGTCAGGAATAAGTCCTAAGCACACTGGGTATTCCTCCAAAACAAATTTCAATGTTATACATCATATTCCATAGTTTACATATCTGTGCCTACCAAAATGTTATGTCAGAATTAAAAAAGAATGTTATGTCAGAATTAAATATTCAATGCTATGGTCTTAAGAGATGGGACCTTCAAGAAGCTTTGTTCTCATAAATAATATTAATGATCTTATAAAAGAGGCTCCATAGAAATCCCTTCCCTCCTTCCACCATGTGACAAGGCACAGTGAGAACCAGCAGTCTGCAACTCTGAATAGGGTCTTCATCAGAATCTTCCCATGCTGGGAAGATTCAATCCAGAACTCCCAGCCTCCAAAACTGCAAGTCATAAATCACTGTTCTTTACAAGTCACCCAATCTGTGTTACTTTGTTAAAGCACCCTGAATAGACACCATATTAAGAGAATAAGAATCACAACAAGAATTTGACAAATCCAACACCTTGCCATGATAATCATTTAACAAACAAGGAAAGAGAATTTTTTTTCTATGAAAACCCCATAGCAAATATAATACTTAATGATGATAGACTGAAAGTTTTCCTCTTAGTATGAGATGGTTTTCTGTTCATACCACTTCCATTCAACACAAAACTGGAGGTAACATACAATTAGACAAAAAAAAAAAAGGCATCTGGATTGGAAAAATAGGTATCGCTTTATATAAATAACAAATGTGTATATAGAAAATCTTGGAAATCTGCCAAAACGATTCATTTGTTAAATAAGATCTGCAAAGCTTCTGAAAGATAAATGTGAAAAAATGAATTATGCATAAATATACTACCAAGGGACAATATATTATGAAATTTAAAGATTCCATTTGCAATATCAAAAATACTTAAGACATATATTAAACAAAATATCCCAAAACTTACACACTAAACACCTATAAAACCACACTGAAAGCAATTAATTAAGTGGGACTATATTCCATGTTAATGAGTTGGAAGATTTGGCAGTTATTCTGATCTAAAAATTCAAGGCAATATCTATCAAAATTCCAGCTGCACTTTCTACAGAAATTAACAAGACAATTCTGAAATTCAAACAGATATGCAAAAGATTCAGAAGCTTGACAGAGAAAAAAAATTGAAGGATTTGTACTTCTCAAATGCTAAGCTTCCTAAAAAGCTACAGCCATCAACAATGTGTTACAATATAAGGACAACAATACAGATTAGTGGAATAAAGTGACTGTCCAAGAACTGTTTTCAACAATGGTTTGTGATACTGTGATCCATAAGAAGAAATAAGTATTTGAGGGTCAGAGAAATGTTTCAAAAGGATGATGCACATGCCTTGCATGTGCACGGTCATGCATTTGATCACTGACATCACTTGGCCCCCAAGTATCATTAGATATAGCCCTGAAGACCTCTGAGCATTGCTGGGCCAGCCCTAGTGGCACCTACAATCACTCAGTCACACAATACTGCATACCTGCCCTGAACATGAAGCAATCTAGCCAGTTTGGCCATGTACTGCTGGGAGTATGCCCTGGTACCCTGTGTACTAAGATCTCCCTCCCCATTCGAATAAAACAAACAAAAAACAACCTTATTTGGTCTTTGTTATCTGCTCTTGGCATATAGGTGTCCTAAAAGTGTCATAGTTTCTTATGTAAGAGTCAATAGGTGTGGGGCACAAAAACAAAATAAATAAAACCCCACATACCTTTGTACTGATAATGATCCCAGGCCCCTGCAGAAATGGTCACTAGAGACTGTACAAAAGAGCCCTCCTGGACAGACAGTCAACTATTTTCTCATTACCATCAAAAATACCCCTGGAGTTATTTTTTTGTCATTTCCTATACACATAATATATGCTTATGTATGTTCACTTTATGTTCTCAAATACAAATGTTCACTGTTCCCTCAATAAATATGCTAATCTCCCTGGAAAATTCCTAAATATGTATGAATAGTTGCATCACCCAAACTATATTTAGTATAAAGCCAGACTTCGCGCCCCTCTTTGAAGTCTGCTCTTCAGCCTGTTCTGCCCAGTCTTGCTCCCCAACTTATAGTTATCTTGTTTCTGATCATCTTTTCTATCCAATGATTCCTTTGACTTATGGATGTCTTTATTTAAAGTTCCCAAGAGGAAGGCGGGCACAGCATGCCACCCAGGGACACATGGGAAAAAAAGGGTCAGAACAGAAGTAGAAAGAGGAAGGGCAAAACGTGACAAAAGCCTTACTGTGGTCCTTGTGGTGGGGGAAATGGGTAAAGCAAGATAAAGAGCTGAGTAATCTTAGAATGAAGCAATATGAATAATTTTCAGGAATATGAGAAAAGTCTTCAGTTGTTTGGTATTTGGCCCTGTTTGCTAAGAATTGGCTAGAGAAGGTTCAGAATGAATTAGGGATTTATCTGCATATAAAAAGCATGCTCTGGGGACTGGAGTGATAGCACAGCAGGTAGGGCGTTTGGGTTTGATTCCCAGCATCCCATATGGTCCCCTGAGCACCACCAGGGGTAATTCCTGAGTGCAGAGCCAGGAGTAACCCCTGTGCATGCCGGGTGTGACCCAAAAAGAAAAAAAAAAAAGCATGCTCTGAGGTAAAGGGGGAGGGGCACAATCTTTGTCCAGTGAGAATCAGATAGCATATTGAAGAAAACAAGAAAATATAATTAATATATTCAAGTGCTGTCAATTCAACATCATTCCACTCTTTCAGCACCACTACTAGGGATATGAAAGAGAAAGTATCCACGACTCAAGAAAGCTACAGGAAATGGTCCCCTTTACTCTGTACCATTCTGTTTCACTGATTGTCATTTGATCCTGGTATATTCATTTTCAAAGCTGAAAAATTAAAGTTTCCCTCATAAATATACATACACAGTCTCTTCTGGGTGTAACAAGAAAAGCCTAGATTTATTTCTTCCTCCCCTCCCCTCCCCTCCCCTCCCGTACCCTCCTCTTTTCTTTTCTTTTCTTTTCTTTTTTCTTTTCTTTTTTTCCTTTCTTTTCTTTTTTTGTGTTTTTGGGCTGCAACTGGTAGCACTCAGCACTTACTCTTGTCTCTAAGCTTTGGGATAACTCCTGTCAGGGGTTCAGGGGACATTAAGGGTGCCAGGAACTGAACCTGAGTAAGACATGTACAAGGTAAGCACCTTCCCCATGGTACTATTGCTTCACCCCTGTAAAAGATTTTTATGATCATGAGTTAAATATTAATCATGAGGTTATTAGTACTACTTTCCACTGGCAATAATTTGAGCCACAATTGAAGACAGTACAATAGAAAAAAATTTTTTTTCAAGAACTATTTTCTTTTGAATGTTTTCAAAGACTATTTCCTATTCTATCCGAGTGCATACCAAAGAAATGCACTTTTACGTTACTACAAAAAGGAGCAACAGGGGCTGGAGTGATAGCACAGTGGGTAGGGCGTTTGCCTTGCATGCAGCCAAGCCGGGTTTGATTCCCAGCGTGCCATATGGTCCCCTGAGCATGGCCAGGAGTAATTTCTGAGTGCAAGAGCCAGAAGTAACCCCTGTGCATCACCAGGTGTGACCCCAAAACCAAGAAAAAAAAGTAGCAACAAGAATATACATTAAAGTCTTTACCAGCTATTCACTGTCACTGTCATCCTATTACTCATCGATTTGCTCCAGCAGGCACCAGTAACGTCTCCATTGTGAGACTTGTTACTGTTTTTGGCATATGGAATACGCCATGGGTAGCTTGCCAGGCTCTGCCATGCGGGCAAGATACTCTCGGTAGCTTGCTGGGCTATCTGAGAGGGGTGGAGGAATCGAATTCAGGTCGTCCAAGTACAAGGCAAACGACCTACTCCTTGGCCTATCGCTCCAGCCACTGGTTATTTAAAGAGTAAAAATGTGCATTAAAAATACTTTTTAAGAACTGAATTTCATATAGAAAAAATTTAATCTGCTTTATAATTTACAGAAATTTTAAGTCAGTATTTTTACATTATAATCCTTTAAATGCTTTTTTATTAAATTTTATTTTATTTTTATAAAGTAGTTCACAATATTTGATTACATTTAATATTCGAACACCAATTACACCACCATTATACCTTCCCACCACCATATTTCGGATGTTTCCATCCCAAATCCCAACCCCTGCCCCAAAGCAGAACCAAAATAATTTATTTTGTATTCAAACTGCTGAAAATTCTTCAAAAAGGTTTTCTTAGAGAAAAGCGTGTGATTAAGTGTTTGTTTAAATAGAGATATTTCAATTCCATTAAAAAAAAAAACAGAAAGGGAGTTTCATCAGAAATACTATTTCAAGACACTTTATTACATACCATGGGGAATGTTCACATCAATGAAATGATCTAATCTCTAAGGGCTTATATAACAGACATACATGACTAACCTAATACAAAATAGAATGTGATTAGTGCTTAAAATAGAAGACTGAAGTGCCATAAAGCACAAAGCTATACACTCCAACTTCCTTGTTCTAAATATGAGAAAACCAAGGCTAAAACATAAAACAAGATAATGCACAGTCAGAAGACCACAAATATACCTCACTGCTAAATCCAGTGATTCCTACACTTTACAATTCTGTCTCTAATTCATTTTTTCTAACACTTTTAATGATAACAAATAAAGAATAACTGATGCAAAGTTATCCTTTTTCTACAGTATGAAATTTTGACCGATTCTCAATGATATGATAACCTAAACTCATCTTCTAGTGGAGAACTTACATGAGTATTTATTAAAATATATACCACATGCTTGCTTAATGCAACGCTACATGAATAAGATTAGATTTAGCCAGATTTAGCCATAGTTTTACCTATATACCAAGCATCTTTTAACTAAATTACTGGTAAAGTGTAATTTCAAATAGCTACTATTACAAATAACACAGCAAAATTTATCTGATGCTTAATATAGACCAGGCCACTTTATTGTGTTATAAGCATCTTAACCCATAAAACACTATGAGGAAAAATGCTATTATATTTTTCAGATGAGGAAATTAATAGTAAGTTGCTAGGTCAGCACTACACAGGGGTAGAAGTGGTAAACCTAGCTTGACTATGCGGCCTGCTTTCACAGTACCAACTACTAGGGGGAAATTAAACATTTTTAGTTTTTAGATAGAACTCAATAAAAAAAAGTCCATGATCTATACTGGAAACAGTAATAATTTTCTAAATGGCATTTAAAGTTTCTGCTTCGAGTTTATCATACTACTCTAAGTATCATACTACACTATCAGGTGTAACTTTTCATCTTTCAGTTTTGTTTTTTTTCTGGTCTGGGGGCCACACCTAGCAGTGTTCAGGAATCACTCCTAGTAGGGTTCAGAGGACCATATGGGGTGCTGGGATCACACCCTGGTAGTTGCATGCAAGGTAATCACCCCATCTGCTGTTCTACCACCCCAGCTTTCATTTTTTATTCTTTTTATTAGGATTTTCTCTCCTTTTCCCTCTTGGTAAACCTATTTAGATACTTATCAAGTTTATTGAACCTTTCAAAGAACCAGTTCTTCATTTCACTGATCTTCAATACTGTCTTATAGTTTGTTTTCTATAAATTTTTGTATTTCCTATCTCAGGTTACTTTGGTTTTGTTTTTCCTTTTCTAGTTTCCTCAGGTGTAAGGAGACTTTCCTTGCTCATTAATCTGGTTCCTCTATTGTGATAAAATTCCCTCTTAATACTACCTTTGTTCTATTCCATAGTACCTGGTCTCCCTTAGACCGTGAGAAAGGCTATTACCAAAAAAGATAAGAAACTAGTGTTCTTGAGAATGTGGTGGAAAGGCGATCTCACAACACTGTTTCTGGGAATGTAAACTGTTGATCCCATGCACCACATGACCTCCCAAGCAACATCATCAGATGCAGCCCTGAAGGTCCTGGCAACCACCCAGGTGGCAGGGGAATACCCCAAAGTACAAGGCCCAAATAGCATCACATCACTAGGCCCCTACACTGAATCTCCACCCAGCTGGCCAAGAATCACAGAAGAAGATTTAGGGCTCCCAAGCACTTGGGAGCTCCCCCCCAATAAAAACAAAAAGTAACATATCATCCAGCTATTCCCCATCTGAATAGTTATGAATACTTATGCAAAAATAGAACGCTTCACGAATTTGCGTGTCATCCTTGCGCAGGGCTGGAGCGATAGCACAGTGGTTGGGCGTTCGCCTTTCACGCAGCCGACCTGTGTTCGATTCCTGTGTGCTCTCCGCCACTCCCGGAGAGCCCGACAAGCTACTGAGACTATGGGGCCCGCACGGAAGAGCCTGGCAAGCTACCCGTGCATATTGGATATGCCAAAAACAGTAATAATAAGTCTCTCAATGAGAGATCTTACTGGTGCCCGCTCGAACAAATCGATGAGCAACAGGATGACAGTGACAGTTATGCAAAAATAATCAAAACTAATTTAGAAAGATAGTAAGCAAACCTATGTCACTGCAGCATCATTCACTGTAACCAAGAGTTGCAACAAATTAAATGTCCACAGACAGATGACTACATAAAGATGATGTAAGCACTGCTTTATATGGAATTCTAGTGGTGAACAGTGTCCACAGTGTTCATAGTGAATGAACAGATTTCTGATTTACAAGGCTGTACCCTCAAATCTACATAATAAGTCAGTGTTACTTCAATAAAAAACAAAAAAAAAACACAAAAAAACCCCATATAATGGGAGAAAATGTCTGCATGCCAAGTCTCTTAGGAGTCCACTAATCAAAATATATGAGATCTTACAATAATATAAATAAATAACAAATAATTGAAATACGAACAAAGGATATGGAGACCCTTCTTTAAAGAAGATATATGGATGAAGTAAGCACATGAAGGAGAGAGTACAGAGTGTAGGGCACTGGTCTTATACACAGCCACCCCAGGTTCAATTCCTGGCACTTCATAAGGTCCCCCAGGTCCCAGCAAGCCATGAGCACCAGTGGGTGTGGCCCCAAAACAAAACAAGAAAAATTGCCAACATCATTAGCCATCAAGAAATACAATGAAAACCATGAACAGAATACACATCATATCCCTTCACATCCAGGGGTACTTTATGGGTCTTATTATAGAAAGGCCCTGTGTTAAGTGTTTAGAAGGCATTACTTAGTGATTTAGTAATTTCTGCATTTCTTAATAATAAGCAAATGAGGGGCTGGAGCGACAGCACAGCGGGTAGGGCGTTTGCCTTGCACACAGTCGATCCGGGTTCGATTCCCAGCATCCCATATGGTCTCCCGAGCACTGCCAGGAGTGATTCCTGAGTGCAGAGCCAGGAGTAACAGGAGTAACCCCTGTGTATCGCCAGGTGTGAACCAAAAAGCAAAAAAAAAACAAAAACAAAAAAAAAAACCAACAACAATAAATGAAAACTAAGTTTTGAAGCTGATATTGACAATATCATTATGTAATATTACAAATTTGTCAATTTCCAAGTTTCTTTTTAATTGAAGTAACATGGTTAAAAACAGAATTAATGCTTATATTTTACTCAGTCCCTGCAGCACAGCACTTCCCTTGTATTTGTGAGACCCTGGTTTCAACATCCGGCACAATACTCATATGGACACACACATGTGGGATGTGTGTGTGTGTGTGTGTGTAAACACACACAACAGAAAATTAGTCAGCCATAAGGAAAGATAAAATCTTGTATTTTGTTACAATTTGGGTGGATCTAGAGAATATTGTTTTAATATTATTTTAACATCATTTAACAGAAAGAGAAATAAAAATACCCAATGATACTACACATATGTGAAATATAAGGAAACTGAGCAAGGGAATAGGTAATGGCTAATAAAAACCAATCCTTAGACTTTGATCACAGAATTAAGTTTACCAAATGGGTGTGGAAAGGTGGGGGAAAGATGAAAATAGAAGTGAGCTGGCATTTGAAAAAAACAAAAGAGAATAATGCACCAATATTCCTCCATCAGTCCCTAGGCACATACTTTGCTTACAGTGCTTACAGATTGTTGTGGTGCTCACCAAGGGTCACACACTTTCATTGTAGCCAAGGATTCCAAAGCAGTGCCATGGGACAGTACTTGGTATGTGGAGGCTGGTGTCAGGGAACCAACTCAAGGCTTAATGCCTGTAAGGCAAACACTCCACCAATAAGTTATCTTCTGGCCCTAATTTTTTCTAAGGATATATATATATGTAATTTTGAAGAAGTACACTAAAAAATTACTTCCTTCTTGCATTAATTTAGCAAAAATAAATATCAAATAATTATTCACAATGTTACGATAGCTGTAAAGTAGAAAATGGAATTCTATTCAATTTGAATGATAATTAACTCAACTTCTTTCATTATTTCTCTAATTTCTCTAATGACAACTTTACATGTTTATCAACATGAAGTCCCTAATTATTATTTCAATATATGTTCTAGTTTCAATATTTGACCACATATAAGCCACAAGAACAGTGGTCTGTTATAACAGAATTTAAGATCTCATATCTCATAAATATACATAGTTCATTTAAACCTCTGCACTGCAATAACATAGAAGTCAACATACAACAATTTCTCTCAATAGAGGCTAACTGTATGTTCCAGAGGATACTGGCAGTGTGCTCTGTTGACCAAAACTGGAGGGATGCATAGTGTCAGGGAAGGAGGCAGGGAGTGGCAAGATGCTCCACCAGCATTTAGGAGCAAGAGAGTCGGAATAGTTTAGCTGCCTAAAATGTACAATACAGAATATGTGGGGCTGGAGAGAGAATTCAAGGGCTGATGCTTTGCATGCAGGAGGTGCATATTCAATCTCCTGCACCACATGGTTCCCAGAATACCACCAGGAGCAACTGTCAAGCACTAAGCTAGGAGTAGGCTCCACCACTGCCCAGTGTGGCCTAAATCCAAATTTTAATTTAATGACCCAAAATAATAATGCCATCCTTGAGAAATCATGACATAGAATGATTCATTCAAATGACAGGAGAACACAGCATTCGTTTCTCCTGTCCCAGATCAAGCTCTAAAACAATGCTCCTCTAATATTAAAAGTTAGTCTCTACTGATTCTAGTTAGAAGTTTGGGATTTAAATGAACAAACTCTTAGATGTTATAAGATATATAAAAAATTAAATAAAACATAAAAAGGTATGTCTTAAAAATAAATAAATGAGACTATGAGAAATACATGAGAATAAAAAACCACTTACTGTAAAAATGTTCTAAATTCTGAAACTTCAAAATTCTCCAAAGCAACAGGATCATGATTTACTATATTATTTGATGTCTGTCCAACAGTATGAAAATAGAAGTCAGGAACCCTTGCTAAAAGGACTGCTTTGTGGGCTTTAAATAAAGTACAACCTATAGAGAAGGTAGTATCTGTATGAATTTCTTCTCTTAGAAGCCTGTAAGAAATTAAAAAAAAAAAGTGATGGTTAGAAATGTTTAATACACCCATTTTTATAAACATAAAGATAACACACTAAGAACCACAGAGGTGATAAACCCAAATAAGATAATATGAAAATAAATTTGTTCTCAGTTCATTCCAAAGAATACAATTTAATACTGACTTAGAATCTAATTTTCTCAAAGTCATAATGAAAAGTAGCTTTACGAGAAGTTCTTTTTAATTCTTCCTAATAATAATAAAATTTATTTCCTATTTACATTGATTTGCCTTTAAAATGGTAATATAATGGGGCCCACAACCACTTTTGGCACAATGTAAGCTCATTTCCCAGTCTTGCTCAGGGACTCATAAATAAATCTTGAAAGAGATTAACTTACCACGAAAAAATCTTCTTGGACATTTGCTCAGACTGAGACATCCAAAACATCCAAGACACCCTGGAGAGGGGCAGGTCAGTCCAGTGCCCGCCCAGAGTCCCCGCAGCCTCTTGCTCCCACACTGCAAAACTGCCCCCATGACTCAGGCCAGACTCCATTTTCTGACGACTAAGGCTCAACCAGAAATCAACCTGCTGAAAATTTGGGTATATGGGTCTTTTTGACTGAAATCTCCTGGCTTTCTCAGGATCAGGATGGGTTATCTCCCCCCAGCTTCCTATACTTCTGAAAGCCCAAGCAGTCATGGCTACACCCCAAAGTTGCCATCTAGTTAAAAATTTAACTCCAGCTGTATCACACAGTTAAAAATTTTGGACTTTTTGGAGTGATGCCTCCAAACTCTACAATAGTGATAATCCAGTATTAGCATACCAGATTGGATGGATGTGACATAGAAGGCAACCAATCTCAAAAAACCCTAATAGTAACACAGAAAGCTTACTGTAACATCTTAGTAATAACCTCCTACGAGGACTTAATGTCTCCATGGTGAGATACAATTTACACTAATTTTCTTCTAAGGAAATATGTTTTGATTACTCTGTTATCAATTTATTGATAGCAAGCAATATAAAATAAATTGTTATGGAGGCAGGCATGAGGGATGTTTGGGAAAATTTGAGACAACGGTGGAGGGAAGATGACAATGCTGGTGGTATTGGTGGTGGAATATTGGATATCTATAAAAAGTCATCACGAAGAGGTTTGAAAATTCAGTTTATATAAAATATAGGGGGTAAATTTTACGTATGTAGGCCTTATATTTCATGTAAACTCCAAAATATTAGAAATTAGAATTTCTTTAAAAGTTTTAATAAAGACAGATAAGCATGATTATTACCATAATGAGATTCAAATATGAAACAAAATTTAATAAAATATATCTTAGATTTCAGAATTGAAAACCTGCTTTTGTAAATGAAAAGCATTCTATTATTTTGTGTATTAAAGGTTTTTATTTTTTTGTTTACATAGGTTAAAATAATATAGCAACCACAAATTGGCTCTGATTTATTTTCTGATCATCTTATTTGTCACTTCTTAAAGTTTTGTTAGAACATGTAATATGAAGTAAATGTTATGTGCTCACAGGTTTGGGATTATAAGGGAAAATGGGGTCATTGGTGGAGGGAAGGTCACACTGGTATTGGAACACTAAATGACTGAAACATCTCTATAATCAACAACATGGTAAATCACAGCGTTTTTAATAAAAATAAAATTTTAAAAAAGAAAATGTACCTACTGGGACTGGAAAATAGTACAATGAATGAGGGAGTATGCGCCTGACCCAGGTTCAGTTCTCATCACCTTATGGTCCGAGAAGCATCCCTGGGTGCAGCCCTGGAGGTCCCCATGTACTGTGAGGGGGACCCCGATATCCCTGGCTCAGTATCTCAGGTTCTGAGCAGCACCGCACCCTTGGGCTCTTGCTCAATAGGCCAGTCTGCAAAGTGGGGCTGTCAGACGCTTCCCCCCAATATTAAAAACAAGTGAAACAGATCTACTTTGGAGATATAGAGAATCAAAATAACATTAACCAACGAGAACCAACCTTAGTCTCTGATTCTAGAACACAGACTGCCAATTGGGTTTTTCTGGTGTGGGGTGTGGATGGAAGTGGTTTACAAAGAGAGACAGAGACAGGAGCGGAGAGGCTGCAGCACTTGGTGGTAGTGAAGGTGTAGTACCTGCATTCACCATGAGCATGAGAGTTAACCTTGTTGTAATCTGGTTACCTGAATGACAAAAAAAAAAAAAAGCCCTAAAGTGTATGAAACCCTATCAGCAGCAGTATAGTAAACCACAATGCAAAAATTTAAATATTTTTAAAAAGTGCCCCACACTGATGCAGACTAGTGGGTGGGAGGCAAATGTGGGAGAGGAGGAAATTGGTGAGGGAAGTGGGCACTGCTAAAGGGATGGTGGTGAAACAATGTATGCCTGAAACCCAATCATGAACAACTTTGTAATTTTGTAAGGACTAATTAAAATATTATTTTTTAAACTTAAAATTTAATGTATCTACTTTAGACTTGGGACTGGAGTGATAGCACAGCAGGTAGGGCGTTTGCCTTGCACATGGTTGACCCGGGTTCGATTTCTCTATCCCTCTCGGAGAGCCCGCCGAGCTACCGAGAGTATCCACCTGCATGGCAGAGCCTGGCAAGCTACCCGTGGCGTATTCGATATGACTAAAACAGTAACAAGTCTCACAATGGAGACATTGCTAGTACCCGCTTGAGCAAATTGATGAACAACGGGACAACAGTGCTACTTTAGATTTACTAGATGAGGAAGTACAGAGTAATAGGGTCATTGACTACTGAGATAAACTTTTAAAATACAACTAAAATGAAAACAGAAAAATAGCCTATACCACCAAACTGGATATAAACAATAGACAATTGAGATTGGAAACTGGTATGCTTTGTGCTGACTACTGTTAAATGCCAAGTCTGAAATGCAGACTTGGTTGTGAAGAATGTGATTTCTAAGTCCATTTGAATTCTTCCCCTCACAAAGAGAGCGACACTCTAATTTACTATAAAATGATGGCCTATCTATTTAAATCCCATTACAAATATACAAAGTTGGGGTAAAGCCCATTAATTACATGTAAAGTGATGGAAGAACAAAAAAATGACCATATTAGAAATTGTCTTAATATAATATTTCTCTCTGTAGTAACTATATATCTTTCTACTCTCCAAATAATACTTCATTTCACCATAACATCATCTTCAGCAAGCTCTGTATCCTCAGAGGTCTTGTGCATTTGCAGGATGTAATTGGCAGACCCGCTAATACACTGCAAGAGGAAGAGGTACAACTAATGGATAAAGATATCCATTACAGTGAAACCGTAGACTGTTGCCAGTGACACGCATATTCCCCCAAGACAAAGTTAATGGTTCCTTCCTGATTCCTTCATACTCAGTATATACCTCTTACAATATGTCTGTCACTGCATCATTACTATGATAGTGTTTTTCACCAACGAACTCCCCAAAGGCTAAAATTACTTTCGGTGTTCAAGCAAGAGTTCAATATCTACTGAGTTCTGTCATGTTTTACCCCAAACAAATGTTTCAGAGCATAAAGCTTTCAGAAACTTGCATGCTCAGAACAGAAACTCAAATTATACAAATATTTCATGTATTTCTCTCTCCAACCCATCTTCTCCTTGTTGCCCACTCTTCCCCAGTGACTAAGGAAGTAATGTAGCTGGGAATCCACCTGGTTCATAACAGATACTCAGGGATTCCATTAAATTGTTAATTTATTTTGGGGCTTTCGGTCACATCTGGTGATGCTCGGGGGTTACTGAGCTCTGTACTTAACAAGGGCTCTGCACTTAACAATTACTCCTGGAAGTGATCAGGGGTGCTAGGGACTGAACCAAGATTGGCTGCATGCAAGGGAAGTGCCCTACCCACTGTACTATCACTCTGATGGCCCCAAGTTAATTTTTTTATTATTTTAAAAATTATTATGGAATTAGTTTTACTTTATAAATCCACTTGTATCACTTACAACTATAGATTGTATTAATTACAAGTAAAATAATATCTGACTCTGATTGGCTAAAACTTTAAGTGGGATTTATTCTAGAGAGGACAGGTTGAATCAAAGGTTTAATAATATCAAGGTCCAAGTGTTTCCAGATCATATGCCTGCCAACTACTGTATCAAATTATCTAAAACAATTGAAACTAATGATAAAACCCAGTTATCATTAAAAACTTATTGAGCATTTACCATGCACGGAGCACTAGGGACAGGAAGACTTGGGCATTACAGTATAGGAGTTACAGTACAGTAGGAAGTTCGGGCATGAAAACTAAAGTGTGATAGTCAACAGTACAGGTTTTTGATTTTCTTTTTAATGGAAGGAAATCATATAGAGGAGAAGAAAATGAAGAGGAATTTTAATGAGTTAGCAAGAGTTGGTTAGAAAAGCAAGTCAAGGCAGGACAAAGGTACATGTGAATGTGAACTTACGAGCTGGTTCCCACAGAGTATAAAGGAAATGAGAAGTAGCAGGGATAAAGATGGTAGCAGACATAAAACTTGACTCTACACTACTGAAGGGAATCACCAGTTTTAGACACGGATAAGCAATTTTCAAGTATCACCTGTTAATTGTATAGCAGAGAATTAGGAAAATGAAAATAAAAATGAGAAAACTACTGCAACAGCACAGCTGAATGACATGAAGGAAGTCAAGAGAGGATAGTGACCAACAAATAGAGAGAATTAAAATATATTCAGGTAACATAACTGGCAGGAGTTTCGAACTTATGAAGACTAAGAGAGAGAAATAACCTACAATTTCTCTCTTATTTGTGTGAACAACTGGATGGTGATGATGCCAACTCTGAATTTCTATTACCCTTATTTCCCTCCTCAATTGCAGTCCTATTTCCAGTTGTTTCCTGGATATGCCCTTCAAACAGTCACTCTATAAGCTGACACCATCTTTTATGCTTCCCTTCCACTGTTCCTTCAGATAAACCCCATTAGCAAGCTTACCAATTGTACTGTGAATTAAAGCTTTAACTTTTTTTTTCTTACTTTTTTTTTTGGCTTTTGGGTCACACTTAGTGGGGCTCAGGGCTTTCTCCTGCCTCTCAGAGATCACTCAGTTCAGAGATCACTTCTGGTGGTCTCTGGGCATCATATGGGGTCCTCAGGATCAAGGGATCAAACCAGGGTTGGTCACATGCAAGATCCTTTAACTTTTTCAACTTCCAATACCACCATGTGTCCCTGTTATAAAAAATCACCTAACTGGTTTCCTTATGTCCAATTTCTCTTTCCTCAAATTGAGAGCCACACGTCCATCCTATCTGAAACAGGGTTGCCTCTCTGCTGCCTCCAGAACACGCTCCCAACTTCACTGAGGTGTCAGATGATTCATTTATCTTCCTCTACTTTTACTTTGCCCACCATTCTCACAATCCCCTCCCAAACTAAACTATCAAATTCATTTATTATTTTTATAAGCTCCTATTTGACCAGAAAATGGACTGCGCCAAGGCTAGCCAATAGCCAATGGGCAGTTAACGTCCCAAAAAACAAGTGAATTTGGGCGGGAGACACAACAGGGGGTTTAAGGCAGTTTGTCCTGCATGTGGCCCACCACAGTATGATTCCTATTGCCCAGTATCATATGGTCCCAGGAGCACTGCTACTCAGCAGCTCTGGAGGCTGCTTTCTCCCACCCCCTGCACTGCAAGAGGGGTGGCCCAGGGAAGCCCCAGCTCTCAAATCCCCAACATCACTAAGTACTACTTGGGAGCCCCCACCCCAAATAAAAACAAGTGAATTCTTGAAGAAATATTCTATGGTAATCAGGGACCAAGTGATGACTAGGTTTATTGGTGAGTGCTACATACTCCATGTGCATATGTAGAATACGTGAAAGATAACTGCTGTATTTCAAGGGTTTTTAACTTAGCATAAGATATTTTTTAAAAACCTATTATGCTTATTTTTGTTTGTTTGGAACAATGGGAATTTAGGTCCTTAAATAAGAACTCAAGAGTTCAGGGTCCGGGGCTGGAGCAATAGCACAGCGGGTAGGGTGTTTGCCTTGCACGCGGCCGACCCGGGTTCGATTCCCAGCATCCCATATGGTCCCCTGAGCACCGCCAAGAGTAATTCCTGAGTACAGAGCCACAGGAGTAACCCCTGTGCATTGCCAGGTGTGACCCAAAAACAAAAAAAAAGAGTTCAGGGTCCTAGCCCTAACTGTAGCTTGAATGAGAATAAATCTTTTAACCTCACTTTCTTTATGTAAAATGTTATCTTTCTTAAATTCACTTTGAAGCCATTAGAATAAAGCCATGGAAGAGAACATCTCTTAGCAACTCTCATAGAAACAGAACAAGTCAGTCTTTTTACACCCTTTTTCATCAATCCAGCCACTAATGCAGATGAAGTAGTATCTCTAGTTGACAGACTCAAAAGGAGAGATTTTTTTAAAAAACCTTATAAGGTTAAATTGCTGAAGCTCTAAAGGTGGCACACAAAGTATTTTCTAAGTGTGGCATGCTGCACAAATGTGAATAATTCTGCTTAATCTCTTTCACAGGTTTTGGGAGTACGGGCCCTTCACCAGGAAGCTAAATCAGCATCACTTGGGAACTCTGCTGGACCTGGAAACTAATATGCCCCATCCCAAACTCGCGGAGTTCAAACCATGGCCTGAGATTTGGCAAATCTGTTTTAACAAGATCTGCAGGTGATTCTAATGTACACTCAATAATGTTTGGAGTCCAGGGATGTAGCTCAGCAGCAGGGCACTTGCCTTATATGGGTGCGGCCCTCAGTCCTCAGCATCACACACAAAAAATAATAAATAAATAAAAAGAATGTTTTTGTGTAAACAACAATTACCTAGAGTCGAAAGGCTGCAGGGCAATTCTGGAAAAGTCATCAAGTGTTCTAGGGGGAAGCCGATTGCAATCAGGAAATACTTCTCCAAAATTACTTCTGGTAAATCTTTTAAAGAGAACTCAGAAGACACCCTACTCTCCAGTCATCTGTTCCTTCACCCCCAACCCTCCTTCTTATTTGAAATATTCGTGTTCATAACTGTTCTTAAAGTTGTTCAAGTGTGTCAAGAACTGTGCGTCTAACATGGGCCACTGGACCTGGATTCACCCAGCCCTCAGCACCAAACCCGCCCGCGCAGGAGCACTGGAGGCTTAAGTGGCGCTCACTCTACTCGGCTATGAATTGGGGGGATCGGAGGGAGGGTTCCTTCTGAACCAGCTCCCAGTCAGCCGGCTCGGTGCTCCGATTGGCTCCGAGAGGGCGAGCGAGCCCGCTCTGCGGGGAGGCGCCCCGCGAAGCTCCCGCCGGCAGGGCGAGCGCGGAGGCGAGGATGGGAAGCCCCAGCTCCGGGGCCCGAGGTGAGCCCAAGCGGCCGGGGTTCCGCCGCCTCCTACCTGAGCAGATCCTGGCACAGCTGCTCCGACAGCAGAGCCTTCAGCCGGCGCCGCTCCCAGGGCCCCTTCCTGTGCACCCCCTTACTGCACACTCCCGGGGGCCCCGGGAGTACCCCGGCATCCGCGCTGCCCTCCCCGCAGCGGGCCATGTCCCACAGAGGGAGGGCCCTGCGGGGCAGGCCCCGGGCTCGGTCTAGTCTCTCTCTTTCTCCCCACGGCTCTGGAAGGGGGCGTTCCCCACCAAACGTTCGGCTCCCGCCGAGCCCGGGGACCCGAGAGGGACCCGGCGGCCGGCTCCAGCCTATTTGCAGACGGTCCCTGACGGCCCGCCCCGGGAGCCTGGCGCACGTGACCGGAGCGGGTTGTGCGCAAGCGCAGTAGTTCTGTTTATCTCGCCGCAAGCACCCCCCCTCCGACCCTCCACCCCCCACTGCCAGGGGAGCGGATGGACCCCCCTTGGGAGTAGGTACTCCCTCTGGCTCTCCGTCCCTCTCATTTCTTTACATAGACGTTTTATTAACAGCTGCACCTCTTTCTAGGGGCGGGTTTGATTGTTTGGTTGTTTGGTTCACCCCCCCCCCTGCAAGAAAATCTGGGTTCACACGACCATCCCTGCGGCAAGGCACACCCTCCAGCTTCGCTGTTTTGGATGAAAGCTTTGCACGAGAAAGCTGGTGGTGTGATGGGCTGGGCAAGAAGTTGGTAAAAATGCTTGAGTAACCCCTGAGCATCGCTGGGTGCTCCAAAGCCAAGAGTAACCCCTGAGCCAAGAGTAACCCCTGAGCATCGCTGGGTGTGACCCAAAAAGCAAAAAAAAAAAAAAAAAAAAAAAAAAAGTTGGTAAAAATGCAGCAGGTCTGTGGGCTGGGGAGAAGGCAGCAAGGGCTGGAGCGTGCGCTTTGTCTGCTCGGTGGGCTGTTGAGGGACACAGATTGGATACCCCACCCCTGGGTGACCTTTGAGCACCAAGCCAGTCCAAAAGGGTGTGGCACGGAAATAACTAATAGTTTATTAACTAATGAAAATTGAAAAACCCGAAATTTGAGCAGGAGCCTGAGTCCTCCCCAACCCCCTGGGAAAGGGCGGGGGCATTAAAACACCCAGGTCCTTCTACCCCAAGGAGTGCCGCCTAGAACGGTGCTCGGATTTCGGCTGAGTGCCTGGAAGACCGTATTCCCGCGCTTTGCAAACAAAACTAACATTTGTATTGAAAACGGGAGGGCCTTTGCTAGGGGGACGGATTGAACTGGCCATCCCACATTGACTGCGAAGGACCATTGGGACACTGGCTGTGTGTGAGAAGTTCAGCTTTTGCTCTGATACCGCGTCAGCAGCATCTCCAGGGGATGCGTTCTCAGGATAAAATGCACTTCTTGATTTTTGATTCAGACCAGCCGTATCCCAGGGCTTAGTGCCAGGGCATGTGCGTGCCACCCACAGAGAAAGTGCAGCTCTAAATGCTCGACTCCCTGTGGGAGGCTCCCCACCTGCAAGAGGACCTCATCCCCTTCCTGATACTTTTCAGACTATTTCAAACTGCTGTGGCTGAAACAGACTCTTACTCTAAAACTGAATTGCATTTAAATATGCACCTGCTGAGAAGATACTATCTCCATCTGCAATTTAGCCAGAGGAACCAGAATTTCTGAATGGTCTTCAAATTATTGGCACAGCCTTAACCATTCTCATGCTCTTTAAGTGCAATTCAGGGTAACACCTGCAGCCAACTGTGTCTTAACTAGATTTGAACTTTTATTTTAGCTTTTGACATACAGATAAAACAAAAGCAAAAACAAATGGGACAACTTCCAGTTAAAAAGTTTCTTCGCTGCAAGGGAAACTTTGGGTATAATAAAAATGACACCCTACTGAATGGGAGAAAAATATTTGTGTACCTGACAAATGGCTAATATTCAGATTTAGAAAGCACTCATAAAACTAAAAAAAAAATCACATCAAAAAATGGGGAAGCAACCTGAATAGACACTTCCTCTGTGAAGACAAATAGATGGACAACAGGAACATGGGAATTTGTTCATCATCCCTGATTATCAGGCAAATGCAAATCAAAACAACAATTAGGTATCATCTCATATGGAAGTAGGAAAATTAGAGGCAAATCAGTAAATTAAAGTCAGGACATCTGAGTGACCCATTCTAAGAGCTAAGTGAAGATGAATAGGTGACAAATCAAAAAGATGTTACAAGAACAGAGCAAGAGAGCAAGTCCCATCAGGTTAAGGAATAGGAACAGGACAGGGCCATATGAACAATTAGTAAATGTCTATATGGAACTTAAAAACTAATTTATCTATCATTGTTTGGACCAACTATGGATGATAGCAACCAGATTAGGAACCACTGTGTATGTTAGATGAAAATTGTTCCCATAGAATTGATGTAGCCTGTATCTAAGCTCTGTGTGAACTGCGTTCATGGCTTGGCCCATTTTGGCATTAGCCAGATCGAGTCCTCATGTGTTAAACCTGGCTCTTCCTTTAATCTCTCTAGTGCCCTCCGTTTGTTTGTTGGTCAGATTTCTGCAGCAATACCAGTGAAAACTGTACCTAAAAGGTGTATCCAAAACTCTACAAATGGACTGGAGAGATAGTACAGGAGGCAAGGCACTTGTGTTTGCATATGGCCCTGGTTTGAATCCCCTATACCATATGCAAGCCCCTGAGCACTGCCAGGAGTGATTCCTGAACACAGAGCCAGTAGTATGCCTGATGTGGCACATGTGTATATATTTATCTGGATAAACATATAGATAAATAGCCTGGAAAAAAATTGTGCTAGTAGGGATTTGGTGAAAAAGGAACCTTCATTCATTGTTGGTGGGACTGTTAACCTATTTAGTTTCTATGAAAAATAGCATGAAGACTTCTCAAAAAATTAAAAATAGAACTGTTATATGACCCAGTAATTTTCCTTGATTAACCCAAGAAACCAAAAATCTATTCCTTGAAACCAAAAAAACCAAAATCTACTCCTTGGTGAACCCAAGAAACCAAAAATCATCAATTCATATAATAATATCTGCACACTCATTTTTATTGTAGCACTAATTAGAATAGCCAAGGTCTTGGAACAACCCAAATGACCAACAATAGATGAGTTGATAAATTATAGTACATATATACAATAGAATACTACTCAGATATAAGAACATGTGAAATCTTTGGTTCACTACAATGTGGACGAAACTGAAGGGTGTCATGCTTAGCAAAATGAGTCAGAAGTAGAAGTATAAATAATGAAGTAATTCTTATTTGGACTATAAAGAAATCAAGGGAATATATTATGGTCAATGAAAACAGGCCCTGAGATACACCAACAGAACTGATACTGCCAACAAGAGGTGGGGATATAGGGAGGGGAGAAAGGAGCACAAGAAGAGATCCAGTTGGTGCTATTGTGGTGTCACACTAAAGTCTAAAATATTCATATATATTAGTATCATTGTAAGTCATGATACCTAAATTATTAAAAAGCAGATACTCCAAAGAGAGACATACACCTTCCCACCTTGCACTACAGGAGGACTTAGCAAGATGTAGCATCTTTGAAGATTAGTATCTAAATCTGTGAGTACATTTATCTTGGACTTCCATTCCTCCTAAACCGTAAGAAGTAAATACCAGTTGTTTAAACTATACAGTATCTGGTATTTTTGTCATAGAAGCCTGAACAGTGAAGATTTAAACTATTGCTTCTCCTCACTTTCATCCACTCTTCCTCCTTTCTACTCTCTAAAATGCCAAGAAACAAATGAAATTTAAGATTTAGTGGCTTCCACTTCACTATTCTCTTACGAGCCTCTAGCAGGGGTCACAGAAATGTGTCTACTATGGTATTTTTTGGTAAAGTTTGCAAAAGGAAGAGATTTTGACCATAAGTGATCAAGGCACTTTTCCCTTTGTCAAGTGTCCTTTTAATCAGAACTAAGAGACTGCAGATACCTTGGGGATTCATCCAAGTTGGGCAAACAGTAGTTGGTTTAGCAAGGGCATATTTATTAGTTTGCAAACACTTCCACATCTAGGTAGGTTGTTGCTTTCTGTCCTGGTATATGACTGACTTATTACTTATTTCTTGGTTATTTCATCCTGCATGTTGACATGAGTGATAGGAAAACAAGGTCACCTTCTCAGATGAAACTTTGTTAGAGCAAAAAGTGCCGGAAGTGCATAGATAGTGAAAAAGATACCAAAAGCAAGTGAAGTCTTCAGTTCTCATTGGTGTTTAGTCAGTCTGCATTACTCTTAGGAATGCAGAAAAAGCAACAATAAACCACATAACATAATTTATAATGAAATTCCCAGGTCACTTGAATGAAAATTGATGTGCTTTCCCTCAAAAGATTTCTACTTGAAAGATGCCTTCATCATTCCTAGGACTGACTTTAATTTTAATACAGTGATTATTCTTTATTGTGGTAAAGATTATACACATGCTGCCTGGAGGTCTAAGTATAAACTAAATAACTTAATATATGCTGGGTGCTTCCGGATAAATTTTGTAAATGTGTTGTATGATAAGTACTGTGAGTTCTGCCCAGCCATTTCCTTAAAGAGTTTGGAAACATCAAGATCTGGCACTCCTAAAGCTGCCTGAAGTATAACCGCTAACTCCTGTTCTGTTATGAAGCCATCCTTATCAAGATCAAAAAGGAAAAATGCCATTTTCAGAATCCTTTCAATGTTGGAAGGATTGCAGAGGACAGTCAGACCAATCACATACTCTCTGAAGTCTATGTAACCATCATTATTCCTATCAAACAGGGCAAAAAGTTGTGCCAAGGGTTCTGAAATGGGGAGTTTCAAGTGGTTTGCAAACTCTTCAAGTTGAATCTTCCCTCCATTTGAGGCCACTGCAATGGCAGCATATTCATCCAAATGCTTGTGAATTTTTTCCCAATCTAGTTTCAATTTATGGCTAATTTTGGTAAATTCCACTAAGCCAGCTTCCATGGGGAGTTGGAGGTGTCCAGCAGAAATCATCAGTTTGCAGTCTTCGTAAGTGTGTTCTGTCACTGGCAGTCCTAGAGCATCTGCCATAGTGATCCTCACCGAATTGGCAAAGAGGATGGGGTCTTCTTTTTCTTGGTCATTAGGTACATAAATAGGCATAAATTCCACCTCTATCCTTGTGAGGGGGCGACTCAGGGTCAATATACAGGCTTGAAACCCACTGAACCCTTGCCAGGTCCAAGTTACAGTGTCTAGGGAGTTGGGGTATCTGAGCAGCACTGGCTGCACAGGGACTCCTGGGGAGAAGGCCCCAAGCTTAAAGGTGACCAGGCAGGAGCGGTTGGTACACACTCCTTCTGGGAAAATCAGTATCTGTGGCCACTTGCTGTCAGGGGCCACTCGCTTTAGGATTTCATCATGGGTATGCTTTCTGGAACTGGGGTCATCTCGAGTCACAAGCAGGGGTTGTAAAGACAGCAGAATCTTCCCCACCACGGGGATGCGCATGTTCTGGCTGGCTGTAACCACCGAGGGCATCCCAGCCTTCACACAGGCAATGGCATCAAAGAAAGAGGAATGGGGTGCTGTCACGAAGATGCGGGCCTCGTCCGAGGTGGCCTTTACCCCTTTGACTTTCACGAGGAGTCCTGCCAGAAGCATGGTCAGGTGGATGAAGAACCATAATGCTGGCTGGATCATCTTCACTCGCCAGCTCTTGGTGGGCTTGATGTTATGAATGGAGAGTCCCACTGTGGAAAAGGCCAGCAGTGGCCATATGAAGACAACAATGATGATGCTGATGAAAGATATACGCAGTGGCACCAGAAAGGTCCCCCCAAGAATGAGGGAGACCCAGTGCCACATGCTCAGGTTCGTCTGCTGCACAAAGGGGTTAGTCACTGCAGGTGGGCGCAGGGATGACCTGACACTCTGATTGAAGGATTCTGAGGTCCGTTGAGCCATGAGGCCACTCGCTGATTCTCCCTCCCATTAAGGTGCACAGAACGAGGGGCTGCTGGTGGTCCCTGCAGCACACTCCTCGCCCATAGTCAAATACTCTGGCTGTTAGCACATAATTGGGATCTTAAAGGCAGCTGTGGATTTACAGGGAATAATGTTATAAAGGAATAATAACCTTTAAAATCAGAAAAATAAATAAATGGTGTCACTTTCATATATCAACAAGACAAACTTTTTGTTATAACATTTTCTTTTTGCCATATAGGCATCAAAACTTTTCATATATTTTCCCCCTGTTTATAATTAGCCATTATTCTACACATACTAGGGATATGGTGATTTAAATAGATGAATATTAGTCACCATATTTTTGTTTCAATGCCATTACCAGTATAGTTGACTTAGACTGAGCTGCTTTGGCAACAGTTAAGTCAAATTCATTTTCTCCCTACAAATAGATTTCTAGAGTCATGCTCTTTATACTAAGAAATTTATTTATTTATTTTTGGTTTGGGGGCCATACCCAACTGTGTTCAGAGCTTACTCCTGGCTCTGTACTCAACAGGAATTACTGCTGGCGGTGCTTGGGGAAACAAATCTGATGCAAGGCAAATGCCCTACCCAATGTACTATCTTTCTAGCCCCATATACTAAGAAATTTAACTGATGATTCCCTTGACCCTTTATTTCTACTGGCATAACTCTTCCATATCCATTGAAAATGTGAATACATTCAGTGTAATAGTTCAGAATAAGTTATGCCACATCGAATACAGACTATCAAACTTAGTCTAGTACCAGCCAGTATTCCAATTGGAAACAAGAAAAGACAAAGGTTAAAAATCACCTTTCTCAATAATAAGTTTCTGTAACAATTAATCAGGATTACTTTATTGGTGATAAATCACTGAAGTCCTGTTCCTTCCTTCCTTAGTTGTTGGCTTTTGGGTAATGATCAAGAGTTAAACATAATCAAAGCTGATGTGAACCAGACATTTATTCTATAGCTTTTGTTATTTACAACTCTGATAGTGCACTAAGATATTTACATGTTGCTAATTTTCTCATTTAAATTGTTTTTCAGAATTAAAAGTCCAAATGCAGATTTCTGAGACATTTCTATTTATTGGAACACACCAGGTTACCAAGAAGACAGAAAAAGTAGTGTGTATACCATAGCCTCTTAAAAGAATATCACCAAATGGAAAGGTTATGGCTCTCCTACTATATGGATATAGTTAAGATCCTGCTTCTAACACTTAACACTGTGAGGGGACTGGTCAACTTCATTTCCACACATAAATTAATGATACTCCTTACCTTGCAATGTTATGAGGCCTAAGTATGATGTATATAGAAGAATGGGCCTTTATTAGTAAACACAAGTTGCTAGGATACAATGATGAGAATTCTTAGAAACCTTCCGCAGTCTTGTTATCAAACTAAACTCAGTGAGGAAAATATTCCTTTCACCAACTCAATTTTATTTTTATCACAGTTGTAGATTATGAGAAGCCAGGATTTAGCAATGTTACCGTTGTCTCCCATGGTAAAGAAAAGCAATTGATGTGACTGTGTCTCATACATATATATACATATACATGTAGTATTTTGTCTCTCCCAAGAACCATTTTCATTATTTTTTCAGAAATATTTCATTCCTTGAGAATTTATGACCCAATGGAACATTATGGGGTGGAGAGGGGTTGTTATTTTAATCTTTTCATGAGTCTCAAGCACACGTGTTCTGTGTTTCTAGCTGCCTGCCACTCAAGCATCACATGCGTATTTAAGACATTATACAATGCTGTGAAGATAGTACAGGAGATAGGCCTCTTGCATTGCACCTGGCCAACCCAGGTTCCCCGTACCACATAAGGTCCCTGAGCCCTGCCAGGAGTAATTCCTGAACAAGAGCATATAGGGTGACACTCAGCAATGCTCAGGCAGTTATTCCTGGTTCTGAACTCAGGAATTACACCTAGTGGTGCTTAGGGAACCATATGAGATAACTGGGGATCAAACCCAGGAATCCATGTGCAAGGCAAATGCCCTATCCTCTGTGCTATTCCTTTGGCCCTTAGTACTCACTTTTATATTCAAACCCTTATTTGATTTAACTGTATTCTGAGTATTCATAGAAAGGAAAAACTTCATATTCTAATGACATCTTTCATATTTTTCCCATAGTGCTTAGTTGTGTATCAGATATTGATTTGTTAATCAAATATTTGAGTCCCTACAGTGAACCAGGTTCTTATTTTTAGATGCCTGTTAACAAAATACAACAAGTTTGACCTTTATTATACATAGGAAAAACAGTTTTTAACTCTTTTTTCAAGGTAGAGGCAAATGGTTCTTTTCTTAAATTTCTCACCAATCTATTGATTGTTTTGTAGGGCCACACCTGGCTGTGCTCAGGGCTTATGCATGGCTCTGCAATCAGGGATCACTCCTGGGGGGGGTGCTCAGGGTGTGGGGGTCCATATGGGATGCAAGGGATTGAGCAAATCCAGGTTGGCTGAGTGCCAGGAAGACTCTATTTACTGTACCATTCCTCCAGCCCCACCAATTTATTTATTTGTGTGGTTTACAGACCACACCCAGGGATGCTTACCTCCAAGCTGGGTCCATGGAGGTCCCTCATGACAATGTAGGGGATGAAACCAGGATTTCTGCATGCAAAGAAAATGCTTCATCCCACTAAGCTATCTCTTGGTTCCAAAATTAACCTCGAGATAATTTATATGTTGTTTTTTTTTTTTCTCTTAGTTTGTGGTGCCAGGATCTGAACCATAGTCTTACATATTTACAAGTGCTCTCACCAACTTAGTTAGAGAAATAAGGCAAATAAGTCAATGGAAGTGTTTCCCTACTTTGAGATGTTTAACAATACATATGTACATATGAGAATTTTACATCATCTCATATTAATCCTTCTAATAGAAGTAGCATTTGTGGCTTACTTTAAGATGTTTATTGATCTAGTCATATTTCCTTCCAGCTAATAAATATATTATAAACCCAAGAAATTTGATAATATAATTTTAATGGTTAAAAAAAGTAAAAAGAACTTCTGAACAATAAAATCAAAATTTGTACCATTGCAGGGTTGCCTTTTAATATGGCACAGCTAATCTTTAATATAAATTTGTAAAAGGCACCTTATGTTAACAGGATAAAGAAAGCAAGAAACCAAAATTGGGCCATTTTCCCCAACTTCCATCTTGTAGAAGTAGATACTTTTTAAGGCAGATGCTTTTCTGTGCAAAATACAACCAAAAAAATTAGTATTGTTACATGTTCACAAATTCTTATCTTTTTTAACACTATTTCTCAAGGTATTTATGATAAAGCACATTATTAAAATAGTTTTCTAATAATGCTTAACTTGTACAATTAAAATTGTTTAGATATTTCATTACAGACCCCTCATGAATGATACAGAAAAGTCAATTTCTTTTTCTTGTTTCTTCTTTTAAAAATGTCCATATTAATTTGTTCACTATGTCGGGTTGTTCTTGTTGAAGCCAATGACTGGTTTCTGATAAAATGGTTAGCCTGAAATAGTTCTTAACAAAAATCTTTGTGACTTCAGCCATTTCAACTTCCATAAATGCATCTTTCTCTCCCCAGAGGAGAAGGGTTGGAGTGGTCACCATGTGATGCTTGAGCGGCAGGCAGCTAGAAAGACAGAACACATGGGCTTGAGATTCATGGAAAGATTAAAATTACATCCCGCCTTCCCCATAATGTTCCATTGAGCCATACATTCTCAAGGAAGGAAATATTTCTGAAAAAATGAGGAAAATGGTTCTTGGGAGAGAGAAAATCATACATATATATGATACATGATCATATATAAAGAACTGTGTATAAAATATATAAATAAAATAATATATTTACATATATACACGTAAGATTTTTTTCCCAAGAACCATTTAACATATATAATAAGTGACATATATATATGATGGATAGTAAAATACCATGGGATGGAGGCAGGGAGGTTGATAAATAAATGGTTGAGAAACACTGCATTAGCCAACCAATGTATACAATAAAAATTTAAAAAGCTGGGGGTATGGTGCCCCCAACAGGTCAACCTGTACCTGTGGGGCAAGTGCATCAGCATCCTGATGGTGCCTTTAACCTTCCTGATACCCCAAAATTGCCTCTGTGCCTTTGGCTAGACCCCAAAAACTTGGGGCCAAGTTTACCAAGAAATTAAATGGCCAAAAGCTAGGTATGTGGGAGCCACACTCACAAACCACTTTCAGCTCAGCTATATAAGCTCATTTATTGGTCTTATCTCAGAGACCCATAGATAAATCTAGAAAGAGATCAAAAACCACAGTTAATCTCAGACCTGTGCATGGCTGAACAGGCTGGGGTAAATTGGAGGGGGGCAGGTTGGTCTGGTGGCCCGCCCAAGCAGAGCCCCTAGTAGCCACTTGCTTCCACAATCCAAAATCGCTGCCATCCCCCTGGCCTGACTCCATCATCTCAGGACAGACCTCACCAAGATATAATCTGCTGAAAATTCTGGAATGCGGGTTTTGCGACCAAAATCTCCAGGCTTTCTCAGAGTTAGGGTGGGCTACCTCCCCCTACTTCCCAAAGCACATGGAAGCACTAGCAGTGACCTCCTTGAGCCAACTGCAACTGTAACCTGCTGAAAATTTTGTAATATGGATCTTAGTGTACCAACAGCCCTGGCCCAGAGACACAAGAGCGAGTCCTGGAAGACACCAAAGTGCTGCAGATCTCTTTGGGCCCCGTACTGAACCAATTTCACTGGAGCACTCCAGATGGAACAGGTGTGCTCTCCCCACATACTCCAGATGGAATCCCAGCGATCAAGAGATTCCACAAGCAAGGCCCCCCAGTATGTGGGTTTCAGGACTAAATCTCCAGTCCCTCCTCATGTACCCGCCTGCCCAGCAGACTGGCTGGTCACACCCACAATGTGCTTTCGGGTGCCATCCAAGTGCACGAACAGCCCTGGCCCATAGACTCCCAATTGAATCCCAAAATGGATTAGTGCCAGAGATGTCTCTGGAACCCAACCATTTACAATCTAGAAATTTACAATCATGGCCACACAAGCTCTCATGATATTCAAAATGAACTATGGAAAATAAATTATCTAGCATCTGCCCCTGGCAGGTAGGCTTGAATGGTGGTGGGAAAATTCGAGCAAAACATAATGCCCCCAAATTAGAGGGTATTGGGAAAATTATTTACCATAGAGGCAGGTTGAGGACTGGGATGTTATGGGAGAGGGGGGGAGATATTGGTGGTGGAAAATGTGCACTGGTGGAGGGATGGGTGTTCCATCATTATATGGCTGGATCTCAAACAAGAAAACTTTGTAACTCTATCTCACGATGATAAAAAAAAGTCATGTGGATTTCATGCCCAATTCAATCAGCTTAATCAATGGCTGAACAAATATCAGTACTCCTACATTATTAAATTAAAAAAATACAAAATATAAAAAAATTTTAAAGTCCCTTTTAAAAAATCTTAATTGGATATGGCTAGCAAAATTTATAATGAGGTATATAGATGTAAAATTTATTACTATGAAATGAGGTGCTTTAAAAGGATACCAACATTTCTTAATAGTATGATAAAAGAGTTTTAAAATGTGACATTATTAGATCTATTTTTAATTATTTGTTAAATAGCCTAAAAGAGTTAAGTGAAAAACAGAACTGGTAAGTCAGAAAGATATTTAAGATTTCAGATTTAATAACACATGATAATATATATAAAATTTTATATAAAATTTTATATAATTTTATATAACATATATATAAAAATTTCTTGCCAGATAAAAATTTTATCTGGCAAGAAATAATTTCAAAGTTTCTATCGTGTAATTTTATTTGCTTGCAGGCCACATCCCCCTCACCTCCCTGTACTTCCAGAAGCCTCAGCAGTCATATCCACACCCCAAAGTGACCACCCAATTGACAAGCTACTCCAGCCTTACTGTCAGATAAAAATACTGAATGCCCTGAACAAACAACATGACCTCTTAGACCTGTACTGCAAGCCATAATGCATAAAAGGAAAAGGAGAGAGAGCAAGAAGGAAAGTGCCTCCCATAGAGGGAGGCTGGGGTGGGGGGGTGGGGCGTTTTGGAGGTTTGTGGTGGGAAATGCACACTGATGGAGGGATGGGTGTTGGATCATTGTATGATTGAAAACGAACTGTGAACAGTTTTGTAATGGCCTACACGAATATTCAATAAAAAATGTTTTAAAAAATTAAAAATGTGGAGTTCATGTCCAATTCAATCAGCTTAATCAATGGCTGAAAAAATAGCAGTACTCCTACATGAAAAAAAAAGAAGAAAATATAACCAATGCACAATACTACAGAGTATTTTATTTACCCTTTAATTTTTATTAGTTCCACCTCCAGGGATTTATTTTTTACATATCTGCTAGTTCTCTAGGTGCAAATAATAATAGCAAAAACACTTTAAATGCCTTATTATTTTCCCTCCAACCAATAAGTAGTGTAAAAGTCAATCCCAGAAGTGCTCCCTCAAGAGAATGATGCTAATATGATTCAATTGAGAAAAATTCAAGATAATGCAATCTATCTTATCCTCAGAGTTGATGCACTAATCTGTATTAAATTTTTCTAAATACATTGTCTTAATGTATTCAGACGACTGTATTTTTCCTTTAGTTGTTAATGTAGTGATTCAAATAAATGAATTTTCTAAAATTAGTTTTATTTTTAGTGCATGCTGGATTAGTTTTATAATACCTAATTTTGAATGTATGGAACTACATTTTTATTTTAATTTGAGCAATTTAATAATAATTTGATTAAAGCAAATGTTTATTTTCCTTGGAAAAATGTAATTGAACTTGAGCAACAATTTTCCTGTTTAATTCAATTCTTTCTTGCCTCAGCATAAAAATTATGCCAATATATTTAAAAATGTATACGAAAGTAAGATTATCTGAGCTGGAGATTTTGCTAAAGTGGTAGAGCACATGCCTTGCATGTGTAAAGCTCTAGGCTGATACCCAGCCCTAGATCTGCCAGGAGTGGCATCCACAACTAATAGCAACAACAAAATAGTGGGATATTCTGTAGTAGAACTTGCCTATAAAATCATCTTGACCCATTTGTGTGGGTGTGTATTTGTGTATATGTATGTAGTTATACTTTACTTATCCAAATTCTATAACTTTGGATACATATTGCATATTTCATTTATTTATTTATTTATTTATTTATTTTGCTTTTTGGGTCACACCTGGCAATGCACAGGGGTTACTCCTGGCTCTGCACTCAGGAATCACCCCTGGCGGTGCTCAGAGGACCATATGGGATGCTGGGAATTGAACTCAGGTCGGCTGCATGCAAGACAAATGCCTTATCCGCTGCACTATTGCTCCAGCCCTATTTTATGTTCTTTTCCCCCTGTTCCTTTTAGAGATGTTGAGGTGACCAGGGGTCTCCTACGCTTGGCTGCCTGTGCTTGAGAGGAGTTAAACGTTAGATGTGGTGCTCATATTCACTTGATTGCAATCCTCTAGGTTCATACACATTTGTTGTGGCACTGGGGACCAACACGGCAGTGCTTCTAGGATTGCTTGGCATGTGCAGCACTATCTGGGATCAAACTTGTGGCCTCACTCTTGTAAGGCAGTTGCTCTACCACTAAGCTATCGCCAGGTTCCCTAAGTGTTATTTTAATTGCATTCAATGTGATTTGATGAAACAACCTTTCTCAATTCTTACTCATTGTCATTATTTTTTAATTTGGAAGTTTTCAAAAATACTAATATGGAATTTTCTAATAGTATGTTATTGATTTCTAACTGCATTGTGTTTGAAGAACATAATCTATGATATTAATCCTTTGATATTTGCTAAGACTAACTTTGTAGCTAATATGCCATCAATCTTTGTAAACATCTCCATGTGCTTCAAAGTACTGTATATTTTCTAATAATTCAATCCAGGATTCTAGAACTGTTCATCGGATCAGAGACATTAAATATGTCAAAGAGGGTCAGTTGAAAGCTTCTAATGGGGAGGTCTGATGTACCTTCACCCAGCTGTATTTAATCTACAACAATCCAGTGAAAAACTGTCTTTCACCTTTATATAAAATTGCAAATGCTGGGTCAAAGAGATAATTCAGTGGGCTGGCACACATTCTTTGTATACTAGAAGCCTTGGTTCTAACCCATATGCCTCTCCCGCAACACACACTACTGGTCCCATGGTTCTTCAGTCTCCACTGACACTAAAAGCAGAGCAAGCGACCCTTGACTAGCCAGGGCCTCTCCACTCCTTTCTTTCTCCTCTCCTCCTCACATCTCTCCTCTCTCTCTGCTCATTAGTAGGATCCCAGAGCTTACTCTTGGGAATGCAGGTCCTCCAAGTAAACAACTGTTAATAAAAGAACCTCAGGAAGATGATAATATTTTCTCTTGTTTCTTATAGTTACTTAAAACATGCAAATCCATATTCCATGGGTAGTTGTGATAAACGGATAAATTAAGAAAAACTTAAAAACTCTCACTAAGAAAACTTAAAACTGTCATTCTTGTCTCCAGTCCAAAATGTAGACCTATCTGAGTGTTTGTCAAAAATCTCTGTTCTCTCTTACAAAATATCTTTACAATTTTATTTGTGAACCAAATAAACAACAATAAAACATGGATTTCAAAGAATGTTGTTATAAAATCTGATAAAAATGTAACCTTTTGCAACTGCAATATCTGCCTCTAATCATTGCACTGCTTGATAAACTGTTTCCTACTAATATTTAAAAAATTAACTTTCACTTTTCCAAGGTATATATGCATTGTATGCAAACATATATACATGCAAAGTGTATGCATATACACATATTTCATGTTTACAAATTTTGCTGGTGGTGGTCAAAGAAGAATGTTCAGATTGACCTTTTCTTGCCTTATTCATATAATCTTTAATTTTTCAGTGATGGAGTTTACATTCACATAATTTTATGTCTCCCCTTAGATACCATATTCAAAGAGTTTGAGTGACTGTGTTTTATCTAAAAAATTCCTGTTTGAGCAATAGTACAGCAGATGGTGCACTTACCTTACACACAGTTCACCCAGGTTCAACCCCCAGCACCCCATATAGTCTACCAAACCTTCCAGGAGTGAGCCCTTTGTGTAGAGCCAAGACTAAGCCCTGAGCACCAGACATGACCCCTAAACCAAATATAGATAAATTAAATAATTTGTTATAACTTTTTCTGCCCTCCATTCTCTTTCATTCTTTGGTGTCTTTACATACCAGTTGTGACTTATTCTAATCTGATATATTGTTTTATAATTTTTTTAATTTATTTTTTAATCGGTTAACCATGAGATAAACAGTTACAAGCTGTTCATTATCAGGTTTCAATCATACAAGGTTCCAACACTCATCCCTCCTCCAATGTACATTTCCCACCACTAATGACCCCAGTTTCTCTCCCACTACTCTTTCCCACCATCAGCCTACCCCAGTCTATGACAGGTACTTTTTTCTCTTTCTCTGTCTCCTCTCTCTCTCTCTCTCTCTCTCTCTCTCTCTCTCTCTCTCTCTCTCTCTCTCTCTCTCTCTCTCTCTTTCCTTTTGGGCATGATGATTTTCAGGTTTGCAATACAGATACTGAGAGGTTATCATGTTTGTTCCTTTACCTACTCTCAGTAGGTAGGTTATTTCCAACTATCTTTGTCATGGCGGTTCCTTCTCCTACCCCAACTGCCTTCTCCCCCAGCACTTGAGGAAGGTTTCCAACCTTCTGGCCCTTGTTTCTACTATCCTTGGGTATTAGTCTCATACTATATATATTTTAAATATCCCACAAATGAGTATAATCATTCTGTGTGTGTCTCTCCTTTCTGACTCATATCACTAAGCATGATACTCTCCATGTCCACCCATTTATTAGCAAATTTTATGACTTCATTTTCCTTGGTGGCTGCATAGTGTACATTGTGTAGATGTACCACTGTTCTGTTTCTTTAACCAGTCATCTGTTCTCTGGAACTCGGTTGCTTCCAGATTCTGTCTATTGTGAATAGTGCTGCAATGAACATAGAAGTGCAGATGGCATTTCTGCTGTGTGATTTTTGCACCCGGGTAATATTCACAGAAGTGGTACTATGGGGTCATATGGAAGCTCAATTTATAGCTTTTTGAGGAATGCCCATATTGTTTTCCAAAAAGGCTGGACCTGTCGGCATTCTCACCAACAATGAATGAGAGTCTCTCTCCACATCTGAGCCAGCTCTGACTGTTTTTGTTCTTTTTGATGTGTGCCAGTCTCTGTGGAAACAGAAGATATCTCACTGTTGTTTTGTTTTGCATCTTCCTAATGACTAGTGATGTGAAGCATTTTTGTCATATGTCTTTTGGCCAATTGCAGGTCTTTGAGAAAGTTTCTGTTCAGTTTTTCTCCACATTTTCTGATGGGATTGGATGTATTTTTCTTGTAAAGATTAACCAGTGCCTAAAATACCTTGGATATTAACCACTTATCTGATGGGTATTGGGCAAATAATTTTTCCCACTTTCTGTGGGCTGTCTCTGTATCCTGATCATTGTTTCTTTGAGGTGCAGAAGCTTTTTAGTTTAATGTAGTTCATTTGTTTATCTTTGCTTTCACTTACTTTGTCTGCAATGTTTTATCTTTGGAGATGCATTTAGGTTCAAAGGAGGATTTCGCCTGCATTTTTCCTCCATGTACCTTATGGATTCATGTCTAATATTGAGGTCTTTAATCCATTTTTATCTGACTTTTGTGCCTGGCATAAGAGAGATGTCTGAATTATTATTATTATTTTTGCATGTAGCTGCCCAGTTTTCCCAGGCCACTTGTTGGAGAGGCTTTCCTTGCTTCACTTTACATTTCTTGCTCCTTTATCAAAAATTAAGTGGTCATATATCTGAGAGTCTGTGTCAGGATATTCAACTCTATTCCATTGGTATGTGGGTCTGTCTTTATTCTAATACCATGCTGTTTTAATTACTACTGTTTTGTAGTGCAGTTTGAGGTTGAGGAAGGTGATGCCTTTCATTTTTTCTCCAAGGATTGCATTAGCTATAGCTATTTGTGGGCATTTGTTGTTCCGTATGAATTTCAGAATTGTTTTATCTATTTCTTTGAAAAAATATCATGGGTATCCTTATAGGGACCGCATTGATTCTGTATAATGCTTTGGGGAATACTGCCATTTTGACAAAGTTAATCCTCCTGATCCATGGGCAGGGGATGTGTTTCCATTTATCCCTGCCCTCTGGAAACACATCCCATGCTGCCCTCTTTTATTTCTTGAAGTAGTGTCTTGTGGTTTTCTTTGTGTAGTTCTTTCACCTCTTTAGTTAAGCTGGTTTTGGGGTACTTTATTTTCTGAAGCACAATCTCTTTTCATACTTTCACTATTTGTATATAGGAAAGCCATGGACGTTTGAGTATTGATTTTAAACCCTGCCACTTTACTATGCAAACATATTTGTTTCCAGGAGCTTTTTTGTAGAGTCTTTAGGATTTCCTAAATATAGTATCATGCCACCTGCAAATAATACCTTGACATCTTCCTTTCCTATCTAACTGCCCTTTTGATATATTTTTCCTGCCTAATTGCTATAGCAAGTAATTCCAGTACTATATTGAGTAGAGGTAGTAAGAGTGGGCAACCTTGTCATGTGCTTGATCTTAGAAGGAAGGGTTTTAGTTTTTTCCCCATTGAGAATAATGCTTGTATGATTTTGTGGTAGATGGCTTTGATTATATTGATGAAAGTCCCTTCAACTTCTATTTTGTTGAGAGTTTTTATCATGAATGAGTGCTGGATCTTGTCAAATGCTTTCTCTGAATCTACTGAAAGATCATATGGTTTTATCTTTTCTTTTATTGACATGGTGTATTATGTTGATTGACTTGTGAATATTAAATCATCCTTGCATCCCCGAGATGAATCCCACTGATCAGAGTGTATGATCTTTTTGATGAGTCACTGGATTCTATTTACTAGTATTTTATTGAGGATCTTTACACTGTGTTCATCAGGGATATCAGCCTGTAATTCTGTTTCTCAAAGAACAAGCTCTTTGTTTCACTGATCTTTCAGACTATATTTTGGGATCCTAGCTTGTTAAGTTCTGCTCTAATAAGTTTTATTATTTCTTTACTCTTTCCTGATTTGTGCTCCTTTTGCTGGTCATTTCCCAAGATTTTAAGTTGTGGAGGTTAAGTTATTTTTGTGGGCCCTTTCTTCCTTCCTGATGAATTCTTGCAGAGCCATAAATTTTCCTCTTAACACCTCCTTTTTCTGTGAACCACAAGTTCTGGTATCTTGTGTCCTCATTTTCATTTGTTTCCAGGAATCTTTTGATTTCCCTTCTAACCCACTGGTTGTTCAGCAATGAGCTGTTTAATTTCCAGGTGTTTGATTTGATTCTCCATTTCTGTGTTTGATTAAATTCTATTTTCAATGCATAATGGTCTGAAAAGATAGTTGACACAATTTCTATCCTCCTGATTTTATGGAGGTATGTTTTGTGATCCAGTATGTGGTCTATCTTGAAGAATGTCCCATCTGCTCTGGAGAAGGATGTGTATCCAGCATTTTGTATTTGCTGGACACACACACACACACACACACACACACACAAATCCCCTCTCTTCTATTTCTTCCCTCAAATAAAGTATTTCTTTGCTGAGCTTTAGCATGGTTGCTTTATCAAGAGGTGACAAAGTGGTGTCGAAATCTCCAACTAGTATTGTGTTGCTATCAATGTTTTTCTTTAAGTCTGTTAACAGTGTTTTAAGTAATCTGTTGGTTCCTCATTACATGCATATATGTTAAAGAGTGTTGGTTCTTCCTGATTTACAGATACAGATCCCTTTATCATTAAGGAATGGCCTTCATAGTCCCTTATAAACATTTTTTTAGTCTAAAGTCTATGTTGTCTGATATAGTATGATCACCCCCTGCCTTTTTGAGGGGGCTGTTTGCTTTAAGTATTGTTTTCCAGCCTTTAACTTTGAGTCTGTGTTTGCTCTGACTGTTCAAATGTGTTTCTTGCAGGGAGCAGAGTGTTGGGCTCAATTTTCTAATCCATCCTGCCACTCTGTGCCTCTTAATTGGTGCATTTAGTCCATTGACATTGAAAGAAAACATTGTTGTGGCGTTTTGTTTCCTCTTGTTTGTGGGGATTGTCTTATCTTAAAGTATCCTGTTTAGTTCTTATAACAATGGTTTTGAATCTATGAAGTTTCTGAGTTGTTTATCTGTGAAGTTTTGTGTTGTTCCTTCAAATCTGAATGAGAGTCTGGCTGGGTGAAGTATTCTCGGTGAGGTGCTCATTTCATTGAGTTTTCACTATATTCCCCCACTGTCTTTGGGCCCAGAGAGGTTTGTCTGATAAGTCTACTGTAAATCTTAAGGATGCTTCTTTGTAAGTAATTTCCATTTTTGATCTTGCTGCTTTCAGTATTCTGTCTCTATCTATGGTTTTCATCTTTCTGATTAGGATGTGTCTTGGGATGTTTTTAATTTGGCTTTCTTTTAGCTTATCTTTCAGACCTCCTGAATCTGGGTGCAAGCATTCTTAAACTCTGGACACTTTTCAGTAATGATGGCTTTGACAGTTGCTTCTCCATCAGTCCCTCTGCCCCTCTGGGACCTAATGATTCTTATGTTGTTCCTCTTGAATTCATCCAAATGTTCTCTTGTCATCTGTTGTTTTATTCTTTGCACCTCATTTTAGAGCTCATTGATTCTATTCTCAGAAGCTATTACTCTTCTGCTGAGGCCTTTCAGTGAGTTTTTCATCTCATCTACCAGGTTTTTCCATATCTGTCATTTCTGCTCTACTGTTCTCTTGGCAGGGCATTTTATTGGCAGGGCATTCCATTGTTTCCTGGAATGGAAACAATGCATCCTCCTTCTGCATCCTCAACAATTTCGTTATAAATTCCTTATCAGAGAGGCTTTATAGTTCATTCTTATTGGTTGGGCTGTCTGGGCTAGCGTCTTCACTCAAAAAGCCTGGTAGTTTGCTTTACCACTGTGACTTTCGGTTTGGGGTTGTTTCTTGTGCACTGTTGTGTGCTTAGGAACCTACAGTTAGGGTGTCTTTATATGTTTACGACGTATTGTGGAGAGGTGAAGAAATGCATGACTGCGGAGTGAAGTGCTTCATGGGAGGGGTTTGCTCCTGACCTGGGGGGCAAAATGGCTTTTCTGAGTTCACTCAGAGCCTAGATGCCTCACCTGCCAGGCTTTAGTGCTGGGGGACCTTAGCTGGACTGGGCAGCACCAAGCTGGCTGGCTGGCTGCACCTCTGATATGTTGTTTTTAACTGGCAAGTTGAATATAGTAATATTCTGCTACTGACATATTAAAATATTTTTTGTAATCTTATTTTGTGATTCCTTCCTTCCTCCCTCCCTCCCTCCTTTCTTTTTCTCTTTTCTTTCTTCTTCCTTTCTTTCCTTCTTTCCTTCTTTTTTCCTTCTTTATCTCTCTCTTTCCTTCTTTCTCTCTCTTTCTCTCCTTCTTCTCTTTCTTTCTCTCTCTCCCTTTCTCTCTCTCTCCCTTCCTCCTTCCTTCCTTCCTTCCTTCCTTCCTTCCTTCCTTCCTTCCTTTCTTTCTTTCTTTCTTTCTTTCTTTCTTTCTTTCTTTCTTTCTTTCTTTCTTTCTTTCTTTCTTTCTTTCTTTCTTTCTCTCTCTCTCTCTCTCTCTTCTTTTTCTTCTTTGCAACACCAGGGATTAAATCCAGTCTCACATGCATGGCTGACACTCCACCACTAAGCCACATCCCTACCTGTGCTTTCTATTCTCCCTGTTTTGCTCCCATTTTCTCCTTTCCTGTTTCTCTTTTTTTAATTGATAGTTTTTGGTTTGGAAATAATAAATTCTATTGCTAATATTTTATTAGAAATTCTTAGCATGCATGTGTTTACAAGTAATTTCTCATATTTTCACTTACTTTTTTCTAGGTACATTCTAGGTAACTTTTAAAAAATGTGTATTTTACATACTGTGGCTCACAGTCCTGTTAAAGGTATTCTCATTCATAACATAATCCAGCACCATACCCTCTTACGCTGTCCACTTCCCTCCACCATTGTCCTAGTGTCCCTGTCACCTAATCCCTCTCTCCACTTTCTCTGCAGTAAGCTTCCTACTGAAGACCAGCTCTCAGTTTCTGTTACCTTTAGGCATTTTTTTAATCTGGTAACTTTAAAAAAATCTGTATTTCAACTCATAATTCAATTTAATTAGTCTGGCATGCTATTTAACATCACTTCAGATTTCAATAGCCATATTTTTCACTTCAAACGTTCTTCTAGTTCTTTTTTAGCTCTCTCCAATCTGTCTTGATATTATCGACATTCACATTTTCTATTCCAAAAGCTCTTCTAGTTCCTTTTTAGCTCTTTCCAGTTTGTCTTGGTATTCTTCATCCTTCTGTTGCTTTAAAAGTTGTTCTTGTATTTTCTGCTTTATTTATGTGGTGGTGGGGAAGGGGGGTGCTGGCATAACTGGCAATGCTCAGGGGTTACTCCTGACTCTGCACTCCTGGCTCTGCACTCAAGTAACTCCTGGCAGGACAATATGGGATGCCAGGAATCAAACCTGAGTTAGCCACATGCAAGATAAGCATCCTACCTGCCTTGCTATTGCTCCGGCTCTATATTTTCTAACTTAAACATACTTGATAGGGGCTAGGAATGTGGCACAGCAGTACAGCATATGCTTTGCACATATGGAGGCTTGGGTTCAATTCCTGACACCAGAGAAGAGTTTTTAATGTAAATTGATAGTTAGTTAATATTTAATTATAACATATTATTTGAAGTGTGTATGAGTTCTACTGAAATTGACTTATTAATAAAGCATTAGTAATTTTGATTATAAACTCCTCTTCAGAGTTGAAATATCTGAACTAAGACGCATTCTCCAGAGAGATTTTGTCTTTGGTTTCTGCCAGACTTCCTAGGAAGTATTACAATAATTACGATGTCAAACGATAATTTGTTACCAGAAAATCCCGGCCTTTTTGAGGTGGCATATACTCAATCCCCTGAACCTTTTCAAGGAGACAATGGTTGATAATTTTCCAAGAAAATATGTACCTAGGGACCAGAGTGACAGTGTATAGGTCAATGTGCTTGCCTTGCATGAGCTGACTTGGTTAAGGCCTAAACACCACAGGGAGCAGCCTCAAGGACAGAACTGGAGCTGCCCTGAGCGCTGCTGTATCCACAATGTCTCCCTATCCCCACCCCAGACACACACAAAGAGAAAAAATGTGTTGTTTTTTTCTAGAGCCTCAGAGATAGCTCAAAAGCTTGGAGCACATGTGCAAGGCCCTAATCTCTGCACCTCAGGACCCCTCACCCACTCACCACCATAGGGTAGATCCCTGAAAAATCTCTTCCCAGGACTGCTGGGTGCCTTGATCAT
This sequence comes from Sorex araneus, assembly GCF_027595985.1. Taxonomy (NCBI): domain Eukaryota; kingdom Metazoa; phylum Chordata; class Mammalia; order Eulipotyphla; family Soricidae; genus Sorex; species Sorex araneus. Next base: position 80,770,726 of record NC_073306.1, on the reverse strand, counting down.
TCCCGGTGCTGCTTGGCCTGAGAGCACTGCGTGAATACTTAGCTAAGTATCACCAATTAGCTAAATGTCACCATGAGTAGTTCCTTGTCCCCCTGAGCACTGATTTGGAGTCCTCCTTATAGAAAATATATTTCCTCTGTCTAGGGTCCAAGGGACAAATATAAATCTCTATGTCTTATCTTTCACTCTAAATTTTCTCCTTCTAAACATCTTGGGTATTTTGTTTGTTTTGGGGGAGACACTCCTGGTGGTGCATAGGGTTTACTCCTGGCTCCCTGTGTTCAGAAATCACTCTTGTCAGTGCTCAGGGGACCATATAGGGTACTGGGGATCACACCACATACAGTCCCTCCAGCCCATTAGTGATCTCTGAGCACAGAGCCAAGAGTAATTCACTAGCACATCCAGGGGTGGCTCCCCAAACAATACAACAACAAAAAAGATAAAGCACACTCTAATTCTAAAAATAAGCTGTCATTTTAATAAAATGAAATATTTATTGCATTTATTATTTTTTTATGGTGTTGAAGATAAACCCAGTGCCTCATACATGTGAATTGTGTGTTCCCCTGCTGAGATAAATCTTCCAACCCTCGACTGAAATGTCTTATTTAACAAGAAGAAAAACAAACGCATACTGACCTGAAGATATTTCGGTAATGGTTAATTGGGCCACTTAATGCTCCAGGCTGAGAAAAGACATAAATATAAGCTTCAAGATCTTCTGTGGTTAATCGACATCCTTTTCTTCCGATACCAGTGCTATGACTGGTAAACAGATGCTTCAAAGCCTAATTTAAGTGAAAGCAAATAATTTTAAATGTTTAATTACCTAACAGATCCTTAATTTTTGAAAGGTAATGTACAGTGACAACTCATAATTTCCGCTATTATCAGGTTGGAGACTTTATTGTTTATACATTGTTTATGGCTTATCCTTTCTAATATCACAAGCACACTTCACCCTTATAAAATGTATTGTCTAACAGTCTAGCTGATAATAGTTTATCCATGTACTGACAACCAAGTCACTATCCTCAAAGTTGTTCAAAGTTTTTTGACCACCACCTAGGTAACAAATATATTTACAACCTGGTCTAATATCATATGTATATGTGCATATAAATATATGTACATATATATATATATATATATATATATATATATATAGTTCTGAGGCAACACCTGCAAGTCCTTAAATTTTACTCCTGTCTCTGTGCTCAGGGATCACTCCTGGACCAGATGGGGTGCCAGGGATAGAATCTGGGTTGTCCAAGAGCAAGTAAAGCACATTACCCACTATATTATCAGTCCTTTCCTATCTACTTCTTTAACAACTGAAAATTTCTGGGATTTGAGAGATAGTGCAGCAGGCAGAACCTTGCTTGAAGCCAACCTGAGTTTGATCCTTGGTACCGCATACGGTCTCCAAGCACTGCCAGGAATAATCCCTGAGCACAGCCATGATGTGTGTCTCTGATGTGATGCTTAGGAAATTTTCAGCATCCCTATGAGGTATTCTTGTCAGAGTAAAACAAAATCTATTTACATATCTAGATCAGCACCACCACCACGAAAGCAAGGATTAGCAGAATAAACTCCATAGCACCATGATGAAGCAGTCATCCAAATGTGAACTTACGTCAAAAAGAGCAAAACAACTGGGAGATATCTCAGTTCAGGGGTACATACTGTGCATGCACAGGGATACAACTTCAATTCCCAAATACCGCTGAGTGAGTCCTGGTGACCTTCAACATTACCAGGTAAGTAGCTACTGCTGCTAAGACGATGAAAGCACAGAGCCCAGTTGCCAGAATAGTGCCAGGAGTGGCCACCAGTCTCTCTGGGCACTGCTGAAATCTAACGTATAGATACCCCAGAAGGTCATTCTCTAAGGGCTGTCCAGGGGTCTTAGGACATTGTTAATCTTGTCAGGTTTGATAATGGCAACAGAATTTGGGATGGAGGCACCTTATCTGTCAAAGTTATATATAGAAGTATTTCAGATCAAATAATATTGTGATTCACAAGTCTCTGAAATATCTAATATGAGAAATATTCAATAAACTTCCAGTCATTACATACTACCTACAACTAGTGTCCGTGTCTATGGTAACATCAATACCTGTGTGCTTACTTTGTTTTGAAGGTTTTGTTTACCATCACAGCTTCCACTTTGCTGCTGTCAAGCTCTCCCACTTGGCATTCAAATTCCCTCTTCTTCCTATGGAATGGTCTCTAAAAAAGAGGTGTGCCTGTAAGGGCACAGACTCTCACCAAAAAAACTCAATAACATCCAGGCATTAAAAATATAGTGACTACAGAAATAACTAAACCTATAGATGAGGCCTTAGAAGTATTTTAGCAAGTGTCTATTTTTCTTTCTGAAAGGTATACTGTAATTTGAAGTGTCTTTCATTAATAACAATACAACATTTGTTCAACTTACCTTGAAATCATTTATTGAGAACATAAATTCTGGGAACCATGGTATTTGGAAGAAGTAATAATAGCTGGATTTGAATAGCTGGGCAGGGTGTCGTAAAATATATTCTGAAATTAAAATGTTAGGTTAGACCTTATGCAAGGTTATAAATTACTTATTGTTGAGTTTCTTTTAAAGGAAATTCCATCCTTAAAAGAATCCAGAAATAAAACTTCTATGTATTTCTTTTTGAAACTGCTTCTATGCTCTTATTATTTTACCATGGGCATTTCTGCCTACTCAGAAATTTTATAGCCTTTAGATAACAAGAAAGTTCCATGTTAGGAAGACTTGACTCAGAAAGAAAGAGGAAACCAAATTAACATTTCCCTTCCTTCAAGGTTATTATTACTGAACTAATGCTCTTCTTGGGGATATATTAGCGGTAATTTTCATTTTTGTTTAAAGATTTTTCTTAAGACTGATCTGAATATGTTACTCCTTTGACCTCAATGGAAGCTGAAGTGTTTTCTAGGAAATCATTTTTGGAGATAGATAATTCATTCCTTCAATGAATTTATGAATATCTCCTGTGTGAGAGGGTGAGCAGTGATCTAGACAGAAAAACCTCCCACTAATAAGGAACATACATAATTAACAAGTAATACGTGCTTTACAAGATCATTTTTAGATAGTAATACTGCCACAAAAATTTTTGAAAAAGATCCTCTGAGTGAGAGGCATACTGATGTGCTGTGGAGGGCCTATTAGCCATAGACAGGTTGGAGTAGTCTCTATGGATATGTGAGCTGAGTTCTCAATGGCAAAAGGGAGTTGGCCATTCGATGTTCTAAGAGCCTGCAGGAATAGAAAAGTCCGGGGCATGACACTTAGAAGTAGAAGGAAGATATGAGACTCAGCTGCGGTGCAGGAGGGAAATGACAGATGAGTCAGAAAGCAGAAGCTGGGCCAGAGAGGGTCGAAATAATGAGAATTTAAATGCTCTGGGAAGATGCAAAAGGTTTACACCGGGGAATAATGTTAAATATATTAAAAAGGAGACATGTGCTTATTGTGCCTGTGCTGTATATATTTTTTAAATTTTCCTTGAAATTGAGGTCATTCTTTATTGTTGGTTTTCTAAGTATATGCAGCATAGCTACAGTTTTTAGAAATGTAATTTTTTAGGTATGTACAGCATTATTAGGAGATACTTTTTGCAAAATCATAATTGAACAAGATTCAATTCAACTCTGCTTTTAGAGGCATTGGGAAAATTACTCAAAGACCTCATATTGTCTTGACCAGAGCTGAATCAATTATTGATAAAACAGTTCAGAAACATATTATTGATAAAAAATAATTGCAACTAGACTTGTGCTGACATGACTAATTACAGTTTGTTTCCATCCTGATCAATTGAACAAATATGTAACATGACTTCACTGTCTAATGCAACTGAGAATATGATGAATCTCAGTTTTCTACTTCAGCCATAAGCATCTATTCTACTACCTCAATGGATAAGTCGATTCAATCTATATTTAGAATTTAACTTACACTTGTATTTAGGCAGTCACGGTCCCTTTCTCCCTCATCTAGTCAGCGAAAGAAATAAGCTGTTCTTCTTTTGTTGTTTGTTTGTTCTCTCTCTATAGGGTTGCTGTGAATAATAGTAGTATCTGAAACTTAGAAAAACTGACAAGGATAGGATTTAAAAGGAGCAAGATGCTAGTTTTTCACTAAATTAAATGAAAAGGTGGGGGCTGGAGCAATAATACAAGGGGTAGGGTACTTGTCCTGCATACAGGTAACCTGATTCAATCCCCAGCATTTCATATGGTCCCCTGAATCTTGCCAGGGGTGGCCACTGAACACAGAGCCAGGAGTAAACACTGAGCACCACTGGGTCTGGGCCTCAAAACAAAAATAAAACCAAAAAGAATTAATGTCTAGCCATTATTTACAAGTGGATCTTTTTGTTTTTGTTATCTGTTTGTTTTGTTTTGGGGCCATATCCAGTGGTACTCAGGGTTTACGTCTGGCCCTGCACTCAGGGATCACTTCTGGTAGGCTTGGAGAACCAATATGGGTGCCAGGAATCAACTCCAGATCAGTTGTGAACAAGTCAAGTACCTTACCCATTATACTATCTTTCCAGTCCTTCAATCATCCCCTCTAAATCAGAGTACATTTTATGTGGATGCTGAGGCTACTAAAAACCCTTTGAAGGTTTGACACAAAACTGTATCAAAATAATTCTAAGGAATTGTTATCCTTTATTAATTTTGCTGACATTTGCACTGATGTCACAGGAGCAATGGTAGATAAATAGAGCGATAGCATAATGGGTAGGTGCAATTTGCCTTGCACTCGGCTGATCCGGGTTTGATTCCTCCGTCCTTCTCGAAGAGCCTGGCAAGCTACCGAGAGTATCCTGCGAGAAAGGCAGAGCCTGGCAAGTTACCTGTGGTGTATTCAATATGCCAAAAACAGTAACAAGTCTCACAATGGAGACATTACTGGTGTCCGCTCAAGCAAATCGGTGAACAACGGGATGACAGTGCTACAAGTGCTTAGTATAAATCAATATGATGTCACTGACAGTACTAATCATTGTATTCTTCACCACCATACACTTGTGGTGGAAAAAACTAATTAATTAATTAATAGTCTCGATTAAGAATGGTGTTGATGGAACAACAAAACTTAATTTGTCAAATTTCAAACTTTGTGAACCAATCTTTTAAGCATTCTGTGTGAGGAAACAGAAAGTACTCATAAGGAGAGCAGTTCCAGAGCACAGTTTGTCTTGAGGAAAAGTGTTACTTTTCCACAATTGAGCTGATGAGTTGAATTAGCTGTATTTTTATGGAACATCACTTTCACTTGAAAGAACTCTATCATCAGAACATCTTGGGATAATCTGCAGATATTCTCATGATAGTGAACAAAACAAAACCAGACACTTGATAGAAAACAATCAATAGCATTGTAAAAATTTAAGCTTTCAAAGTACAATGAGAATTTTGTAATCTTATATATGCTAGTGTGAGTTTGACAGCTTTGAAATACTTAAGGCATTTTTATAATATTGGAGTGATATTAGTAAATATGATTTATATAATATAATAAAATATGTTCATTTATGAAGATCTGAATAAATCAATGAACCACTATATTCCCCTGTATGATGAAGAAAATAATACATGAGGGAAAAAAATCTATTCAAAGTTCTAGAGAAACCAATAGATTTTAATGTAACAATACAAATATTAATTTGTGTTGTTAAAATATTAATATTTACATTACTTAAATATTAATATTTAAGAAAAACACCAACATTTGAGTTTCATCTAGTAACAAAGAAAATTTCCACTAATCTGTAAAAGATATTAAAATATTTCTTTCTCTGGCCAGGAATGTAGGCTTTTTGGTAGAGTTCAGGAAGTTTCAATTCCTAGCACCAGAACCAAAGGTAAAATACTGGCCCCTTCCTAATTATAACCTTGTGTATGACCATATTTTTTTCATATATGTCAATTCAAACAGCTTATCATAACACTGTATGCACAAATTCATCTCAGAACCTACTTGTCTTTTTGTTTGTTTTTTGGGTCACACCCAGCATTGCACAGGGGTTACTCCTGGTCCATGCACTCAGGAATTACTCCTGATGGTGCTCGGAGGACCATATGGGATGCTGGGAATCGAACCCGGGTCAGCCGTGTGCAAGGCAAACGCCCTTGATTGTGCTATCAATCCAGCCCCTCCACCTGTCTATTAAGCAAAAGTTAGAGTTTGGCAAAAATGTGAAACAGTGACATTCTTCTCATTAAAATTTTTTTATGAGATGTAGTTTTCTTTAAATTGTTATTTATATTAACATAAATGGATCTTATTATTTTAAAAGAAATTTTAAATACATATTTTAAATCTGTCATTTTAAATTTAACTATAAAAATCTGTATATGTATACTTATAACCCATATAAGTAAAATCCCAAGGAGGTATTTAAAATTTTTTAAGGGTATAATGAAGTCTTGAGACCAAGATTTTTGAAAATTGCTTCTTCAGAGAGTGCTGCCATTTCTGACAGCCAAAGCAGTCAGGCAGGAGGAAAATTTATCTCTAGGCTGTCAAGATTCATTACTCTCAAAGTATGGTCACAGTAGTTTTCTTTTACCCTTCCCAAATTAGCAGTACGATGTTTTTTAAAAAAGATATAAAGTTACATAAGCAAATGCAAAGCTAAATATTTTCAGACTTCTGGAAGACTGAAAGTCAAGGTTATCTGACATTGTCATGAAAAATTTGAGTCCTCTGATTTTTAAAGATGTAATATTAACCAATTTTGCTTTTGATCCAAAATGTCAAATACAATAGTGATTTGTCACATTAACAAAGATATTTTAATGAAATCTTAAACTCACCTGTAAATACATTTGGATGAGGGAAGTTAATAACAATAAGCTTCATTACCATTTCTGGATAGCAGATGGCAATCAGCCAAGCAATCATGCCTCCCCAGTCATGGCCAATTAGAACACATTTGCTGTACCCTGTGTCAAAAAAAAAAAACAAACCCATATATATATATGTATATATATATTGACATAATTAAAAGGAAACAGGTCCATGATTACATTAAACAGGCTCATTCAACTTCTGGAGCAAATCTTTCTATTATTTTACCCAAATTATGCACTTTGTATAGATAATGAGTTTGGTGGTTCCAAAATCTGTTAACTAGGCAGAATTTTAGAAATTTTTCATGCAAAAGCTCCACTTTAGATCCACAGATTCTCTACCAGGAATGTGTGTGTGTATGTGTACACATACATACATATATATGTATATATTTGAAAAATGTGAGATAGCCAGCTCAGACTTGCTCACAGTGACAAGAGCCTAGAAACCACAGTAAAAAATACATATGATTATGTCATAAGCAAGACTGAATTACTTTTGAATAATGAGAAATTTCTACTTAAAGTAAAATTGTAAGTGCCCCATATAAATTCAACTGCTGAATCTTTATTTCTACAAAGCCTCTCCTTTCCCCCCTAACTTCAGAATTTCAATATTACAAGTCTACTAATTTGGAACTGTGAATTCAAGTTGAATTACTAGGAAATCTAAATATAGCATAAATTTCCATTTCATGGGAACAAGCTTCCTTTCATGTTATCATTATGGTAACTTGAATTAGATTAAAATACTTCTAGAGGAGCCAGAGCAATAGTACAGTGGGTAGGGAACTTGTCTTGCATGCAGCTGACCCAAGTTCCATCCCAGTATCCCATATGGTTCCCTGAGCTACCGGGAATAATCCCAGGGCAAAGAGCCAGCAGTAAGCCCTGAGCACCACCGGGTGTGGCCCAAAAAACAAAATAAATAAATAAACAAAAATATTAATAGACATTCCTACAAAATTTCTTTTGTTTAAATGGCTTAGGATTCATTTATAATATAGTCATAGAGTACTTAAAATCACTTAAGTTTTCAAGCTTATCTCATCATCACCCCTGCTATTATACTATCACATAAAGAAAGAAAAAGAGTGAGGAGAGAACGAAAGAATGATCTCATTTGTGTGATTAATTTGCCTAGAAAATTGAGTCGTGAAGATTTTAGGATAGGTCTTATTGAATTACAAAAAAAGAATGAAGTGTGGCTGGGGCTAGAGAGAGAGTACATCAGGTTACCTCGCCAACCCAGGTTTGATCCCAGGCACTATATATGTGATCCTCTGAATCCCACCTGAAGTGATCTCTGAGCACAGAGCCAAGAATAAGCTTTGAACACAGCCAGGTGTGCCTCCTCCCACCCCCAAGAATAACACATTTCCCCAAAATAAATAAAATATGGCTGTTGGAAATCATTGTCCCTGGATCTTTTTTCATTGTAATCACACTAAAAGACAACACTGCATTGACAGCCCCAGTGTAATCCATTTATTCTCCTAAGAATATTGGTTTGAGCTACAATAATCTCACTAAATACCATAGCCAGCAGAGCTGGCAAGCTACCCAAGCTACCCATGGCATATTTGATATGCCAAAAACAGTAACAACAAGACTCATGATGGAGATGTTACTGGTGCCCGCTCGAGCACATCGATGAACAATGGGACTATAGTGCTACAGTGCTAAATACCATAGCGGTGGTAGCAACTGGAGTTTGGACAAAAGCAATATAGTAGATTATTAGTTAATAAAATATTTACTTCTACTCTCTCACTGCCCATTTCATGTGGAATTTGCTTTTATCTCATGGCTGGTGACACATGTCTCATGGTTGCAAGTTCAGCCATCTGACTTGGTTTGGCCAATGGGTTGGTACCAGAAACTTGAAGCTTGTGTAGGTGGACTCCACTCTGTTATTTGTATCATGACCAGGAAAACACCTCCCCCAAGAAGCTATTTATCCTGTGCTGTAGCCCAACCACAAAGAGAAGCCAGTACAGCTGGACCTGTAGCTAGAGGCAGAGATGGAGATAGTGGACCTGCAGACACAAGAGCAAGGGAATCTGTACACCCATGGCTGTATGCCACTGAGTCTGGGAAGGTTTCTTACCCTCTGTTATTGCTATCCTAGCTGATCAACCCATGAAATGTAATGTAATTGTTCTTGCACCTCAGGACATTAAAATATTTAAATGCAGGGTCTGAAAAATTAATTTTCTGAGCACAATAATAAAATTTCCAAAATTAATACCAATGGAAAGAATTTGTAACATGAGTATGTTTTTAAAAACAAAAAAAAATCACTGAAAGTCATTCTTGGCTGGCAGAATCATTATTCTGAATATATTATTTCAAATTCCCTGCATAAATATTTTAGGCTGTGTACCTGAAACCATGGTAACAGAATGCAGAGAGCAGTTCACATAGATAAACATGTCCTCCCAAGAAATGAGGTTATCTGGGGCTGGAGTACAGTGGGTGAGGTGCTTGCTTGCCTTGCACACGGCCGACCCGAATTTGATCACTGGCAGTCCATGCTGTCCCCCCAAGCCCATCAAGAGTGACCACTAAGTACAGAGTCAGGAGTAAGTCCTGAGCACTGCTGGGTGTGACCCTGTTACCCCCATCCAAAAAATTAATAAATAATAGATTGGATCAATTATCAATTCAAAATCTCTTGAATGTTCCCAAGAAAGAATGAAAACTTAAAAAAAAAGAAAAAATGAAAAACTGACCTACCTAAAGAGTCTAAAATATCCTTTATGTCTGTTATTAAACAGTCCAATTTATAATTCTCTCGATGAGTCGGAGCATCTGTTTCTCCATAGCCTCTTAAATCCAGTGCTACAACTCGATATTCACTTTTAAATTCTCTTAGTTGGTGACGCCAAGAGTACCTGCAGGAAATATGAAAAGTTAAAAGAAAACAACACAGTAATATAAAGATTAACATTAGGAATTCCTTATTTTGAAAAAAGTTAGATAGCTAAATATGAGCAGGACTGATGAGTCCTTTTTGAGAAAGGAGCATTAATGTTTTTAATTAAAATTATTTATTCCCTTTTAGCAGCCCTAGTGAACTATAACAAAGGGTCTGCGTTTACAGAAATTATAAAATGTCAAATACTAAAATCAATATGCTTACAAATGTACTTAATAAATGGATGTTTTTTTGCTTTTCTATTGTTGGGGGCTAGGGGTGCCATGGGGAAGATTGAATCCAGCGCATGCAAAGCACACTGTCGACTACTGAACCGCATCGCTGGTCCAAGTTCTTCTAAAATAAGGCTTACAAATAGCGGGGAATCTGTACCTACAAAGGCTTCTGTATTGTAGACTTATTTGATTCTCTGAAAAAAGATGCAAGATTAAAGTTTACTTTCCTAAATTGTAGACTTTAATTAACCTTACTCAACTGTCGAGTAGGATTCAATGGTTTTAGTAACAATAACTGGTTTCAGAATGGAAAAGTCTGAAGATTTCATCCCTTTGTTAAAAATAAATAAATAAAAATTAGAGGCTACTAGGCCAACAGTTAAAAAAGGGTCACAAAGAACCAGGGATTGATCCAAGGACTCAAATATGCAAAAGGCTTGATAGGTTAGCCACATCCCAATTCAGTCTGAAGATTTAAAAAATTGTCACTGAAAACAATATAATAAAATAACTGTTTGAGATAAAAAAATGTCTTTGTTAAAATTCTTCTATGGGTGAGGCCATATAGTACAGCAGGTAGGGCACTTGACTTGTGCACAGCTAACCAGGATTTGATCCCCCATATCCCATTTGGTCTACTGAAGCTGCCAAGAGTAGTCCCTGAGTACAGAGCCAGGAGTAAGCCCTGAGCACTGCCGGGTATGGCAACCCCTCTTCCCCCCCCAAAAAAATTCTTCTGTGGGTAAGATTCTGGACCATGAGCACAAGCCAAAAGAAAAAAAAATGGTTTTGGCTTTTTGGGCTACACCTGGTGATGTTCAGGGGTTACTTCTGGTTCTGCTCTCAGAAATTACTCCTGGCGGTGCTCAGAGGACCATATGGGATTCCAGGGATTGAACCTGGGTCAGCCACGGGCAAGGCAAATGCCTTACCCACTGTACTATCGCTCCAGCTCCAGAAAAAAGTGTTTTAAACAAACAACCCAATGACATCTACACTGATCATCAGAATGGTCATCAGGTTACAGACTTACAGACCAAGTTTTGGAAGCCTCTGCCAGACCAGGCATTTACCCTGATGAGAGAACTGCAGGCTTAAATGAATACAGAGACCTATGAGATTTTTTTATGTTCTAAAACTGAGAGAGAGAGAGAGATGGAGAGAGAGAGAGTGAGAGAAGGGAGAGGGAGAAGGAGAATGCAAGGGGGGGCGAGAGGAAAAGAGAAAGCAGAAGGGAGGGACAGAGAGACGGCATTTTTAGGAAACTCAAAATATGCATTAAGAACGCATCTGTACACACATCTGTTCATGGAAACACAGTGTAAAATTATCTTATACAAGCCAAATAGAAGATAGCTTTCTGGGAAAAACAATGAGGTTTGATAGGCTAGTGAACACAGTGTTCTGAGATTATAAAGCACTCTTGAGGGAAGCACTGCAATGTGAAGAGAAAAACGCAGGATCAATGAAAAAAATCAAGCACTTACACAACAGATTGTTAGAAAGAAGGGAATTGGACACATATTTGGAATTATGAAAGAATACAGAGTATTTAATTTCTCACTAGGGTATTGGTGGAAATATGCAAAATTTCTGCTAATTAGGAAGAATTTGGAAATGGTAATAGAAAGTGTCTTTCTTGGGAATGCCACACAGTCTTGTTCCTGGGCTATAACAAACTCCAAAAGCCCTTAGTTTCCTTATAGCTACTCATCTAGAGTTCCAGGAAGGTAGATTGATGGTGAAGTACAGTCATGTGGACTAAAGTTTCATCTTTGGCACCACCTCATATCTGAATGGATCCTGGCAATAGAACTCTGGTGCCACGATAAAAAGTGTGCAACTTCCAGCAAATGCCATAACCAAGTTTGTGGCCCCTATGTAGTACCACAACAAATGTATGGGAGCACCATCAAGTATGTTTAACCCCCTCCTCACCCTCCCTATAACCCCCCTTGTTTATTGCAAAACAAGGAAAAGGGGGAAGATACTCATCTATCAACTTACACAATCTGATTATTTTCCCATTAGCCTTACTCAAAATTTTGAATTGATTTTTAAAATGTCTTTGTAACTGAAGCCCTCTTCATAACTCCTGATACCAGTCAATAAAGTTCTAAACTTTAAACTTTTCAATATTTATTTAATCACTTTTTCCATCCATTCTGGCTTCCCTTCCATTAGTTCAGACCTCACTAATGCAGCAGCCTACTGATAGTCCTAACTGACAATTTTTATTCCCCTCAGTTCTGTCTTCTACTAAACCAGAACACTGTAGCAAGGACACTAGGGCTGGAGAGATAGCTCATGAGTCAAGTACTTGCTTTGCATGCAAGAGACCTGGGTTCAATTTCGAGCATCACAGAGTAACTGAATATTGCTGGGGAACAACCTCTCCAACAGAGAGCAGAGGGTAGCCCATGAGCATCACCAGGTGTGGCCCAAATAAAGTTGCCCAAAGGCACAGAAACACAGACTTTGTGCCATTTATTTAAAATCTTCTCTTGGAGCTGTGTTCAATCCACCCATACCCCATAGGATTGTTGAGCACCGAGAGGTGTCGTCCAAATACCATAAAATGAAGAAAGAAAAGCCGAGCAATAGAGCAGACAGGGCACTTGACTTGCATGCGGCCGAGCGGTTTGTTTCTCAAAACGTTTGCATTTGGAAGTGGTATAATCTCAACTCTTATTAGACAACAGAATGATCAAAACCATATTTGATTTTGTCCAAATGACCAAGTCTACAAAATGATTGGTGTGGTTTGGTGCCTGTTAGCTCCATATGCGCCTCCATTCTTAGGGTTGGTCCATATATGGGATTTATTTACTGAAGTATGTTTTCTGTTATTTATGTCTTATTTGGACTGGAGTGATAGCACAGTGGGTAGAGCATTTGCCTTGCATGCAGCCGACCCAGATTCGATTCCTCTGCCCCTCTCGAAGAGCCTGGCAAGCTACCGAAGGTATCTTGCCCACACAGAAGAGCCTGGCAAGCTACCCGTGTCATATTCGACATGCCAAAAAACAGTAACAAGTCTCACAATGGAGATGTTACTGGTGCCCGCTCAAGCTAATCGATGAGCAACAGGATGACAGTGATACAGTGATTCTTGGAACTGAAGATTATTTTAATTTATTCATTTATTTTATAGTCCAGAGGTGTTTCTAATGTTTTAAAAAAAACACCCATTGCCTTTGCGGCCCCGCGCGAGATCGACCCCGGAGGCAACTGAACCACTTTGGACACGAGCGGCGCCCCCAAAATGCCTCCAAACTGTGTGCTGGGAGCTTCTGGCCCAGGCGCTGCCGGCAGGGTATGCTCTTTTCTCTCTCAACTTTTTCTGTTTGAACGCAGCGAGGCTATAGCCGGTTTTTAGACTCTACAGGAAGCCCGGGATAGCCGATGGGTGGGACTCCCGGATCCGCCCTGTGCCGGCCGACATTTAAGCAGAGAGCCATGTGGGGATGCTCTCTGCTTAAATATCTTCCAAAAGATATTAGGAAGACCTAATATCTTTTGATTGTTTGATTGTCAGCAACGTGTAAATGTTCCTTTTTGGCAGGGCTTAACGTGGGGGGAAACTCCAAACAATAGTACTAAGTTTTTTGTTAAAGGGTAAAAGATTGTAGCGATAGAATTTTAGGCAGAATTTTCCCTGGACTTTAACGGGTCGGACTTTGGTGGGAAATCCTAACAAGAATAGTAAGTCTTTTGCTGAAATATTGAAGGCCACCAAAGTGGTAGCCATCTCTATAGACTGAACTAAGCCATATCCCCACGCCGGCTGAGAAGAAATATCCTTCTTTCTCGGGAAAAAACGCGGCATGGCGTTAACCATAGTATGATGTCCATTAAGCTGACACGGACCTGGTGGCGTGGGAATCGGATGCAAGGGAATAAATTATTATGTACTTGGAACAGCGGGACGCTGGTGGAACCTTGAGCCGGGGCCGATACCAGCGTATTACTTTTGGTTCCAGAAACTGCTTGCAGACATTATACCAGACTATCAACTAAGCTAGAGCCCCACGCCGGCTGATGACGAGAAATAACCATCTCTTTTGGTTTGTTTCCCTTTGTCAGGCAGCGTGGTGATTACTAAACAGGCGTGATCTCGGTGGCGCGGGACGAGGGGGGGAAAAAATAGAAAAGTTATGTAACAAACAGCGGTACTTAATATCTCTACATTCTCAGCAATGGAGAGCCATCAAATGCTTCCTTGACAGTGGGACTGTCTTCTCTTTTTTGGGGGGAAACCCTAGCAACAATAGTGAATTATGTGTTGAAACATGGACTGTAACCAAGATAAAGCGTAAACGAAGTGAAACTTATCACTTACAAGGGCGGGGACTGGGGGGGTGGGAGGGGGCGGGAGGTATAATGGGGTGGTTGGTGATGGAATATGGGCACGGGTGAAGGGAAGGGTGTTTGAGTACAGTATAACTGACATAATCATGAGAACTTTGTAACCCTCCACATGGTGATTCAATAAAATTTAAATTAAAAAAAAACACCCATTGAGAACAGATACGAGGTCACAAATCAAGCATGCATAAAATTTCAAATATAGAAATCATATCAAGCATATTCTCAGACCACAGTACCGTGAAGATAGAAACTCGCCATAAATAGAAAGTGGGAAACAGAACTTGGAAACAGAACTAAATGTTGTTAAGTAAAAACTGGATCAAATAGGAAATCAAAGAAGATATAAAAAGATTCCTTGAAAGAAATGAGAATGAAGAAATAAATCAGAATCTATGGAACTCAGCAAAAACAATATTAAAGGAGAAATTTATAGCAATACAGGCCTTCATTAGCAAAGAAGAAAAAGCTCAAATAAGCAACCTATTGCACATCTTAAACACCTAGAGAAGAAACAACAAATGAATCATAAAATTAGTAAAAGTAAGGAAATAATATAAATAGAGTAGAAATCAGTAACATAGAAATCAAGCGGACAATAAACCAGGAGCTGACCCTTTGAAAGACTACACAAGACAAACAAACCCTTGGCTAGATTCTGAGGGAAAGCAAGAGGAAATGCCCAAATAAATCTGATCAAAAATGAAAAAGAATTACAAGCTATTCCTCAGAAATTCAAGATATCATGAGAAGTTACTATGAATAACTTTATATTGCTTAGCTGGAGAAGCCAGAAAAATACACAGATTCTCAGAATCATGCAACCTTCCAAAACTGAGTGAAGAAAAAAATTTAAAAACTGAACAGGGAAAGCAGGGAAATTTAAACAGTTACTAAGAATCTCTCCCAAGAATAAAAGCCCTTAGCCAGACAGACTCATTGGTGAGTAATAGCAAGTCTTCAAAAAACAAAACAAAACAAAACAAAACATACAAAAAAACTTTATTACCTTTACTTTTCAAACTGTTCCAAAATATAAAAGAAACAGGAATCTTTCCAAACAGCTTGATATAAGCAACATTTCGCTAATACCCAAAACAGAGATACTACTAAAGAAGAAAAATCCAGACCAAGTTCCCTGATAAACTTTGATGCAAAAATCCTCAGCAAAATCTTAGTGTACCTATTCAACAACATATCATAAAGATTGTATCACAATAATCAAGTGAAATTCATTCCAGGGACACAAAGATGTTTCAACATACACAAATCAGCATACACCATATAAATTAAAGAAAAAATCAAATTTATATGAAAATTTTATGATTAAAAAATCAACACAGAGAAAGTTTTTGAAAAAATATAACATCCACTCATAATAAAAACCCTCGGGGCTGGAGCAATAGCACAGTGGGTAGGGTGTTTGCCTTGCACACGGCCAACCCAGGTTCGATTCCCAGCATCACATATGGTTCCCCGAGCATCGTCAGGAGTAATTACTGAGTGCATGAGCTAGGAATAACCCCTGTGTATCGCCGGTGTGACCCAAAAAGAAAAAAAACACAAAAAACCCCTCAACAAAATAGGGATAGAATGAATCTTCCTTAAAGTAGTAATGGCCACCTGTCACAAACCCACAGCCAATACCATTCTCAGTGGTAAAAATCTAAAAACATTCCTTCTGAGATCAGGCACAAAAAAAAAATGTCCACTGTCTCCACTTTTACACAATACAGTGTTACAATTACTAGCAACAGAAATCAGGCAATAAAAAGAAATTAAAAAGATCCATATTAGGAAAGAAGAAATCAAACTATTACCATTTTCAGATGAAATAATACTATACACAGAAGGTCCTTAAGAGTACAAGAAACAGCTCTTAGAAACAATATACCAATACAGGAAAGCAGCAGGTTATAAAGTCAATACACAAAGTATTTTTCATTGCCATATACAAATAATAAATCAGTGGAAGAAGTGATAAAAAAAGACAATTCAAGACAATGTCCAAAAATATTAAATACCTAGGAATCAACTTAAGATTCAAAAGACCTGTACCATAAAAACTTTAAGTTATCTAATGAAAGAAATATAAAAGGACCTAAGGAAAATGAAAAAAATTCCAAATTCAATGATTGGAAAAATAAATATTGTCAAATTTATAATCCAACCTAAAGTGTTACATAGATTCAGTGAAATTCCCATCAGAATTACAATGACATTCTTCAATAACTTAGAACAGTCACTAATAAAGTTTTTCTAGAATCATAAAGCATCCACAATAGCCAAAGCCACACAGAAATAAATTAGAAATAAATTTTTACCTAACTTAAAACTATATTATAAAGCTATATTAATCAAAACATCACAGTACTAGATAAGGATTTTCTGACTAATGAGTTAAAAATTACAATACAAAAACAAAACACCAGACATAATGTCAACTAATTTTTGACTGGAGCTGGGTACAGGAAATGGATTAGAGATAATCTTTTGAACAAATGGTGTTGGGAAAATTAGATAGTTACATATTAAAAAAGAAGAAGAATTTGAGTCAATATCTCACACTTTACACAGATCAATTCAAAGTGGATCAAGGACCTTGAATTAACACAAATCAATAAAATACACTGTGGAAAATTAAAGAGTTTTTGCATAGCAAAAGAAATATGAGCTGAAACTAAAACAAATCCAGAGAAATTGAAGAAAATATTTGCACTCATGCACTCAACACATCACATAAAGAGTTTATACCCAACATATATAACACTCATAACGATCAACAACAAAAATCCAAAAACCCTCTCAAAAAATGGTGAATGAAAATGAACTAATATTTCCTTAAAGACAAAATATTCAATAGGCATATGAAAAAAAGTGTTCATCGTCGCTTATTATCAATAAAATTCAAATCAGATGACAAAGAGATATAATCTCACACCTGTGAGAATGGCATGTATCAAAAAGAGTAGAAACAACCTATATTAATGGAGATACGGTAAAAAAGGAACTCTCAGCTATTCTTAATAGGAATGTTCTTTGGTTCAACCTTTATGGAAAAAATTATGGAGGTTCCTCAAAAAATACGAATAAAGCTTCCACACAACCAGCAATTCCACTTCTTGGTATATCCCCAAGACACAAAATCTATACTTGGAAAGGACATATACACACCATTGATCATTTCAGCACTTAGTACAATAGCTAGGATATGGCATTAACCCAGGTGACCTATGACAGATGAGTGGATAATAAACTTATGGTATATTTACACAAATACTACGCAGCTGCAGAGAAGGATGAAATAATGCAATTCACTGCAACTTGGATGGAGCTGGAGGATATCATGTTAACTGAAGTAAGTCAGAAGAAAGACAAAATAACAAAATAACACCTATACAGAATGACATGATAAGGAAAAGAAGGTGTCAACATTGGGGAAATCTTTGACCGTGGATTACAGAAATGAAAAAACCAGGGAAGAAGAGAAATGGAAGGGGAAAGTAACATGAGGTAGACAGGAGATAAAAGGGGCAGAGGGTAGGGCATCAAACACATCAAGTGGTGTAGAGATGTGATATATGTACATATCTAGACCATAGAGCCATCAATACTGAATCATGTTTTCCAAATCACAATAATTAATCTTCAAAATGTGTCTGTTAAGGAAAAGCCGCCAGAGATAGATTGGCCTCTGGGCTGAAAACTCTGAGGCCTTCTTGGAGTCAGGGAAGGCAGATACCTCTCTCTTCCAGAGAGGCACCACAGCTGCCACACCTGACCTCCTCTGATCTATAAATGGTCCAGCTCCGTATTCCTACATTTCACAAATATTAACAGCCCAGTAGGAACACAGCAAAACTGATGGGGAAATTGCACAATCTCCACCAGGCTCACTGAGCAAAACAGTAACAAAAAAGGCTCAATCAGCACCAAGCAGCTCAGTGAATCTTCAATGACCTTAGTAACATTGTGAGACACAACAATGATCACAAATTGACTTTTATTGATCTATTTTCTGACAATTCCACTTGCTGTTTTGCTGTAACAAGCAATATGAAGTAAATTCGTTTATGCCTCCTTAGGCATAAATGGGCAGGCTTAATGGGTGAGTGGGAAAATGCGAACACTGGTGAAGGGAAGATCACACTGGTGGTGGGATTGGTGTTTGCTGAATGCCGGAATGCCTGAAACAACTGTATTCTGTACAACTTTGTAAATCATGGTGTTTAAAATTTTTTAAGCACCTGTTACCCAATAGGAGAGAGAGAGAGAGTAAAAGGGAATGTGCCTGCCACAGAGGCAGAGGGGAGATCGGGTGAGGGTGAGAGGAGGCATACTGGGAAAATTGGTGGTGGAGAATGGGCACTGGTGGAGGGATGGGTACTCAATCACTGTATGATTAAAACGTAATCATGAAAGTAAGTCTGTAATTGTATCTCACAGTGTTACATTTACATTTAAAAAAATAAATAATTATTCGCCTGTTAAAGAGTCATGCTGGGTGAGGAAAGGGAAGCTGAATACATTGGTAGAAAGAAGGTGACAGTGGTGACAGCACTGGTGTTTGGACATTGTATGTCTAAAAATCTAGTATGGAAACAATTGTAGTGTTTTTTTTGTTTTGCTTTTTGGTTCACACCCAGCAGTGCACAGGGGTTACTCCTAGCTTTGCACTCAGGACTTACTCCTGGCGGTGCTCGGGGGAATATATAGGATGCTGAGAATCTAACACGGGCTGGCCACGTGAAAGGCAAACGCACTATCCGCTGTACTATCACTCCAGCCCCCAATATTTTTATTTTTTAAAATATCTATTATGGGGACTAGAGTGATAGTGCAGTGGGAGGGTGTTTGCCTTTCGAGCTGTCGACTGGGATTTGATCCCTGACATCCCATATAGTCCTGAGCACTATCAGGAGTGATCCTTGAGTGCAGAGCCAGGAGTAACCCCTGAGCATCGCCAGATGTGGCCTCAAAACTAAAATGCACTGTAGCACTGTCATCCCATTTTTCACCGATTTGCTCGAGTGGGCACCAGTAATGTCTCCATTGTAAGACTTGTTGTTACTATTTTTGGCATATTGAACATGCTATGCTAGGCTCTGCCATGTGGGCGGAATACTCTCTGCAGCTTGCTGGGCTCTCCGAGAGGAATGGAGGAATTGAACCCAGGTCGGCTGTGTGCAAAGCAAATGCCCTACCCGCTGTGCTATCGCTCCAGCCCTGAAAAACTAAGATGAAATAAAATAAATAAAATAAAATAAAAGCCCTGAAAAACTAAGATGAAATAAAATAAAATAAAAATAAAATAAAATAAAATATAATGGCATGAATTCTTAGGGAAACAAGCCACCCCAGCACCTTCTCATTGGTTATTACCCTGTGTGCTTCTCTAGGTGAAAGAGGCTGGCATTTCAGCTGAACCCAAATATCCTTCTTTGGCTTCCTTTCTCACTTGATAATTCTCCTTCACACATGTTTCAGGAAGCTATCCTGACTTTTAGAGTGCTCAATATGCTCAATATGAACAGTAATTTTCCTGGCAAGAATCTTGCAGTTGTGTGCTTACAGCAATGCCAACAGCATGCTGGGTAACACCGGACGCCTCCAGTTTTGCCATGGGAACATTTGTGAGCCTTCCTTTGCAAACAGTGCCCATTCCCTTCATGTTTACAATATCACCGTTTTTGTAGACCTCTTTGTTTTCTGAAAGGTCTAGAGAACACATAGCAGGGGTCTCTTCTCTTTCCCTTTGTGTTGGCCATTCTGATGATTTACTGGAAGAAGGCAGTTCTGGCCAGAAAAAGCAGGGCTAGAGATTTAGTTCTGCCATAAAATGCATGTCTTGCACATATGAGATACTGGTTTGATCCCTGAAAGACCCTCCCATCACTACCACCAACATTTTTTTCACTCATGTTATCTATCACATGAAGCACAAGTTTTTTTATTCTTGCAGATAAAACCTCCAGGATTTGATTATTTGATTATTGGGTCATTCTTACAATATGCTAGGTACAGTTCTTCATTGTTCCTACATAACAATGTTGATCATCAAAAAAAGCTTTTTTAGTAGTATGATTATATCCACTTTATAGATGAAGAAAAAGATGCAGAGAGCTCTTAACTCATATGCCAAAATCATGAGAATTAGCAAAGAACAGAGCCAGGATTTAAATCCATGTAACTGGGCCTCTGAGTTTACAATCCGCTGCCTCTGTGGCACAAACTTTTGGGAAAATATTGGTATTATTACTGCTGTTATTTTGCTTTTATGGCTTTGTTCATATGATTTCCTTTGCTTTAAATACCATACCACTCAACTTTCCACCTACTCTCCAAATGCATTGTCCTTCAGCCCTCAGTGAACTCTTGTTCATGACGGCATTTATTCTAGGAGGCTTTCCAGGCCATCTCTCCTCCAGGCAGGCTGGTGGGCTCCTTCTATGCACTCATACCTGTAAGCAGACTCTGCAAGCACTGGACACTTATGATGTGCTGCTTTTGTATGTACTTCAACTTGATTGTGAGACCCCTGAATTGTCTGGTAGAGTGTGGAGCATACCAAAGTGCTCAATAAATATTTGTTAAATAAGTGAAACAAGGAGCTGGAGTGATAGCACAGTGGGCAGGGCATTTGCCTTGCACACAGCTGACCCAGGTTCGATTCTCAGCATCTCATGTGGTCCCCTGAGCACCGCCAGGAGTAATTCCTGAGTGCAGAGCCAGGAGTAACCCCTGTGCATCACCGGGTGTGACCCAAAAAGCCAAAATAAAAAGTGGAACAAAAGATAAATGAAAGAATAAAATCATAATATGCTATGAGTACCAGAACAATACATCTTTGCACCAGTTCAAGCCTTGAATCAGTATCAATTAAAATCCCCAATTCCTTTAGGAAATTTGCACTTGAATTCAAATTTTATTAAAATATACATTGTTACTTCTGCTATATGGAAAAAGGTAAATTAGTAATGTGAAAATAGATAAATAAAATACGCATATATTGATTTAATATTTTTTTGTTTTTTTTCTTTTGCTTTTTGAGTCACACGTCACACCTGGCAATGCACAGAGGTCACTCCTGGCTCTGCACTCAGGAATTACCCCTGGCGGTGCTCAGGGGACCATATGGGATGCTGGGAATCGAACCCGGATCGGCTGTGTGCATGGCAAATGCCCTACCCGCTGAGCTGCCACTCCAGCCCCTGTTTTAGTATCTGAAGTATCTGTGCCTTCATTACGATTAATTTGAAAGTTTAAGGTAGAAATTTGAATCCAACTAATGTGTATAATCCTACACTTAAAATTGTGTTAGAAATTATGTGACTGTCACCTGAATTTTGCATGTAGCCACACCCGGGACTGGAGCGATAGCACAGTGGGTAGGGCGTTTGCCTTGCATGTGGCTGACCTGGGTTGGAATCCTCCATCCCTCTCAGAGAGCCCGGCAAGCTACCGAGAGTATCCCACGCACACAGCAGAGCCTGGCAAGCTACCGCTGGTATATTCGATAAGCCAAAAACAGTAACAAGTCTCACAATGAAGATGTTACTGGTGTTCGATCGAGCAAATCAATGAACAATGGGACGACAGTGCGACAGTGCTACAGTGCAGAGCCACACCCAGAGATGCTCAGGAGTTAATCCTGGCTATGCACTCAAGAATCACCCCTGGCAGTGCACCTGGGACCATATGGGATGCCAGGATCAAACCCAGGTTTTAATATAGGTATATATTCCAGCAATATTTTTCAAATACAAAATATACCCATCGTGGAGACTAACACCCAAGGATAGTAGAGATAAAGACCTAGAGTATTGCCCCACGGCTTGGAAGCATGCTTCACATGCTGGGGGAAAAGGCAGCTCAAGAAGAGAAAGGACCACCAAGTAAAGGATGCTTGGAGGACCCTCTCGGAATGGGAGATGTGTGCTGAAAATAGACTACAGACTGAACATGATGGCCACTTAATACCTGCATTGCAGACCACAACATCCTAAAGGAGAGAGAGAGAGAGTAAAAGGGAATCTGCCTGCTACAGAGGCGGGGTGCGGAGGGGGATGGGGTGGTGGTGAGAGGGATGCTGGGAACATTGGTGGTAGAGAATGGTCATGGGTGTGGGGATGGGTACTTGATCATTGTATGGCTGAAATGTAAGCACGAAAGTTTATCAGTCTGTAACTGTATCTTATGGTGATTCATTAAATTTTTTAAAAAAAATTAAAAAGGAAAGGAAAGCAAGTACAAAATATATACCCATGGAATTATCTATAAAAGAAAAAAAAGGTAAAATAATTTTTCAGGAATTCTGGCGACTCCAAGAGACAGTAAAAGCAATAAATATAGCTAACACAACGACTAGTATATGCAAAACCTGATAAGGAATACTTCCTAAATAAATTAATGACTAAAAACTTCTGCCTCTGGCTTTATCTGAAAAGCATTTTGTAGTAGTACCATGCATATATGTTAGAAATCTGATTTTTCCAGCCTGAAGCAGCACAAATTTGCATTTCATGGACAACAACTATGTTTTGCATTATACTCTGAAATTATGTAAATCTGAAATTCAATTTTGGAGCTGTTTTTTCTAGGACAATAGTTCAGTGTATTTAAAATTTTAAAAAGACTTTTAAAAGTAGCAAAATGAATTTATCTAAAAGTAAAAAAAAAGAAATTATGTGACTGTAACACCTATTTCAAAAATTTAAAGTATCTTAAAAATTCACTTATTGCTATTATTAATAATGGAGTAATAATATATTAAACAATATATTAAACATCATTCTTTGCTCTGAACTATTATTCCTGATAGTTCTCAGGGGATCATATATGGCCCCTGGATCAAACCATGGTTGTAAGCCTCTGTATCCATGCAGATTTTTTTCCTGGTAACTTTAGATAATAGCAGAGAAGCAGAGAATACTTTTTTTTTTTTTAAAGCAAACACTTTTTTCTAGTTCCTATTCTTAACATAAGGAGGACTCCCATTTTACATGCGGCCATATTCCAATGGAGAATATCATTTCTCCTTCACATGCTCAGCTGTATGTACAAAGAACCCTCGCTTGCCTCAGTGCTTGAGTAATGACGAATGTGCTCCATACGGATGCTTATGATGATGACTCAAAGAAACTGCCTCCGTCAGCTCAAAACATTTTTAAAGGGATGCAAATTGAAGTGGGGAAAAACTAGGAGAGAAAATCTTTTTTTGGCAAATAGCTTTATCAGAGCTAATTTTGTTAAAAGTCTCAAAAATATGTATTTCTAATTTTATTATTTGTTTTTGGGCCACACCCATGCGTGCTCTGGAGATACTCCTGCTCGGCACTCAGGCATCACTACTGGTGGGGCTTAGAGGATCATATCTGGTACTGGTGTCAAACCCAGGTTGGCTGCATGCAAGACAAGCACCTAACTCTGTACTATCTCTATGGTCCCATAAGTGTGTATCTTGTTTGATGTCCATTGGGAAAGAACACCCAGTATTTTATAGCTTTTGTGTGACATCTAGTACTATTATCAAAGTCACTATTTCTCAAGCAGGAGAGATAGTACAGGTATTGAGGTATTTTCCTTACACTTGGTCAACCTTAGTTCGACTCCCAGCACCACATGTGGCATCCCTACACCCCCGGGGTGACCCTAGAGCAAGAGCCAGGATTAAACCCCGGGTAGGACTGAGCATGACCCAACCTTGTCCCTACAAAGGAACTATTTCTCAATAGCTCTTCTGAGATAATGATGATAAAGTTTTCTAATATATAGAATTCATATAGTGCTATTCTATTTAAAAAGCAGTTTTAGGGTTGGAGAAAGAGTACAGAGGCTAAGTTACTGTTTTTTTTTTCAGGAACGAGTGTGAACACAATCCCCTACTACCACAAAATATGCAGTCAAGTTTCCCAAATTTTGAGCAATCACAGGGGTCAACATACCCAGAGTGCAATGGATAGGCCTCACTCTGGGAAAACCACCTTTGGTGATCATGGTATCTCCCCTGCCAGGTAAGTATTAAGTAACTTTCCTTGCATGTGGTCAACTCTGGTTTGATCCCTGGCACCAAATATGATCCCCAAGCACTGCTAGGAGTGACCCCTGAACACAGCCAGGAGCATATATTGAGCTCCATCAAGTGTGGTCCAATACCTCCTCTCCCTCCCAACAAAAAGTTTTATACATTGCCAATTTATGGTCATTTTAAAAATTGTGTCAAATATTACTAGCCTATTTTGTCTACTTAAAAGCTTATCATGTCTCATTACATATTTATGCAAAACTTTATTAATAAATATATTTACATTTATGCCATGATTTCAAATGCCAGACATAAAGTTTTTGGGGTTTTTTTTTTTGCTTTTTGGGTCACACCCAGCGATGCACAGGGGTCACTCCTAGCTCTGCACTCAGGAATTACCCCTGGCGGTACTCAGGGGACCATATGGGATGCTGGGGATCGAACCCAGGTCGGCGGCGTGCAAGGCAAGCGCCCTACCTGCTGTGCTATCACTCCAGCACCCAGATATAAAGTTTTCTGACTTTTAACGAGGAGAGAAATCCGAGAGGAGGGAGGGGCTTTGGGAAAGAGAAAAAACAGGCTTGAAGAGGTTGAATTCAAATAGCTTCTCCTACCCTATAATTTGAGTCAACATTTTCTCGAAACGGAACACCTGGATGAAACAGACTAGTCTTCAGATGGATAATATAGTGGTGATTTGAGAGTAAGGAAAGGTCTGGTGCAGGGAATGACATACTCAGTGGGTTTTGCTTACCTACAATTTGCATATAGTTGCTTTAGGCCCGAATAATCAGGGATTATTTAATGAGCAGAAGGGACTTGTTCAGTGATCTGCATGTTTCTCCCAATTTATGCTCTTTGGAAGGAATATAACTCGTTTTCAAAACTAAACCATGGGGAATGGGAGGTGGAGCAACATTACAGTAGGTAGAGTGCCTGCCTTCTATGCAGCCAACCTGGGTTTGGTCTCCTGAGCACTACCAAGAATAATTCCTGAGTTCAGAGCCAGGAATAACCCCTGAGCACTGTTGCATGTGGCCTTAAAACAAAACAAAATAATAATTTAAAAAAATCACTGGTCTAGAGTTGTGTCTCCGTCTTAGAGCACATGTCTTGCAAATGTAAGGCTCTTATTTTTATCCTGGTATCTCCAAAACTAAACACTTAACTATTGCTTACAAAAACCAGATTTGTACTGGACACATCCAAGACTTGACTTTTGTGAAGCAAATCGAACTAGTATCCAAAAACCAGCGTGAGGACCTCTAGTCTAGTCATCTTGCTGCTGGAGATACAAAACATTTACAAAAATCACCAGGCATTTCTGTTTTTCAAAAGGGTTCTCAGGTAAATAGTTAGATAATGCTATGAATAATGAGCAAAAATTTCATACCACATAGAACATTCATATATGGTCTATATTAAATGGGTGTTGCAACCATTTTTCTAGTGTTTCTTAAAACAACTGTCTAGGTAGAAGAGTTTGTAGACTTATTTTGATCTTCATGTGATTGTTCCAAATATAAAGTAGTAAAATTTTAGGAGGCAGAGTGGCATGGACAAAAGTATTGGGGTTGATGTGAGATGTAGAAGGATAATAGCTTATAAAATGTTAATATTAAATATTTGGCACTGTTATTTACAATACTGTTAATGATAGAGTTGCATATGTATAAAGTTCCAAAACCACATCCACCATGAGAGTGTCTACTTTGCTCCACCAAAGCAAATGTTTCTTTTTTTAAAAGTTCAGTATCAACACCTCTCATTCTTATCATCTATATTATTTGTAATGTGATTTAAATTATTGGACTAAGGTCATCTTATATTTCTGGTTAATTTTTGATATATTCCTCAATGTTTCAAAGGGTTTAAAATTTGGGGCCAAAGAGACAGTTCATGTTAAGAGTACAATACCTTGCACGTGGTCACCCACAATCAATCCATAGTACCACAGGCCCTCAAGTATCGCTGTGTGCATCCCTGGAGGTCCTGAGCACACCAATAAGACCTACATAATCTCTGGCATTGGAGGGTCTGAGTAACATCACATCCTCAGGCCTGCACATCGAACCACTGGATCCCCAGAAGGGGTCCTCAGGTCCTCTGAGCATCACTTGGCAGGTCCTTCTCACAAAAAAGGTATGGACTTTTAAGGTTAAAAAGATTAAGGTTATTGAGGCAACAAGGCAGAAAATTTCGTCCTTGGAAATTCAAAAAATTAGGTGAACCTTACTTTCTGGTGCTGGCAATTTCAGAAGGCAGCTGGGAGGCTCAAGTGAGATTACACACTATAAATGCCACTTATGTTTGCAGGACTCTATGCCAGGCTGTTTTCACTTGGGGTGCCCTAAAGGGGGGGTGGGTTAGAACCCTCGCCACCCCAAAGGACCAAGCCCTAGCAGCCGACCTCCACTACCTAACCTCCGCCATGCTCCAGGCTGCTTTCTGGACCGTGCGACACATTATAAGACACTTCTATGTACACATACCTCTCAGAGAGCCCGGCAAGCTACCGAGAGTATCCCACTCAAACAGGCAGAGCCTGGCAAGCTACACGTGGCATATTCGATATGCCAAACACAGTAACAATAGGTCTCATTCCCCTGACCTTGAAAGAGCCTCCAATCATTGGGAAAGACGAGTAAGGAGAGGCTGCTAAAATCTCAGGGCTGGGAGGAATAGAGATGTTACTGGTGCCTGCTCGAGTAAATAGATGAACAACGGAATGACAGTGACAATAATTTTCCACTTATAAAAATAAAACTAATACTAAAAATTAAAAAATCTATATATACATACATAAGGGTGTGGACACATATAACACACACATATATTACATATAAGATAGTTGGAATAAACCAGGCACATAGTAAAAGCTCAATAAAAGCTAACTAGCATTATCATCAATCTGAAACAGGAAATCACTATGTGGCACATGGACTTCTACATGGAGTGAACAGAAATGAAGGAAGACAATAAAAATTCAGAATATTCACTGAGTTTACATAAAAGAACTCTCTCAGGTTTGAACTCTTTATCCTCATAACATCAACAAGGTTAGTTTAAGGAATTGTGCATGGTCCGACAACAAGTAGGTGGCTGAGGAAAAATAAATTCCCTGCCTCTATTATTCCAGGTAGATCTGACTAAGTCTTCAGAATAACATTTTACTGTGAGCCAGTCATGTCACAAACTTCCCTAAGAGAACCCATATAGATACATTCGAATGGGTTGTTTATTTGCCATTTAACTAAGTGGTCTCCGGATAGAAAGAGAGAGAAAAAAGTAACACTATATGACAGGCTTATAGTCATATATCAAGAGATTTCATATATCAAGAGATATTTAGACAAATATCCATGAGAGAAAAAAGTTACTCAGGAAGAGACCATCAGAGACTTTTGACTCTTAAAAAAGTCAATAAGGTAGATGGGATTTTTGCATTTTCCACTCCTCTTCAGTGTCTAATACTTTCCATTCTCAGTGCATTAACTTTGTCAGTGCATTGGTTAATAAGTCCCTTTCATTCATAAAATAGCAACTAAAGTGTACTAGGTTAATAACTTATTTCAGAACAAATAGATTAAAATCAGAACTTTGGATGACACAGTATCTTAAAAGCTCTAAAGGAGATTAAAGAAGGTGAAGAACATGTAAGGGTGGAAATTTAGGAGTTAAAAATGATATCAAGAGAGCAATTTAAGGACAGGACATTATGTCAGACCTTTGAAAAGATACCACATATGCTGCCTTTGAGCCAACTCAGAGACTCCCCCGCACCCCCTTCATCCATTTATTTGACTATGTGGCTCATGAATCATCTCAAGCTCAAAGCCCAATGCTATCGAAAAAAATCTGTTTTCCTGTTCAACACTTTGATATATACCACCTCCTTTAAAGATGTTCATTTTAAAAAGTTTAATCATGTGTTATTTTCATTTGCACTTAAAGGAGAATCAAACATTTTTGCCTAGGTAACTAGTGACTCTGTGTTCTAGGCTATATATTTTCTTTCTTTTTTGGTTTTTGGGCCACACCTGGTTCTGGAGCGATAGCATAGTGGGTAGGGTGTTTGCCTTGCACACGGACGATCCGGGGTTTGATTCCTCCATCCCTCTCGGAGAGCCCGGCAAGCTACCGAGAGTATCCTGCCCGCATGGCAGAGCCTGGCAAGCTACCCGTGGCATATTCGATATGCCAAAAACAGTAACAACAAGTCTCACAATGGAGACTTTACTGGTGTCCACTCAAGCAAATCGATGAACAATGGGACGACAGTACTATGGCAATGCTATGGACCACACCCGGTGATGTTCAGAGCCTACTCCTGGCTCTGTACAGACTCAGGAATCACTCCTGGAAGTGCTCAGGGAGACAATATGAGATGCCAAGGATAGAAACCTGGGTCGGCCACTTGCAAGGCAAATGCCCTACCCACTGTACTATCATTCTAAACTTTTATAGATTTTCTTTCTAATATGAAATATTTAGGTACTTCACTTCACTTGCCCTGCATTCATATGAGCTTATTGCTCTACGCATGGCAAACAGTTCACTTCCAGTTTCTTCTCTTGCTGCCTTTCCGTCACCCCAAATCTCATAAAAGATCTAAGGAACAGGCACTCTAGGCCTTTGATTTCTTACAAATCTCCTTTCCCCACCAAATATTCTCATTTGTGCATAACACACACCATAAAAGCTGTGCTGTTACTGAATATTTTAGAAATTGAAAACATGAAAAGATACTTCTTTTAATTCTCAAAATAGAATGAATATGGTAATAAACAGGTTTCTTTAGAAAAAAACAGTTCCTATGATTTAGAAACATATAGAAATGATAACTCTGCGTAGGGGGTATTAAAAGTTATCACCAGAAAATGGTACTGAAATAAGTCAAGACTTTAATGAAAAACAAATAGTTGGTAAGTTTACCAGAATTCTGGAAATCCATGTAGCAGCAACATAAGGGGTTTGCCTCTTTCCCCAGCAGCAACATAGTGAAATCTTAACCCCGAGTCCTACAGTAGAAAAAAGAGGGCACCGAATTTTAGTTATGTTTTGTATTGACTGTCAAAGTAGTACTTCAGTATCACCACTTAGTCTAATGATTTTTGTACCAGGAAATAAAATATTAATTTTTAAATTAAAAAACCCTCAAGATTTAGGATAATCTGACAGATTCATTTTGTTCACATTCCCCTCCTCGACCCCTCCCTTCTAGCATTTACAAAGTCCATATTAGGAGCTTTTGACACAATGTCACAATTTATGACTTTCATCTAACTGATGTGTCACATTTTATCTCATTTCAATTCTGCAGGACATGTAAATAATTCTGATTTGAATTTGTATTCCTGCCATGCTTCCTTCTAAGTCAAGTACTTTTCTCAGCTTGCCCGTCAAGAGCTATGCCATCAGTTATATAATTCACACCTCCATTCCTTATTTTTAGGTCTCTCCTTCCCACATTATTATTTTAAGTTGGGAGTTGCATGCACAGTTCTCCTGGCTGCCTGCTTCTCCCGTCATGCCTGTGTATCTCTAACAGCAGAATGCTTCCAGTGCTCAAGACTACATTCTGTGCATGAGAAGACAGTCCAAGGAAAAGAAAGAGAATGGGAATACAACAGGATACATCAGAAACAAAGCAAACTGAAACAAGGGAAATGGAGAAAATGCAAACAAGCAGAATATAAAAACAAAAACATAAAGTTGGTGGGGGAGACCCTGAGAATCAAAAGCAGAGAATGGGTTTTATATCCGGTAATTTAAGTAACTTAAATTTCAAGTGTGAAATCAATCTTAAAAGCTACCTAATTCAATTGCATCACCTTTGCATATTTAGAGAACAAGAGCTAAAGATATTAACATGCTTCTTCAAGGTGGAACCCCATCCTGTCCTACATCTTCAAGTTCTTCCCACTTCCCCGTTTCTTCAGGAACTCTTTTGGAGAGCAGAGTCAGGAGAAAGGCTTTCTACGGACTTCCAGGAAATTCATAACGATAACTTTTTCAGAATGGATAATTCATCAGGTTGGATGAAAATACCAAATCTGACTTTGCCCTCAAATACAGAACACCCTCCTAGAAATCCAGTTATCTCTTACTGGTGGTGAGCCTTAGAAGATGAAGTGTTGTGTATGCTGATTGGAATCAGTTTAAAAAATAATTCCTTGCATTTATTATGCGTCATGCACCAATCTAAGTTTTGTTTTTGCAAATATTAATTCGTTTAATTGCCATAACAAGGGCAGGCTGAATAAAGAAGTGCCCTTGGTCCTCTAGGTGCCAGGGCTGGCCAGTTTAGCCCCTTAGAAGAACCCTAGATACAAGGACATAAATGTCTCCTATGTAAGGCTAATTTGGAAAGGCCCTTGAGTTAGACTGCGGGGGGCACTACAAAGTCCACTCCCTTCCCCACAGGAGTCTCGGGAACGAGACTATCCGTGGGCTGTGAGGAGGCTTGGAGACACGCAGAGACATCGTAGGAGTCTGCATGTGAGGCTGACAGTTACTTCCCATCCTATTCTCTGGGTTTCTGATTCCTGAAGTCTCCTTCCTTCTCCCACAAACACTCCTTCCCCTCCCCCCCTCCCCGCGACTGTTGCACGTTGCTTAGGGGATCTACAGATGCTCCCCTCCGCAGATCTCAACACACCGATTCCCAGCGACTTACTCTGTTTACTCTCAGCCGCTCGAATTTGATGGAGAACCGGCCTCCTGAGACAGCGGGGCGCCGCCAGGAAGAATTCCCTACAGCTAACTGATGCCTAAAAGGCACCACGGTGAACGGGAGACAGTTTCCACTAGACGATGGGATTACTCGGCAGGGCTTGGGGGGCGGAGGGGGGCTTGAGGGGGTGGGGATGAGGACGGGATAGAGGAAATCGCGCGCACACGCACACACGCGCGCAGACACACACACACACACACACACACACAGGCACGCACGCACGCACAGTCCCGACCCTGAGCCCACCGCGCGCCGCCCCCTCTGGCCTCTGCCCACCGCGCGCCCTCTGTGCCCCGGGAACTCTAGGGGACGCCGGGCCGGGGAAAGAGCAGCCCGGCGCCCCGCGCTCCCCGGGTCACGTCGCCTCCCTCCCAGCACAGCCCAGCCCGCGCCGGCCTTCACCTTGATCCGCACGTAGCAGTGGGTGCCCAGCGAGGGGTCGTTCAAGCAGGCGGGGGGCTGCTCCCGGGCGGCCCGCCGGAAGGTCTGCGCGGGTCCCTTGCCGATGCTCCACAAAAGTTTGAGCAGGTAGACGGAGGCGCAGAGCCCGCAGTAGCTGTAGACCAGGCACCAGAAGAGCAGGGAGCGGATCGCGACCATCAGGCGGGGCAGGCAGCCCCGCAAGCGCGCCATCGGGCGGCGGCGGCGGCGGCGGCGGCTCGGGGCCCGCTGCCCTTCGCGAGGCGCGGGGAGCCGCGGCCGCCCCTCCCGCTGCGGAGCCGGGCCTCGAGCGCCGCGGTGCGTCAGGCCCGCTCGTCGCGCGCCTCCCCCGGAGTCCCGCGTCGCTGCCGCCGCCGCCGCCGCGGGCTCCAGCACACTCGCCCCGCAGCCGGGCGACGCCGGACGCCCCCTCGGCCCCCCTCCGCCCCGCACCACCACCACCACCACCACCACGCGCCGCCTGGTTCAGCCAAGGCTGGGCCAAACTGGAGAGCGCCTTCCTGCTCCGCGAGCGCAAATGCGTTTCCAAATCGGCCGGTGGCGCCGCCGGGGCAAACGCAGGCGGGACTCGGCGCGAGCGACCCACGTGCCAACCACGGAGGAAGCGTGGGGTTCAGATTCTCCCACCGCCCCGTGGAACTGTTGAGGCGTCGGTGGACCTTTTTGCGGATCATGGGATTGCGGGGTGCGGGGAGAGGCGGCAGGGAGTCATGTCCTTCCTGCGTGATGGACTTGCTCGCTTGACTCCCACTCATCTGCAGAGCGGACTTGGCATTCTCCGACTGCTTCATTCAGCCTCTTAGCACTGTCGTCCTAGTCTTCTCTGCTTCCGAAGCCTGTCTTCCTAAGTTGTTCCTCCCCGTGACACTCAAGGACAAACATTCATGCAGTGTGCGGTATTTTTCCTGCCTTCTTTCACTTAGTGTAATGAATGTGAGATTCAGCTCTTTGTTCTGCCGTATTGGTTCCTTTTTCCTTTTTTGCTTTTTGGGTCACACCCAGCGATGCTCAGGGGTTACTCCTGGCTCTGCACTCAGGAATTACTCCTGGCAGTGCTTGGGGGATAAGGGATGTCAGGGATTGAACCCGGGTTGGCCGTGTGCAAGGCAAATGCGCTCCCCGCTGTACTATAGCTAGGCCCCCCGCCCTTTTTTAATTGCTGATTCGAGCTCCGTTGAATGATGCACTGTGACACATACATATCCCAGTTCAGGGACATTTGAGCTGTCTTGTTTGAGGGTGATTATGAATAAAACCACTATAAATATTAATGTAAAATTTTTGGTTTGGAGATCATTAGCAAAGCATGCGCCCAGTCCTTTGAATGATCTCTCTGGCCTCACCCAGATCTTTTGAAGTTGGCCACTCTGTTGGTGTGAGGTGATATTTCATTGTACTGGGTTTGCATTGGTGGCCATCTGCCTTCTTTGGAGAAACATCAGCTCATAACTGTTTTTTCAATTTTTTTAAGTTTTGTGTTTTAAATATCTTGAATATTAGCTAGTCAGATGTATAGTAAGGTGAATATTTTCTCCCATTCAGTATGGTGTCTTTTAACTTTAGCTATGCTTTATCTCTTAATGCGGGAACTTTTTAGTTTAATGTAGTTTCATTTATTTTTGTTTCTGTTCTTTTAGCTAATGGCTTTGGATCATTGAAAATGCCTCTAAAGTTAGTATTATGGATAGTTCTATGTTTTCTTTGAGGTAATTTGTAGTTTTGAGTCTATCTGAGACTTTAATCTATATTTGAATTAACTTTTATGAGAAGTGTGAGATAATGTTCCACTTGATTTTTTTTCCCAATTGACTAACCAGTTTTCCCCATCACCATTTGTTGAAGAAGCTTTTCTTGCTCCATGTAATGCACCTGGTTCCTCTGTCTTAATGTTCAAATAGTTGAAGGTTTATCTTGGGGCTCCCATTCTATTGTTATGAGATTCTGTTTTTATTCCAGGACCATAGTTTTGGACTGGAGCAATAGCACAGCAGGTAGGGTGTTTGCCTTGCATGCGACTGACCCGGGTTCGATTCCTCCGTCCCTCTCGGAGAGCCTGGCAAGCTACCAAGAGTTTCTCGCCTGCACAGCAGAGCCTGGCAAGCTACCTGTGGCGTATTCGATATGCCAAAAACAGTAACAAGCCTCATAATGGAGACTTTACTGGTGCCTGCTCGAGCAAAATAGATGAACAGTGGGACGACAGTGCTACAGTGCAGTGCTACAATAGTCTTGATTATTATAACTTTACGGTATAACTTAAAGTCAGGGAATGCAAAGCTTCCCATTTACTTTTTTTTTCCCCCATGATTGCTTTGGTTTTTCAGGGAGTTTTACTACTCAATACAAATGTTAGCAACATTTGTTCCATGTCCCTAAAGAATGCCATGGAAGTTTTGATGGGATTGCATTGTACAGTGCTTTAGTAGTGTGGTCATTTCACAATGACTTGAGTTTTGTGTAACAGTTTCACCCTCTTTGTTTAGTTCCATTAAGTGTGATAGTTTTTGTACACAATTGTAAATGGGACTTAAAATATTCTTTCCCTCCTACCTCACTGTTTGCATATAAATTTTATGCAACATTTCTATGGCTTGCTACTTTATCATTTTTGTTCATTTTAAAATTTGGTAGTTTGGAGGGCTTTTTGCAGTCCTTAGGGGTTTTATGTATAACTTATGTAACTGCGAATAGTGACTGACATATTCTACAATTTGCATACCTTTCTTTCTCACCTAATTGCCGTAGCATGGACTTCCTGTACAATATTGGTGAGAGTGGACATAAGACATCTTTCTTATGCCTGATCTTGGAGGAAAGGCTTCTTGTTGAGCACATTAGCTGTGGGGCTGTGATATATGGCCTTTAAGTTCTCTCTGTCCTAGGGGCACTCCCCACAAGGTTCAGGGACCTGTGCAGTGCCAAGTACAAGATAAGAAATAAAATAAAAATTTAAAAAAAACTCAAGGACTCAAACATACTAAGCATATGCTCTATCATCTGAGTCCAGATTTGATCCTCAGCACCAAATGCTTAAGGTCTCTTAAGCATCAACAGAACCAATACCTGATTAGCTCAGCAGGAACAATCTCCAAGCACCACTGGCCGTACCCCCATTTTGTCTTGAGTGGGAGCGGTGCAACACAACTGGCATTGCTCAGGGAACTGTTGCTGTGGCCACAGCACAAAGGTAGCCATAGAAAATATGTAACTAACTGAACGTATCTCTGTTCCAATCAAACTAACAAATATCACGAATCACGAAATCCCGTTAATCACCAATTCCTTGGGCGGGCTCAGTAACATCTCATTTTGTCCTTCCCATGAGATCTTAGAAGTCTATCTAGACTCGGCCCTCCTAATGATATTGCACTGGGGGCTCTTCAGGGTCAGGGGAATGAGATCCAGCTTGTTACTGGATTTTGCATATGAATACACCATGGGAAGCTTGCAAGGCTGTCCCATGTGAGCAGGAAACTCTCAGAAGATTGCCAGTTTCTCCCAGAGGGAGAAGTAGGCTAAAGATATCTTCTGAGAGCTTGCTTTTAAGTCTCTCTCTGGATGTTGGCCATTGATGGGATTACACACACCTGGGTTCCTCTGCCGGTACCTTCATGCATGAGGCCTGTCCGAACGTGTGGAGAGGGGCCTCCAGCATGGCTGTAGCTAGGTTCCGGTGGTCTTTGGCCGTCGGGAGCTCTGCTCGGGGTGGGAAGGGAAGCTGGAGCCCATCCCCTCCACGGGGCCCCGGGGAAGACAGCCAGGTGTGAGTGCAAGAGACTCTGCCCGAAACTAACAAATAGGAATGATGAATCTGCCAAATGAAAGGTACAGCCATGCTTAAAAGTGGCAAGTATTTTGAATCATGTTGCTGGGCGACTGACATTGTGCAAACATTTGTAATTACACAAATCTAGATAACATAGCCTACCACTCACCTAAGGAATATAGAATAGCCAGTGGTAGCCAATCATTTATATACATACTCTGTCATGGACCCAAACATCACTAAGTGATGTATGATTGTAGTGCTTCAACCCATGTTCTAGATCTCTTAACATCATTTTGTTTCCCTTATCTCTGTACTGTGTATTCTGGTATATTTCCATAGATATATTTCCTAACCCTCTAATTTTCTCCTTGACTGTATCTGATTGCTTTAGCTCACTGAGATTTTTTTAAATGGAATTTATCTCAACACTATCCTTCCTAGGTATCTTTTTCTCCCCTTTAAATATGATACCCTGTCAGTTGATCATGGCTTTGCTTTATACCTTGATATTAAAGCTGGTTTTTCATCCTGGTATTTTAAAAGCTGCTTTGAGTTTTTTTTTTTTCCTTTCTTTCTTTTCTCTCTTTTTTTTTAAATGTAAACTAACCTCCTGCATGACAGAGGTTAAAATTTTGTCTGCACTTGAGTTCACTTGAGTTTACATTTGAAATGTGCATGTTTATTTATACAGATTTCAATAAAGCTATTCAAGGCCTTAAAAAAAAAATATGATACCCTGTCAAAAAAAGTCTACTTTGTTAAATATTTTATAAATAGCTATGCTGGGAAAGGTGATATAAAGTATGATGTACTCTTTATGACTTCTTTTGCTCTCATTCACTGCGATTCTTTCATTCATCATTCATCTGATTGTGAGCTATTTAATTTGTGATAAACCTACTTATTGGCTATAGCTAACCTAGCAAGCACTTCTTGAGCCTCTTGAAATTGTTTTTCCCTAATTCTCCGATCATATTGTTGATATATAGTACAACTAGAATATTATCACTCCTGGTGAATTATTTTAAGGTAGTGCTACTCTGAATCTCAGACTGCTGTCACCCTAACCGTCAGGTAGAGGATGCATGGGGTCGAGGGATTTGAGGGAATACCCCTGCCTCTTTTGAGACTGGCAACGCCTAAAAAAAATGGGTCATATGAGAATATATTTCTAGTTTTAGAAACAGAATGTGGTTTCTAAATTTAATCCTAACCGAATCCCAACCAAAAGCCTGTGTCTCTTTAATTTTGATAATATTTTTAAACTAGGGTGACTGAAAATTACTTGCCAACAGCTACTGCAGTTCAGAAATTTAGAAAGTTACTGGGCTGGAGTGGTAGCACAGAAGGTAGGGCGTTTGTCTTGCATGCGGCCGACCCGGGTTCAATTCCTCTGTCCCTCTCGGAGAACCTGGCAAGCTACCGAGAGTATCCCGCCCACACAGCAGAGCCTGACAAGCTACTCGTGGAGTATTCGATATGCCAAAAACAGTAACAGATCTTACAATGGAGACATTACTAGTGCCTGCACAAGCAAATCGATGACAATGAGATGACAGTGACAGTGACTGGTGGCAGCATAGTTTATAATCCTCTTAAACAAAAATTTGGTCCCTACCTATATAACCTTTTATGAAAATATCTTTAGCCCACCTATTATTTTAATATAAAAAATCATGTACATCTGAATTTGAAGAAAAAATGTATACTTTTATCATCTAGATGAAGTATTTTCCAAAACAAGGCAGAATAACCAGAAATTATAAAGGAAAATCCAGACATGACTGCATCAAATTTACATTTTAATGAAAAGACAATAAAACCTCCAAAGACATTTCACAAAATTGGCTGTGAAAGTTTCTAAGATAACTAATGGAGAATTAATAAATTGATGAGATAAAAAGTCCAAGTCAAAGGTAGAATGACTAAAGGATATTAGTGACTAGGCAAGTCCTACAAATACAAATTAATCAACCCCATAAGCATTCCACAAAACAATAATTCAAAAATTGTAACTTTTTCATTCAGACTAACGGAGAATATGAGAACAACATGATTCAGTGCTAATGGGAATAATGGGTAAGTGGGTGTCTTCAAATTTATAATGGGTAAGTGGGTGTCTTCAAATTTATAGGGAGGTAAACTGCTTTAATGTTTTCCTGCAGTAGTTATTTGGCACTTGCATTAAAACTACTCCCTTTGTAACTTCTAGTGCGGCAATCCCATCTAGGAACTCTATTATTAGCTCAAAAATAGAAACACGGTCTAGTAGAGATATATATAAAAGTAATTCGGCTCATGGGGAAAAACACTAGGCTCAACAGAATTTAGGGGATTATTAATAAAAATCACACTAACTACACAGAAAATGCTGTTATATATTTTTACAGAAATATTAATCCATGTCTATGACTTAGACAGATACTTATGACATACTAAGAAAAAACAACTGCTAAATAACATGCATAAAAATACTTTTATAAAATCAGTTCCCTTTAAAAAGATACAAGCATTAATCTCATTAGTTGGAGCGGAGGAGAGAAACTTTCTTACTCTTCCACCTTTTTCTTTAAATCATACTAAAAGGTTTCTGATTAAAATAAAATTACAAAATTCATAATTATAATATTCACATATAAATGACTTACACATTGTAGGCTAGCAACTAGCTTCAACTGTTGACTTCAACATACTATGCATGAATCAATAAAGTGACACACATAAGCAATCAACAACAAAATGTTGCTATCCACAGTATATAAAGAACTGTAAAAAAAAACAAAAATTCCTCCAGTGAATGTAGTGACTATAATAGAAACTACTGAATTGCACTTTAGATGGTAATGACAAAGGAGTGGCTAAAGTTGATTAGACAGGAAGCTGTTTAGCAGAGGTGGTAAGACTGAGAAATGTCACTTAGAAAGTAAGAGTGAAACAGATTAAAATCTCTGAGAAACATGGGGAGATCAGATGGCAAATGACTATGGCTGGCATAGTCTATCAATATCACAGGTGGGTGATATAAGGAAAGAGTTAGTGGAAAATGCATGCACTCAATGATAGCCAGAATCAGTGTTAGAGCAGTAGTCTCAAACGTCAGTGTGTTTTAGAATAACATGGAGGGTTTACTCAACTACATTGCTGGACTCCACCCAAAGATTCTTACTCGGTAAGACTGAATGTAGTCAGAGTTTGAATTTCTAATATGTTTGGAAGTGATACTGTTGTAAGTTGGTCCAACTACCACATGCCCATAAAAACTCAAGAACAGGGGCTGGAGTGATAGCACAGCGGGTAGGGCGTTTGCCTTGCATGCCGGCCGACCCCGGTTCTAATCCCAGCATCCCATATGGTCCCCTGAGCACCGCCAGGGGTAATTCCTGAGTGAAGAGCCAGGAGTAACCCCTGTGCATCGCCGGGTGTGACCCAAAAACAAAAAACAAAACAAAACAAAAAAAACAAAAAAAACCTCAAGAACAAAAAGGAAGCAACAAGCAAACTTTCACTAAAATAATGTTATTCAAGGCTGGAAAGATAATATAGGGAGTAGGTGAGTTACTTGCACATGGCCAACTTCAGTTTGAACCCAAACAATGCATATGGTCCCTGAGCTTGGCCAGGAGTGATTCCTGAATACAGAGTAAAAAGTAAATCCTGAGTACCAGACTCCACCTCCCCACCCCTGGGTTAAATATAGAAAATGTAGTTCACTAATGTAAGTATGTCACCCAAACTATACTAAGAAAAATGTTAAAGAGAGATAAATAATGTTATAACTGACGATGCCTAGAAATCACAATGAAAATTTTAAGAGTTGCAGAGAAGTGAGAGACAGGAACAGAGAAGGAGCGTTTACTGATACTGTAATTTAGCTAAAGAAAAACAAATTGTGTACAATATTTCATGTATAAAGTTTATAGAAGTAAATCCCATGGAATGCTGACTGGTTCAGCCCTTTTGGAAAACAATATGGACGACTCTCAAAAAATTAGAAATCAAGCTCCCATTTGACCCAGCAATACCACTGCTGGGAATATATCCCAGAGAAGCAAAAGAGTATAGTCAAAATGACATCTGCACGTATATGTTCATCGCAGCACTGTTTACAATAGTCAGAATCTGGAAAAAACCCAAGTGCCCTAAAACAGATGACTGGTTGAAGAAACTTTGGTACAGCTATACAATGGAATACTATGCAGCTGTTAGAAAAAAGGAGGTCATGAATTTTGCATATAAGTGGATCGGCATGGAAAGTATCATGCTTAAGTGAAATGAGTCAGAAAGAGAGAGACATAGAAAGATTGCACTCATATGTGGAATATAGAATAACAGAGTAAGAGACAAACACCCAAGAATAGAAGAAATAAGTACCAGGAAGTTGACTCCATGGCTTGGAAGCTGGCCTCACATTCTGGGAAAAAAGGCAGCTCAGATAGAGAAGGGAACACCAAGCAAAATGTGGTTGGAGGCCACGCGGGGGGAAGGGTGAAGCATGTTGAATGTAGACTAGAGACTGAACACAATGGCCACTCAACACCTTTATTGCAAACCACAACAGCTAATTAGAGAGAGAGAACAAAAGGCAATACCCTGCCACAGTGGCAGGGGAGGGTGGGGGGAGATGGGATTGGGTGGGTGGGAGGGATGCTGGGTTTATTTGTGGTGAAGAATGGGCACTGGTGAAGGGATGGGTTCTCGAACTTTGTATGAGGGAAACATGAGCACAAAAATGTATAAATCTGTAACTGTACCCTCACTGTGCCTCACTAATAAATAAATTAAAAAAAAAGATTATGGAAATGCAGTCATCTGAAAAAAAAAAGTAAATCCCATGGGAAAAATAAAATCAATAATCAGTTTACCATACCTTAAAAATAAGGTATGATAAATGATCATATAATAAATGAACCAATATTTCTTCTGGCTTCTCTATTTTCTCAGACAAGTTTGTTGAGTATTTACACGGTGTAGTCTGATACTCACAGACTAAAATCAATGTTGAGACAGTTAAACTAAATATTGTTAACCATAACAGAGCTATATAGAAGGAATGTTGTTTTATTTTGCAGTGGTGGAGGGGGGCACACCCAACATTACTCTGTGCTCAGGAGTTGCTCCTGGCAATGCTGGAGGGGTGGGGGACAGGGACATCTATGTGATACTAGGGATCAAACGTTGTCCTCTTTCATGTAAAGCACACACTCTAGCCTTGTGAGCCATCTCCCAGCCAAAACTATTTTAATGTAAAGGACGCAAAAAATGAAAATCTGGAGGCGTGTCTCCCAAGTGGCCTAAGGTCCCTCCCAGCAGTATCTGGTCCAGCTGTGCAGCCTGTGGGCCAGCTCATTCAGTGCTTAGGGGCCTCCCAGACTACACCCAGCAGAAGTCAGAGGGCCATTCAGGGCCGAGATCAAACTTGGGGTCTAGTGGATACAAGGCAAGTGATTCATGACCTCTGAGTTATCTCCTCAGCCCTGGTATTTGTCTTTTCAGATGTAGACAACGATAAATAATATAGTAGTTTTGCTATTTAATGGTAAGCACTCAAAGATTTAATGTGCATCTGTTATACATAAGTTCTACTGTAAACTTAGATATGACTGATCTATATGAGATGTTTTGTGGAGGTCCATACCTGGCAATGCTCCAGGGCCACTCCTGGCTCTGAGCTCAGGGGCTATTCCTGGTAGTGCTCAGGAAGCCAAATCATGCTGGAGACTAAACTCAGGCTCTACATGACATCTTTTAGGAAAACAGAATAATGCATAACACTAGTGACTAATTTCTTGGTCAAAATAAAAGGTATAGTCGAAGTGCTGGGGATGTGGCTCAGCACAGCACACACCTTGCCTGTGTGAGTTCCTAGCTTTGATTCCCAGCATTGACAAAGGACTTAGAAGAAAAAGGTGTGGTCGAGTAAGTATAGTAATTTTTTTAAATTCTGGCTATATTTGATGAAGGCATAATTGCCAGTTTAGCCAGTGACTTTTTTAAGTGACTTGACAGTTTAAAGGAATTTCTAAATTATCAAACTGATTACAAAATGTCAGGATAACCCTTATTTTCTTTCTCTGTAAATTAAACACCTTAACATTTTTACTTAGTGTAAAATTAGTGCCTCACATATATTTCAAAGTCCAAAATTTTAAATTACATGAAGCTGACACATAATTGCAACTTGAGAATGATGAAACAAATATTTTACAGATTTAAAATTTAAAACTATTATAAGAAGATAGAGATTGTATTAACAATCTTCTCAGACCATGATGTGCTGAAGTTAGAAATAAATCACACACACAAACAAAAAACTAAATCAAATATTGAAAATTAAACAGCTAACTATTGGAAACAAGTGTCTTAGAAAGGAAATCAAAGAGGAAATCAAAAGATTCCTGA
Organism: Sorex araneus; assembly: GCF_027595985.1. Classification (NCBI taxonomy): domain Eukaryota; kingdom Metazoa; phylum Chordata; class Mammalia; order Eulipotyphla; family Soricidae; genus Sorex; species Sorex araneus. The sequence continues at coordinate 80,728,936 of NC_073306.1, read as the reverse complement.
AAAATGAAAGAAAATGAGGACACGAGTTACCAAAACTTATGGGACACAGCAAAAGCTGTGTTAAGAGGAAAGTTTATAGCTCTGCAAGCATTCCTCAGGAAGGAGGAGCGAGCCCACATAAGTAACCTAACCTCACAGCTTAAGAGCTTGGAGAATGACCAACAAAAGGAGCTCAACCCGAATAGGAAGAAGGAAATAATAAAATTCAGAGCAGAAATTAACGAGACGGAAACCCAAAAACCAATCCGAAAAATCAACGAAACCAAGAGCTGGTTCTTTGAGAAAATAAACAAGATCGATAAACCTCTAGCAAGACTCACAAAAAAAAAAGGGATAGAGAAAATCCTAATAAACCGAATCAGAAATCAGAAATGAAAAGGGGGACATTACAACAGAAATTAAAAGAATCCTCAGAGATTATTTTGAGAGTCTTTATGCCATGAAACATGAAAACCTTGAGGAAATGGATAAATTCCTAGATTCCTATAGCCTCCCAAGGCTGAACCAAGAAGACATGGAATACCTGAACAGACCTATCACCATCAAGAAAATTGAAATGGTAATAAAAAGTCTCCCCAAGCACAAAAGTCCTGGCCCAGATGGATTCACTAGTTGAATTCTTCCAAACCTTTAAAGAGGACTTACTCCCAATCCTCTTTAAGCTTTTCCAGGAAATTGAAATATCGAAAACACTTCCAGTTTCTATGAAGCAAATATCACCCTGATGCCAAAAGCAGACAGAGATACCACAAAGAAAGAGAATTACAGACTGATATCCCTGATGAACACAGACGCAAAGATCCTCAACAAAACATTAGCAAATAGAATCCAACGACTCATCAAAAAGATCATCCACCATGACCAAGTAGGATTCATCCCAGGGATGCAAGGATGGTTTAACATTTGCAAGTCAATCAACATAATTCATCATATCAATAAAAGAAATAATAGAAACCATAAGATCATATCAATAGTTGCAGAGTAAGTATTTGACAAGATTCAGCACCCTTTCATGATGAAAACTCTCAGAAAAATGGGCATCGAAGGAACTTTCCTCAATATAGTCAAAATCATCTACCACAAACCCATAGCAAGTATCATTCTCAATGGGGAAAAACTAAAAGCCTCTAAGATTGGGCACAAGACAAGATTGCCCGCTCTTGCCACTCCTATTCAATATAATACTAGAAGTCCTGGCCATAGCAGTTAGACAAGAAAAAGATATCAAGGGTATACAGATAGAAAAGGAAGAGGTTAAGTTATTACTATTTATAGACAATATGATACAATACTTAGAAAACCCTAAAGACTCTACAGCAAAGCTCCTAGAAACAATAGGACGATATAGTAAAGTGGCAGGCTACAATATCAAAACCCAAAAGTCCATGGCTTTCTTATATACAAATAATGAAAGAGAAGAAAGAGACATTAAAAAAATCCCGTTCACAATAGTACCTCAGAAAATCAAGTACCTTGGAGTCAGCTTAACCAAAGAGGTAAAGGACCCATACAAGGAAAACTATAAAACACTACTTCAAGAAATAAAAGACGACATTAGGAAATGGAGACACATCCCCTGCTCATGGATAGGGAGAATGAACATGAACAAAATGACAATACTGCACAAAGCACTATACAAACTTCTTAAAATTTAATTTTAGTTTTTTATACAGGTATATGTTTTTCCTTTTTAAAAAAATTTTATTGAATTACTGTGAGATAGTTACAAGCTTTCATGTTTGGGTTACAATAACACAATGATCAAACACCCATCCCTCCACCAATGCACATTCCCCACCATCAATATCCCCGGTATAGCCCCCCTTTCCCACCCTCCCCCTGCCTCCATGGTAGACAATATTCCCCATACTCCCTCTCTACTTTTGGGCATTATGACTTGCAACACAGACACTGAGAGGTCATCATGTTTGGTCCATTATCTACTTTCGGCACGCATCTCCCATCCCGACTGATTCCTCCTGCCATCATTTTCTTAGTGATCCCTTCTCTATTCCAGCTTCTCCCCTTCGCTCATGAAGCAGGCTTCCAGCTATGGGGCAATCCCCCTGGTCCTTGTATCTACTGTCCTTGGGTGTCAGCCTCATGTGATGTTATTCTATACCTCACAAATGAGTGCAGTCCTTCTATGTCTGTCCCTCTCTTTCTGACTCATTTCACTTAGCATGATACTCTCCATGTCTATCCATTTACAAGCAAATTTCATGACTTCATCTCTCCTAACAGCTACGTAGTGTTACATTGTGTAGATGTACCAAAGTTTCTTTAACCAGTCATCTGTTCTAGGGCACTTGGGTTGTTTCCAGATTTTGGCTATTGTGAACAGTGCTGCAGTGAATATATAGGTACAGATGTCACTTCTACTGTGCTTTTTTGCATCCTCGGGATATATCCCCAGAACTGTCCATATTGTTTTCCAAAAAGGCTGGACAAGGGGATTGGGGGGAGGTTTACTGTGGTTCTTGGTGGTGGAATATGTGCACTGGTGAAGGGATGGGTGTTTGAGCATTGTGTAACTGAGACTTAAGCCTGAAAGCTTTGTAACTTTCCACATGTTGATTCAATTTAAAAAAAAAAAAAGCTGGACCAGTCGGCATTCCCACCAATAGTGGGATAAGAAAAATAAGAAATAAGAAAAATAAAAAAATAAGAAAAAACCTCAATAGTGACAGAGTGTCCCTTTTGCCCCACATCCATGCCATCACTCGTTGCTTTTGTTCTTTTGAATGTGTGCCAGTCTCTGTGGTGTGAGATGATATCTCATTGTTGTTTTGACTTGCATCTCCCTGATAACTAGCGACATGTCTCATATATCCTGGATAGTAATCCCTTATCAGATGGATATTGGGTAAATATTCTTTCCCATTCTGTGGGCTCTTTCTGTATTTTGGTCACTGTTTCTTTTGAAGTGCAGAAGCTTCTTAGTATGATGTAGTTACATTTGTTCATATTTGCTTCCACTTGCATGGTCAGTGCTGTTTCATCCTTAAAGATGCTTTTAGCTTCAATGTCATGGAGAATTCTGCCTACATTTTCCTCTATGTACCTTATAGATTTATGTCTGATATTGAGGTCGTTAATGCACTTTGATCTGACTTTTGTGCCTGGCATTAGAGAGAGGTCAGAGTTCATTTTTTTTGCAGGTAGCTGTCCAGTGGTCCCAGCACCATTTGTTGAAGAAGCTTTCTTTGTTCCACTTCATATTTCTTACTCCTTTGTCAAAGATTAAGTGGCCATATATTTGAGGTCTATGACAGGATATTCAACTCTGTTTCATTGGTCTGCAGGTCTGTTTCTAGCCCAATACCATACTGTTTTAATTACTACTGCTTTGTAGTAGGGTCTGAAATTAGGGAAGGTGATGCCACCCATCTTCTTTATCCCAAGTATTGCTTTAGCTGTTCATGGAGGTTTATTGTACCATATTAATTTCAGGAGTGTTTTGTCTATTTCTTTGAAAAATATAGGTATCCTGATAGGAACCACATTAAGTTTGTATAGTGCTTGACCATACAGGTGGAAGCAAACATAAACAAATTGGACTACATCAAACTAAGAAGCTTCTGCACTTCAAAATAAACAGTGACCAAAATACAGTAAGAGCCCAAAGAATTGGAAAGAATATTTACCCAATACCCATCTGATAAGGAGTTAATCAGGATATACAAGACACTAGTAGAATTGTATAAGAAAAAAACCTCCAACCCCATCAAAAATTGGGGAGAAGAAATGAACAGAAGTTTCCTCAAAAAAGAAATACAAATGGCCAAAAGACACATGAAAAAATGGTCCACATCACTAGTCATCAGGGAGATGCAAATAAAAACAACAATGAGATATCATCTCACACCACAGAGACTGGCACACATTCAAAAGAACAAAAACAACCAGTGCTGGAGTGGATGTGGAGGAAAAGGGATGCTCTTTCACTGTTGGTGGGAATGCCAATTGGTCCAGCCTTTTTGGAAAACAATATGGACAGTCCTTCAAAAACTAGAAATTGAGCTTCCATATGACCCCGCAATACCACTTCTGGGGATATATCCCGAGGATGCAAAAAAGCACAGTAGAAGTGACATCTGTACCTATATATTCACTGCAGCACTGTTCACAATAGCCAAAATCTGGAAACAACCCAAGTGCCCTAGAACAGATGACTGGTTAAAGAAACTTTGGTACATCTACACAATGTAACACTACGTAGCTGTTAGGAGAGATGAAGTCATGAAATTTGCTTGTAAATGGATAGACATGGAGAGTATCATGCTAAGTGAAATGAGTCAGAAAGAGAGGGACAGACATAGAAGGACTGCACTCATTTGTGAGGTATAGAATAACATCACATGAGGCTGACACCCAAGGACAGTAGATACAAGGACCAGGGGGATTGCCCCATAGCTGGAAGCCTGCTTCATGAGCGAAGGGGAGAAGCTGGAATAGAGAAGGGATCACTAAGAAAATGATGGCAGGAGGAATCAGTCGGGATGGGAGATGCGTGCCGAAAGTAGATAATGGACCAAACATGATGACCTCTCAGTGTCTGTGTTGCAAGTCATAATGCCCAAAAGTAGAGAGGGAGTATGGGGGATATTGTCTACCATGGAGGCAGGGGGAGGGTGGGAAAGGGGGGCTATACCGGGGATATTGATGGTGGGGAATGTGCATTGGTGGAGGGATGGGTGTTTGATCATTGTGTTATTGTAACCCAAACATGAAAGCTTGTAACTATCTCACAGTGATTCAATAAAATAAATAAATAAATTTTAAAACTATAGTTAAATAAAGTTTTAGACATTAATTTCTCACACAAGCATATGAAAAATTACCACAAAAATTTTTATAGGAACATACACACATTCTTACTACTTGTTGTTACTGTTACTTACTTTGCCTCAAATTGAACATTTTTCAGAACCACATGTAATAATACCTTTAAACTAAATTTCAAATGCAGAAACAGTCTAGAGTCTTAAATAAAAATTGACACTCAAAGAAACCAAGTTATTAGGTATAAATATTTTGGAGGCAGACAAATATTTCAGAAGTTAAAAACTCAATAGGAACCATGTTTTTGATACACTTTTATGTATTTGTCATTTTTAAACAAGGGACTAGCTCTTACAGATTTTCATTTCTTAGATCACTGTATCACTATCATCCAGTTGTTTGTCGATTTACTCGATCGGGCAGCAGTAACATCTCTATTACACTTAGCCCTGAGATTTTAGCAGCCTTTCTTTACTCATCTTTCCCAACAAGTGGAGGTTCTTTCAGGGTCAGGGGAATGAGACCTATTGTTACTGTATTTGTCATATCGAATATGCCATGGGTAACTTGCCAAGCTCTGCTGTGTGGACGGGATACTCTCAGTAGCTTGCCAGGCTCTCCGAGAGATATGTATATATGTTACTGCATTTGGGATATGAATACTCCATGGGGAGCTTGCCAGGCTCTCTTGTGCGGGCGATAGACTCTCAGTAGCTTGTCATGTTCTCCAAGAGGGAGAACTAGGCTATTACATGTCTATCACTGTAACACCGTCATCCCATTGTCCATCGATTTACTTGAGCAGGCCATCTGACCAACATATTAATTATTAACGTGTAATATTATTATTATATATGGATTATTATATATAATATAACCTATTATTATTGGTCTAATAGTAAACATAATTATTACTAATTATTAATATAATTAATACTAGCATCTAATGTTAGCTATTAGATATTTAGATATTAATAACTGCTATTTGCAATAACAATAATAATAACAACATATTAATAACTCTGGCATTAGACGGAGGTCAGAGTTCATTTTTTTGCAGGTAGCTATCCAGTTTTCCCAAGAAATATATCCATTTCTTAGAGATAGGGCCTATAATAATACATAGCAGACAATTATTGCAGTATGAATAAAATCTGGGAATTTATTAAAATTTAAGGTATCCAAAATTATAAAATTCCCTATAAATTATGCCATTAAAAATGAACATATTGCTATTAAAAATGCAAGTTAAACTGTTTAATCATTTTGGAGCAGTCAAAATACAATATAAGATTGTTTTCTTGGTATCTTAAAGCAATTATTTTGCCACGTGTATCTTAATCTTTTGTTGCATTCACTTTAAGATGGTTAATTTTAAAAGTTTTAATCAAAGTTGTTTTCAAACATTGTCATAATGTCACTTTGAAGAGTCATATCAATGGTACCCGCCATCTGTAGAAAAAGAAGTAAAATATAAATGTCACTTTAAAAATATATGCTTTCATTAAAACTATATTAAATGATTATGCACCTCTTGGATCATGCAAAGTAAATATCATTTACACAAACTCAATGTTAATTAAGACAATTGAGTCTGTATGTAATTTTAAATTTCTGTTAAAATACAATTTATTAAAATATTGCTTAAAGCAATAAGCAAAAATCAAACCTGTAAGAAAACTTATGGATGTGTTTAACCATTTTCTCCAAGAAAGAAAACTCTCGACATGGATTAAGTGTGTATTGGTGAGACATGGGTGAAGAGCACACTTTCATATATTTCTTTAACCAATATAATACTAGAGTTATGAGTAGACATATACTCTGGCTGTGAGAGAACTATGGTACATTGAAGCTATGGACTTGGTAGTAATTAAAACAGCATGGTATTGGACTAGAAACGGACCCGAAGACCAATAGAACAGAGTTGAATATTGCAGACTCTCAAATATATGATCACAAAATCTTTGATAATGGAGCAAGAAATGTGAATTGGAACAAGAAAAGCCTTTTCAACAAATGGTGCTGGGAAAACTGGACAGTTACCTGCAAAAAAAATGAACTCTGAACTCTGTCTAATGCCAGGCACAAAAGTCAGATCAAAGTGCATTAACGATCTCAATATCAGACATGAATCCATAAGGTACATGAAGGAAAATGTAGGTAGAACCCTCCATAACGTTGAAGATAAAAACATCTTTAAGGATGAAACACCACTGACCAAGCAAGTGGAAACATACATAAACAAATGGGACTACGTTCAACTAAGATGCTTCTGCACCTCAAAAGAAACAATGACCAAAATATAACAGAGAGAGCACATGGAGTGGGAAAGAATCTTTACCCAATACCCATCTGACAAGGGGTTAATATCGAAGATATACAAGACACTAGTAGAATTATACAAGAAAAAAACCTCCAACCCCATCAAAAAATGGAGAAAGAATGAACAGAATCTTCCTCAAAAAAGAAATACAAATGGCCAAAAGGCACAAGAAAAATGCTCTACATCGCTAATCATCAGGGAGATGCAAATCAAAACAAAATTAAGATATCATCTCACACCTCAGAGACTGGCACACATTCAAAAGAACAAAAACAACCAGTGCTGGCTTAGATGTGGGGAGAAAGGGACTCTCTCCTTCATTGTTGGTGGGAATGCCAAATGGTCCAGCCTTTTTGGAAAACAATATAGATATTCCTTCAAAAACCAGAAATTGAGCTTCCGTACGACTCCACAATACCACTTCTGGGAATATAATCCAAGGGTGTAAAAAAGCACAGTAGAAATGACATCTGTGCCTGTATGTTCATTGCAGCACTGTTTACAATAGCCAGAATCTGGAAACAACCCAAGTGCCAAAAAACAGATAACCGTTAAAGAAACTTTGGTACATCTACACAATTGGAATACTATGCAGCTGTTAGGAGAGAAGAAGTCATGAAATTTGCTTATAAGTGGATGGTCATGGAGAGTATCATGCTAAGTGAAAGTCAGAAAGAGAGGGACAGACATAGAAGGACTGCACTCATTTGTAGAATATAAAATAACATAGTATGAGACTGACACCCAAGGACAGTAGACACAAGGACCAGGAATATTGCCCCATAGTGGGAAGCCTGCCCTATGAGCTGGGGAGAAGACAGCTGGAATAGAGAAGGAATCACTAAGTCAAGATGGTTGGAGGGATCATTCGGGATGGGAGATGTGTGCCGAAAGTAGATAAAGGACCAAACATGTTAGCCTCTCAGAATCTATACTGCAAACCATAATGCCCCAAAGTAGAGAGAGAGTATGGGGGAAATTGTCCCAGCCATAGAGGCAGGGGAAGGGTTGGGATGGAGGGGGTAGGGAGGATACTGGGACACTGGTGGTGGAAAATGTGCACTGGTGGAGGGATGGGTGTTCGATCATTGTATGACTGAAACTCAAACATGAAAGTTTTGTAACTGTATCTCATAGTGATTCAATTAAAAAAAAGAATACAAAGAAAAAGGTATGGACTTTCATGGGGTTCAAGAGATGGAACAGGGGGTGGGGTTCTTTCCTTGCTCACAATTGACCTGGGTTTTCATCGTTGGCAACCTATATGGTCTCCTGAGCACTGCCAGGAGTAAATCCTGAGTGCAGAGCCAGGAATAATCCCTGAGCATTGTTGGGTATGGCCCATAAACCAAAAAAAATTTTTTTAAGTAGCTGTAGATTTTCCTTGATTTTGTCATGAAGAAAAATTACTTAACCAAATTTGTTTTTATTATATAGACAATCATGAAGATCAAACTACACTGTATATACAGTACCCATTAAACAATGTTGTTTAATGCTAAAAGGTAATTAAAAGTAAAGAAATAAAGAAGGGATCATTAAGAAAACAATGGCTGGAGGAATCAGTCAGGAAGGGAGATATGTGCCAAAAGTAGATAACGGTCCAAACATGATGACCTCTCAGTGTCCGTGATAATGCCCAAAAGTAGAGAGAGAGAGTATGGGGAATATGTTGGGTTACAATCACACAATGATCAAACACCCATCCCTTCACCAGTGCATATTCCCCACCACCAATATCTCTGGTATACCCCCCTTTCCCACCCTCCCCCTGCCTCCATGGCAAACAATGTTCCCCATACTCTATGTATTTACTAAATATACTAGCAATATAAAAAATTAATATAAAACAAGTATTATATTCTGATATTTCCTCTAAAATGCCTGTGATACTGTATAGATTTTTTCTTATATCTGACATGACACCAGCCACCAAAGTGCAAAATTATTTATCAGCAATCAGGTAATAGTTCAGAGTGGTATGTATGTAAAAGTGCCAACTTGCAATTGAAAAATTCCAAGAATATAATTCCAAGAATATAAATAAAAACCGAGGATCTCTCATCAAAGGTAGCTCATCTTTATCACCTGAGTTACTCATTCCTAGCTAATATTCACTTATTTTAGATTCTCTTCCTTTACAACTAAAATCTGAGCCTATGTAATGACTATTGATACAGAACTGGTAATTATTTCTGAAGAACTGACACCATTACTTGGACCTTCCTTTCTCAGGGTCCTAATACATACCAGACCATTCAAATCCATAAAAAATCCAACCATAAAAATCTTTGGGAACTGGCATAAATGGAATCTTGAGAGCACTACTAAACGTTACAATAGCTTTTTAAGAGTATGGATCTGTTGAATGCCAGACTGCTATATTAAAGGTATATTCAGATACATAAAAAACTGAAAGAAATAACTACATTAGAAGAAATCTTAAAAGAAGTCCTTTAGGAAAAAGAAAAATAATACCATTTTACAACCTAGATCTTAAGATCTCAACAAACAAATGAAAAAAATGAAAATGTAAATATTAAATAAGCATGAGATTTTTTTCCCTATCACTTTCCCTCTTTCCCTGCCCCCGGCCCCCACTAGGTATCCCAGATTATGGGGCCATTTTAGTCTCTAAGTTGCCCAGGATGCTTGAGCCATCTTCTGGATGGTTCAAATAATCTCTTCAGATTATTTGGCTACTTAAATCACTGTATCACCGTGTCACTGTCATCCTGTTGCTCATCGATTTGCTGGAGCGGGCACCAGTAACATCTCCACTGTGAGACTTGTTGTTACTGTTTTTGGCATATCAAATATGCCACGGGTTAGCTTGCCAGGCTCTGCCATATGGGAAAGATACTCTCGGTAGCTTACCGTGCTCTCCGAGAGGGATGGAAAAAATCAAACCTGGGTGGGCTGCATGCAAGGCAAAAGCCCTACTCACTGTGCTATCGCTCAGCTTAAATAATGGCATAAAAACTAGGCAGGAGGATTAGAGATAGAGTGCAAGTACCACTGGGAATAGCTCCCAAGTACCACTGGGTGTCCTGACCCAAAAAATTTTTTTTATGGAATTAAAGAGTTAGTACAGAAGTTACCATGCTTGTCTTGGAAGCATTCCACCCTGGTTTGAGTCCTGGCACTGCATACTCACCCCTGAGCACTCCTGAGCACTCTTCCTAAGTCAGGAGTAAAGGTGAGCATTTCAGGGTGTGGCCCAAAAACAAAACAAAAAATTAGAAGGGGAAAATTGAAAGTGCTTATAAAAAAATACGGTAAAAGAGTTTCATCTTCACTGTACAATTATTCCCATTTAAGAGGTAAGAAAATATTCCAGGGTACTCTACTATAACATTGTGTGTCTTGCTTTTATTTTGGGGTCACACCCAGCAGACTGGAGCTATGCTGGGTACCCATGCTGCTGAGATTGGTCCTGGGCTTCCGGCCTGCAAAGCAGGTGCTCAGTGATTTGGGCTCTATCTCTGTCTTTTGACTTAAATTTTAGTTTTAGGCTCTGATTTCAGAACCCAATCTTAATGAAACAGGCAACTCCTTAGACAATGGAAAACACCATAAATATTTCAACATGTAAAGCAAAAATTTGTTACATCATTGTTGGATTTAGTAAAGAAAAAATAACATACTGCTTCTCTTCTTCTCCGCTCTTGTTCTTTCTCCCTTGCTAAGTTACGGTCTTTCAGAAGCCAGACTTTGCCTTTATCTTGAGCTTCCAATGACTGCTGATGTTCTTCTCCAAGGCAATTGTTTTGTGCTTTATTTGAAAGAGGTTCCAGAGCAAATCCAATTTCCCTTAAAGAAATAATACAGTTCAAATTAGACCTTCATTTCATCTAAAGTCCGTACTTAAAATATTTTATTATATGACAAATACAAGCTAAGCTCCAGATACGCCCTCTCATTTGTTATGTTGACTTTTTTGGTTGTTGTTGTTGCAGAGATTAAACCTAGGTCCTATGAGGGCATGAGTTCTATTACTGAGCCACAAATATTCTGAGTGGCTCTAAAATACAGATATAAGTTAGTATGCTAAATACCCCAATTAATCTTTTTTTTTCTTTTTGGGTCACACCTGGCAATCTGGCAATGCACAGGGGTTACTCCTAGCTCTGCATTCAGGAATTACTCCTGGCAGTGCTCAGGGGACCATTATGGGATGCTGGGAATCGAACACGGGTCCGACTGCGTGCAAGGCAAACACACTACCTGCTGTGCTATCGCTCCAGCTCCTTAATCATTTTTTATCTTCTTCAAAGTATATATGCTCTCTGGGGGAGAAAGCAGCTGGGATAGAGAAGGGATCACTAAGTCAACGATAGTTGGAGGGATCGCTCTGGATGGGAGATGTGTGCTGAAAGTAGATAAAGGACCAAACACGATGGCCTCTCATTATCTGTATTGCAAACCATAATGCCCATAAATGGGAAGAATGTAAGAGGGAGACTGTCTGCCACAGAAGCAGGGGGAGGGTTGAAACGGGTGTGTGTGGGGGGGTGCTAGGGATACTGGGACATTGGTGGTGGGAAATGTACACTAGTGGAAGATGGGTGTTCGATCATTATATGACTGAAACTCAAACATGAAAGCTTTGTAAGTATAGCTCATGTGATTCAATTAAAAAAGAAGATGTAGCCGTATCTGAGAATGTTCTAGGAAGACATTTTAATTTTAGCTTTAAAATTTTAGAAATTCTATTCAGATTTCAGTGACAAAATTGAATTTAGTACCAAACTCTTTGTTAAAGCAAGCAACTGTAAACATAGACTATTTTAACTATCACATAAGCTATAGTAATATTTTAGAATTAAAAATATAACAATCTCAATCAGAGCTTGTTGTTTCTAAAAATAAACTTTCATGTTTATTATTTAAAAGCAATCGTTAGGCAAATAAAGAAAAAGCTAGATGGAGATTCCTCTTCCAAAAAAAAAACAAAAACAAAGTATATATGCTCTCATAAAAATATTATCTTACAATTACAATTTGCTGTATCCTACTACATACTGAAATTTTAAGCAACAATTTAATATAATTAAGATACATGTCTTGGGGACAGATAGTATAGCAAAATAGGACACCTGTCTTGCATGCAGATGATCTGGGTTTGATTTTCAGCACCCCATATGGTCCCTTGATACCTGACATTAGTGATTCCTGAGTGCAGAGCAGGTGTAAGTCCTGAGCACCATGAGGTATGGCCCCAAAAGCAAAATCAAAAAGGGGCTGGAGTGATAGCACAGCGGGTAGGGCGTTTGCCTTGCACTCGGCCAACCTGGGTTCGATTCCCAGCATCCCATATGGTCCCCTGAGCACCGCCAGGAGTAATTCCTGAGCGCAGAGCCAGGAGTAACCCCTGTGCAACGCCGGGTGTGACCCAAAAAAAGAAAAAAAAAACCAAAATAAAAAAGCGAAAAAAAAGAAAAAAAGAGAAAAAGTCTTATTTGAAATATACTTAGATGCATTTAAATATATTTAAATAAATAAAACTTTGCAAAACAATTTAATATTTTAAAATGCATGTCTTGGGCCAGAGCAATACAGTAGTGAGTAGAGCATTTGCCTTGCATGCAGCCAACCTCAGTTCAGTCGCCCAGCATTTCATATGGTCCCTTGAGCCCACCAGGCATGATTCCTGAATGCAGTCAGATAAAAGCCCTGAACATTATTGGAATGTGGCCCAAACACAAAAACAAAAATTAAATTACAACACATATTTTATTTACAATATATTTAAATATATATCCCAAGGTCATTACTACTTTAATGGCCTTGGGATATGCGTAATATATTACACACCTTTGATTTTCTTGAATTAATTTTGGTTCCTTTACATTCTGTTCCAGATGTTTCCGTATTAATTCCTGTGTTCGAGCTTTTACTTCCTTTTCTATTGCTGCTTTTCTAAATTGGTTGAAGAGCTCATCAGAGGATTTTAGCACTCCTGATGTTTTTACTGGCTTGCCTAAACTTTTCCAGGAGTCTGCGTTCTTGATCTTTATATCCTAAAGAAAAAGTTCACCAGATTCAGAGGAAAACCAAACATTTTGAAGTTATATATCAATATTCTAAAGTCTTTTGCATAATTTTATAATATTTGAGTGCTAATCAGAAAAAGGGCTGGAGCAATAGCAGAGCTGGTAAAGGTAAAGTATTTGCCTTGCATGCGGCTGATCCAGGGTTCGATTCCTCTGTCCCTCTCGAAGAGCCTGGCAAGCTACCAAGAGTATTCTACCCGCACGGTAGAGCCTGGAAAGTTACCTATGGTGTATTCGATATACCAAAAACAGTAACAGCAAGTCTCACAATGGAGACATTACTGGTGCCCGCTTGGGCAAATTGATGAACAACAGGATGACAGTCAGAAAAACATATGAAACTATAATAACAGATCATCTAAACTCAATTATCCAAAACCAAGGTTAAGAAACATTTGTTATTAGAGTCCAATATCTGTCATGAATACTCCAAAAGCTTCAAAAATATTATCAAATATTAATTAATAACTTAAGCAACATTTAAGTTATTAATAATATAATTATATACCATAATCAAATATATAATACAAAGCCATGATACACTATCCAAAGATCAGTGTGATCAGACACATTAATGGAAGGATGAAAATCCTATGAGCAGGAGGCTGGAGAGATCTTCAAAGAACTGTAGCAAATGACTCAGGCAAAAGCCCTGGGCTCTATCCTTGGTACCATATGGTCCCCAAGTATTGGCAAGCAGAACCCCTGAGTACCAAGCCAGAAGTAGCCCTGTAAACACTGCTAGACCCAAAAGAAGCAAATCATGATCATCTTTGTGAGTTTTCAAGAGAAAATGGCCGCCTCCCCAGTGATAGACAAGGGACCATGGGAACAGAGAAACAGGGCCCCAGGCTGGTCAGCAGTCAGTTTATTTCTTTCTTCTCCCCAGAGTAGTCCAATCTCTCCCTTTACAGCACAATCATAGTCGTAGTTTTGTTTGTAATCCTAGTCATCACAGTTCCATCATCCTAGTCTCCTCATAGATCTCAAAGTCCTTTCCCCTCCTACCCCTCAGAGCAAAGTAATATAGAAATCATGAAGGTGGGGGTACACAGAGGTGGGGTTGAAAATTTTCATAACAATAAACAGAAATAAAGCCACTCCTTCAGGGGAGGTTCTAAGGGATTAACTCAAGGACAAAATCTCATCTGAGGGTTCAGCACTCCAGATTACTAGGAGATCTGCTCAAGGGCGAGATTCTATCTAGGGTGTATTGCTTTATCCTTTTCTCAGCCAGCAATCCATTTAAACAATCATAGTGAATTTACTTCTTATAACATTTCTAGTCATTTTGTATGAACACAGTAAGAGCTATGTTAAGCATAAAGGTTGGCTCTTCCTAGGGACATCTCACTATATATTCCAGATCATAGTCCTCAGGCCAGGTTAGTCTTTCCTAACCCCAGCAGGGTCCTTATTCAGTTACTCCTTTTTGGGTTATGACAGAGTTTGTCCATGACCATGCTCTTAACTTATTATATTTATGGTGCTTAGCTTTTCCCCTTTCGATGCCAGGGTAGCTTACAGTTTGCCCAGTCCCTCTGTCAGGACCCTCCTTTTGAGGGTGTTAGGAAGTAAAGCCAACTGAGGTTTAAGTCAGGTAAATATGATGGATGCCCAGGAGTTAATAGTATTTCAAAGTCAATTAACTACCATGTTACAAAAGAATAGCATCAACTGTCTTCCTGTGCCTATACAAAATGGACATTGCTAAATAAGCCATGTAAATGACCTAACAAAAAGAGAAAAAAACAATATATGATTATTAGTGGTTGATGGAATTGGGTGTGCCTCAGGGGCACTTTTGTGGGAGTAACTTAATAAACCTAAGCCCCCTGAGGGAGGAGCAATGTTATCCAATGTTATCCAATGGTCTCAACAATGCAAAAATAGCATTACACAAATTCAACATTTTATTTATAGAAAAAACTCTTAACAAAGTGGGTAAATATCTTTAACTTAATTAATTAAGGCCATTGTGACAAGCTAACAATATCATACGTAATGGTGAAAGCTTTTAGCCCCAATAAAAATGGCCATTCTTACCATTTATACTTAGCACAGTATTGGAACTCCTAATCAGAACAATCAGACAATAATGGAAAAAATGAAATAAAGGTACTCAGGAGTCAGAGTATAATACAGGGGTTAAGGCATTTGTCTTGCATGTAGCCAACTCAGATGCAATCCCAAGCATTGTATATGGTTCTCTCTGAGCACCACTGGGTATGGCACAACAACAAAAAAAAACCCTATGGGTTCTGGTGCCAGAGCAATAGTACAGAGGTAAGGCACTTGCCTTACATGTGATCAATCTGGGTTTGATCTCTGGCACCCCATATGGTCTCTCTACACCCACCAAGAGTGATCCCTGAGCAAAGAGTCAGAAGTAAGACCTGAGCATTGTCAGGTATTCCCCCCCACCAACAAAAAAAACCCCAATAAAACAAAAACAAACAAACAAAACCCCTTGGGGTTCTGTGTATAAAGAGAAGAGGCTACAGAGTACATTAAAACACTGTCTTAATCCAGTTATTTTTGGGAAACACTATTCAACAGTCTGAGCTTTCAGTTTATTCAGGAAGATTAATTCACTAGATGTCTGCTAGCATAAAGTTCTGTAATCTGTATTTTTCTGTAACCTGTATTTTTCCCCAACATTTTAATTCCTATGCCACATCAGGCAGTAGGAATAAACAGAATAAACATACAGAACAACTATGACAAAAACTTGACAGTTTGTTGCTTAGTTTTTCTGCAATCCCTGTCCTTTTGGAAAATTTCTTACTATTTTAAAAATATTTGCATCAGTCAAAATCACAAACAGAAACAAAGATTACAAGTATGATATAATATTAATAAACCAAAATAGGGTGGCTTGGGGCCACACCCAGTGATGTTCAGGAGCTTTTCCTGGCTTTGTGCTCAGGGAACCATATGTAGTATTGAGGATCAATCCTTGACCAAAGCTGTTGCATCAAGATACATGCCTTATCTCCCATATGTCACTAAATCAAATATTCAACAAATTCTGTAGCACTGTTATTTCTACCCTAAAGGGGGTGAATTCTACTTTAAGTATAACAAAAATCAATAAAATATTGTTTAATGTCAAGAAGAACTTCTAAAATTAGTTCTTATCAGTAAAAAACACCCAACTTAAAATACAGTTAATCTTGATTGCAACAGTTACTGGATGTAAGAAAATCAGAAACTAAGACGACACAAGGATCAAACAGTATAGTTATGGAAAATATTAGAGTCCTATGGAATAGTAAGATTTCCTCTTTCTTATGTGGTAGAAAAAAATAAATGACAAAAGAAGTGTATAGGAAAAGGGAACTAAAACAGAAATATGTAAATAACACTTTAATAGGACATTTCTAAGAATTAGATTCAAATGCCTAGAATAGTGCTTGGTCTTTCTCACATATCACAAACACCTAGAATATGTGCTGAAGGAATGATCAGTGTGTGATCTGAGATGAAGTGTGTGAAATTTTAATTAAGATAATCACCTCCCAAAGTTCTGGGATAGCTCAGGGGTTAGAAGCACACGACCCTATGAGCCCAAGAACTGCCCTTCGTGGTCCAGAGTACCATATGCTCAGACCCTCACAGTGAACCACGAGCCAGGTTGGCCAAGTATCACCAGGAGTGGCCCCAGGGCTCCTAAAATGTTCTCAAAAAATTTTTTTAGGAGGTACACCAAAAAATTTCCACAAGAAATTGCAAAAGACAGTCTTATGACACAATTTAAAGTCAGGATAGCTATCAAATATCATCAATAGAGAACTAGTGCTGATCACAAGCACGGGAAACAAAGGTAGGGTGTTACTCACAGGTAACTTTAAATAAATAAAAAATAATGGAGAGAGCTCAACATGTGGAGGTCCTTTTAAATTTTTTATTAGTAAATCACTATGAGGTACAGTTACAAACTTAGGAACTTTTGTGTTTGCATTTCAGTTATACAGTGATCATTTACCCATCCCTTCACCAGTGCCCATTCCACATGTGGAGGTCTTGCTTTGCAAGTAGGAGACCTGGGTTTGATCCCTGCACTGTGTGTTCCCCTTAGAATCCTGAGCACTGAGTCATGAGTAGCTCCCAAGTACCATTAGTGTGAAACAAAAACTAAACAACAAAACAAACTGGTAAAAATTAGAGATTCACTTTCAAGATAGGGCTTAAATGATCTCTTACCATTTTCGTATTCAATTTTAATTAAATCCCTTTAAGATTTATAAGAAAAAAACAATTTTACTCTTACCTTCTGTACAGGAACTTGACATTCAGATTCTAGCACCAATGGGGTATTATCATCAGACTGATGCATCACAGTTTGATCATTCAACTGTTGTTCAGAATCACCTAGATGCACACATTTTAACAACAGTATAATTTAATTTCTTTTTGTCTAGAATTTGATATTTTTTACCTGTGTTAGAAAGTATGAAACATAAAATGACTAATGTCTTTTTTTAAAAAACTTTTCTGCTGAATCACAGTGAGATAGACCCTTACATGGGTCTATTATGTAAGATAATACATGATAGAAATAGCTGGTACTGTGGCTCATACACTAAAACCTAATTGCTCTGTGCCTAAGAAATAGCAGTTTTCCAGAGTGTAGACAGACCTCAGCCCCAGATTCAGGCCTTGATTGGGCTGTTTCAATCATGGTAATCAGCCTCCAGGCCCAGTGAGTCATTTGGGAGAGAGAAGGTCTCAGCCAATGCATGGCATTCGAGGAAAGATTCTGCCTGGTGGCCAGACTTAACAAAACAGGGTAATATCAAAGACACCAGATCTAAAATAACTAGTGTGAAAATGCAAGTAAAAAATTCCAAAGTCTCACTTATTTCTGAGGTAAAAAACAAAACAAAACTATGGAATCATGTTAATTGTTAATCATGTTAATTGTTGTTTTCATATAAATATTTCACTTATTATGAGTAAAGATAATTATAGACAGAGCTTAAGCACTGTCAAATCATACTTAAACAACTGACCTCCCTTTGGATATTGATTTTGTGTGTTAACAAAGTTGCCTATTGCTTAAGCTATTTGAGTTTCAGTCATTTACGACCAAGTACATCTGGAAGTAGAAACAGAGTCATTTTCTGCTTCAATTCTCTAGGTCTTATCTAGAAGTGCTAATCAATGTAATAAATCCAGAGGAGAAACAAGAAAACCAAGTGACTATCAGTTTTTAAAATTAACCTTTCATCAATTTACCATTGGTTTTCAATAGTACATATTTCACACCTCTGTATTTATATTAGCTTCATTATTCTCAATAACTGACTGATTTGGGGCTTGTGTGTGTTTCTCTGTTCCCCATATTTTTGGTGTTTGGGCCACATCTGCAAGTGTTCCAAGCTTACTTCTGGCTCTGAGCTCAAGGAGCGCTCCTGGTAGGGCTTGAGGGACCATCTGAGGTGCTGGGGCTTGAACCTGGGTTAGCCAAGTGCAAGGCAAGCACTTTAACCATTGCACTATCACTCTGGCCTTGTTTCCCCCTTATTTTTATTGTAGTAGTATAATTTTAAAATACTACTAATACTAATTTAATGTATAAGTCATTCTAATACCACACATACCAGCAGAATGCCTACTCCCCCACCCGCTTAGGACCCCTCTCATTCACTCTCCCCATGACTATTTTTGTTAACACATAATCAGAAAATACTGTTCATATGTATATATATATATGTATGTGTGTGTGTATATATATATATACATATAGTAGGAACTTACTTTTAAGCTTTTACTACCAATAATCCCCTTAACTAGTTCTTTGAGTAAAGCATACTAGTTGGACTCGAGGCTTTAAAAAGAGAATTAAGGGGGCTGGAGTGATAGCACAGTTGGGAAGGTGTTTGCCTTGCATGCGACTGACCCAGGTTCAATTCCCAGTATCCTATATGGTCCCCTGAGCACCGCCAGGAGTAATTCCTGAGTACAAAGCCAGGAGTAACCCCTGTGCATCGGCCAGGTCTGACCCAAAAAGCAAAAAAAAAAAAAAAAAAAAAGAGAGAGAGAGAGAGAGAAAGAATTAAGGCTAGGAGACAGAGTTGGAAGGCAAGACAGACCATTGTCAAGTGAAATAAATTGAATAAAAGAAGAAATTTAAATGTCTGTATATATATGTATATATATGCATATATATACATATATATATACACACCCCTAAATGACCCATTATATGTTTTCTCAGTACTAAAAAATTCGTGTTTTTTTTTTTTTGCTTTTTGGGTCATACCCGGCGATGCAAGGGTTACTCCTGGTTCTACACTCAGGAATTACTCCTGGCAGTGCTCAGGGGACCATATGGGATGCTGGGATTCGAACCCGGGTCGGCCATGTGCAAGGCAAACGCCCTACCCACTGTGCTATCGCTCCAGCCCCCAAAATTCTTTTTTTTTCAGAAACAAATATTTTAAATTAGGGAGAAGAACTGTAATATATGGAACCATATTCTTCTCTACTTAAAACCAGATATTATTTAATAAATAGAATACAAATATCAAGAGAAGTAAATTCCTTTTTCCTCCATTGAGACATCTTTACACACACACACACACACACACACACACATACACACACACACATTGGGAAAAGAATCCCAGGATTTTTCCACTCATGTTTTCATCTCACTTATTCCTGATCCACGATGCCAAATAGTTGATTTTGTTAATACAATGAAACTAAACTAACAAGACAGGAGATTTATGCTGCCATTTTTCTAGATATTTGAGTTACACATCAAATTTGGGGCTGGTTACTTCTCCTGGTTTAATCTGGATATGTAGGTTACAACAATTTCCCCAGCATGTGGCCACATTTCTCCAGCATGTGGCCAATGACAATTCAAATTTGTTATTATAACCATGCTTTCTCATCACTGTCTGACACTGGACAATGACTTTGGAGCATGGCCTAATTACAGGCCCTGCCATATGCTTCTCATTTCTGCATTGTTAAAGCTCTTGAGCGCATTGGCCAGGAAATTGGTATGTGTGCCCTTAGAGGAGCATGGAGAGATAGCAGAATGGAGAATCAAATTTCTATAAAACCCCCAATGATTGGTATCTGTGCCATTATTCAGAAGGGAAGGCTGAGAGTGGGAGATACAGCTCAAAGAGAGGTCCGGGTTTGATTACATTAGAAGAAATTCTCAGGAACAGAGGAGTATCCCCCAGCACTTCCAGGTGTGATCCAAGACCCTAACCCCTGAAAATACATACGAAAAAATAGGAAAAAATTAAGAGTGGAAACTGAAAATAAAACTCAAGACTCTGTATATATAGCTTAATGGCAAAATATATTCTTTTTATGCATAAGGGCCCTGGGTATGAACTCTGGCACTATGGGGAAAAGGACAAAATTTCTATCTTGATATTTTGACATGCCTATATGATGTCTAGGAAAATGTTAAGTAAAGCTGTATTAACATAGTTTGTGCCTGGGTTCCCGAGTTGTAAAAATTGGATTAGAAGAGACAAATATCAAAGACATCATCCAGATCAATGCCCCACTCTTTTCCTTTCCCTCAATGTAGACCTCAAACTCTGGTCAGGATGGGAGCATAGAGAATAACGCTCAAGACTTCCTGTTTG
Organism: Sorex araneus; assembly: GCF_027595985.1. Taxonomy (NCBI): domain Eukaryota; kingdom Metazoa; phylum Chordata; class Mammalia; order Eulipotyphla; family Soricidae; genus Sorex; species Sorex araneus. The sequence goes on along the minus strand of NC_073306.1, from coordinate 80,708,144 downwards.
TCCTGTAAGTTTTCCAAGCTTCTGAGCCATCATCGAGACCCTATCTTCCTTGGGAAGAATAGGGCTGTCAGGGTCTCTCAGTGTGTGAGAGGCAGGGATGGAGGGGAGGGGGAGTTTAACTCAGGTTATCTTAAGACATTGAGCCGTCTTCCAAGCTTATCACTGCCCTTTCAAACTTTGTATATGTCACCATAAAAAGAATGAATGATCAACAGATAAATGGAAAGACTGCTTCAAACCTACTGCTTTGATAGCTGAGGAAGATCATTATGTTAGTTACTTATGCTGTAGAGCATCTCCAGAAAGTCATGGAGTAAAGCAATGAGGTTTAATGAGGCCACCCAGAGTATCATCAGCATTTAAAAGTAGGTAGATGGGGCTGGAGAGATAGCACAGCGGGTAGGGCGTTTGCCTTGCACGTGGCCGACCCAGGTTCAAATCCCAGCATCCCATATGGTCCCCTGAGCACGGACAGGTGTAATTACTGAGTGCAGAGCCAGGAGTAACCCCTGTGCATCGCCAGGTGTGACCCAAAAAGCAAAAATAAAATAAAATAAAATAAAAGTAGGTAGATATGAGTCCCAGAGAAGTAGTAAGGGCTTAAGGGAACTTGTATTGCATGCAGCCAACAATGGTTCAATTGCTGGCACCACATATGATCTCCTGAGCACTATCAGAAAGCAGGCCTGTAGTATTGTCAGAGTGGTTCTCAGGCCCCCAAACAAAGAAAAGTGGTCAGTTAAAGTGATCTGCATGAAATATTCAGAGATGGTCAAGAGTACACTTTGATGACCCTCTGACACTTCAAAACTCAACTTCATGTTCCCTTCATATTCCCTAAGCAAATAAAACTCATCTTCCTTCAGATATTTGTTTTTCATCTGTTTCAAGTCATTCCCCATCCTGGAACAGGATCCACACAACAACCTAACCACCAGCATCATCTATCCTTTTACTATGAAAAACAGAAGACTTGCTCACTCTACCTCTATAAGTGCCTTCAACTTTCCCCTTTTATTTCCAAAAACTTTACTTCATTTTCCTCCAAACTGCTACAATAGCCCAGCTGAACTGTTTCTTCTCTGGTCCTGAAGATTCATTCTTCCAAATGACTGATACAACATTGTCAGATTAATTCCTCTACTTTGAGTAAAAATACCCTTCATCAGCTGTCCACTGCCTTCACCATTTCCTTATTACACCCACTATCTTTATATAACAAGTTTCTTAGAATGTGAACCTGGTCTACCTTTCCCAAATTATTTTACTGTATTTCCATTTAGCTACTTTTTGTTTCACTTTGTTTTGGTTTTGGGGCTACAACCAGCAGTACTCAGGGCTTACTCTTAGAGTGCTGGTGATAGAACCCAGGTTGGCCACATGCAAGGTGGCTCATTGTACTACTGCCCCAGCCTCCAATTTATCTTATTTTAAATCACACTGAATTACAGGTTGCACGATTACACGTGTTTATGTTATTCCCTCTATCCAAATGCCTTCAAATCTTAGATACACATGAGTTTCTCCTTTAATACCTAGCTCAAATGGCCCTTTCTGTGAAATGCACATTTGTAAAAAAAAAGAGAGAGAGAGAAGATAAATCTCGTCTCCTTTTTTTCCCGCTCATATATGGTAAACTTTTTTTGTTTTTGTTTTTGGGTCACACGTGGCGATGCACAGGGGTTCCTCCTGGTTTTGCACTCAGGAATTACTCCTGGCGGTGCTCAGGGGACCATATGGGATGCTGGGAATCGAACCCAGGTCGGCCACGTGCAAGGCAAATGCCCTACCCGCTGTGCTACTGTTCCAGCCCCTATATGGTAAACTTTTTGATTTGCTTTTTCACTGTTGTTTATTCACATTGACAGAATAGCATAGTATTTTTTAATTATTATTTTAATTTAAATTTAGAAAATTTATTGTCATGAGATCACATCTAATAGTGTCTGGGGGGTGAGGGTGGGAGTATTTAGTGTCAAGATTCAACCCAGTACTTGGCATATACAAGACATCTACCACTTAAGCCACATCCCTGTTCCCCATTTTTCTGGCAGAATTCAGAAAAAGATTTTATTTAAGAAAAAAGGTAAATAATGAAAGGGAAGAGGCATAGAAATCTCCTGGGTTGTGGAAGGCAGGCACGTCCCCAATGGGATTCCTAAAATTCTTTGTTTTGTTTTTGTTTTGGAGCCACAACTGGCAATGCTTAGGGATTACTTCAGGTTCTGTACTCAGAAATCACTTCAAGCAGAGCTCAGGGTATCACACTGAATGCTGGGGATCCAGTCTTGGTCAGTCCCATGCAAGGCAAGCACCCTACCAGCTGCACTAACTCTTAGGCCCAGGATTCCTAAAATTCTTAATACCGCTCAGTAAAGGATTCCTAAAATTCTTAATACCGCTCAGTAAAGGATTCCTAAAATTCTTAATACCGCTCAGTAAAGGGGTCAGATATGGCTCAGCAGTAGAATTTATGTCCCCTGTTTGTGAGACACTGGGTTCAATCCATGGCACTGAAGAAAACGAAAGGGAGGAGGAAGGGAAGGAAGGAAGGAAGGAAGGAAGGAAGGAAGGAAGGAAGGAAGGAAGGAAGGAAGGAAGGAAGGAAGGAAGGAAGGAAGGGAGGGAGGGAGGGAGGGAGGGAGGGAGGGAGGGAGGGAGGGAGGGAGAAAGGAAAGGGAGGGAGAAAGGAAAGGGAGGGAGAAAGGAAAGGGAAGGGGGAGAAAGGAAGGGGAGGGGGAGAAAGGAAGGGGAGGGGGGAGGAAAGAGGAAGGGAGGGGAGAAAGGGAGAGAGGGAGGGAACCAAACAACTGAATAAACTTCCCTTTGGGCCACACTCTGCGGAGCTCACTGTTTATTCCTGGCTCTGTACTCAGGGATGACTCCTGGCAGAGTTTGGTACATGGCATAGGGGACTGAGCCTGCATCATGCAATGCAAAAGTCCTACCTGCTGTACTCTCTTCAGCTCCAAATTAAATTTTTTGTTATTTATGAAGGAGAGAGGAGCTGGAGCGATAGCACAGTGGGTAGGGCGTTTGCCTTGCACTCGCTGACCCGGGTTTGATTTCCAGCATCCCATATGGTCCCCTGAGCACCGCCAGGAGTAATTCCTGAGTGCATGAGCCAGGAGTAACCCCTTTGCATCGCTGGGTGTGACCCAAAAAGCCAAAAAAAAAAGAAAGAGAAAAAGAAGAGAAAGTAGAAGCAGTAAGAATAAGCAATCTTTTATGAGCAAAAATTTCAACCTATTTTATTTATTTATTTTTATTTTTATTTTTTTTGCTTTTTGGGTCACACCCAGCGATGCAAAGGGGTTACTCCTGGCTTTGCACTCAGGAATTACTCCTGGCGGTGCTTGGGGGACCATATGGGATGCCGGGGATCGAACCTGGGTTGGCCGTGTGCAAGGCAAACGCCCTACCCGCTGTGCTATCGCTCTGGCCCCTCAACCTATTTTAAAGAAAATATTAGACATTTTCCAGTCATATGTAGATGATGTGGGAAGTTTTAAAGAAAACAGGTTAACTCCTGAAAATTCTATTTCTTCAATCAGTTATGTAATCTCTAAACTCTGTCAAATACTTCCAATAAGAAAATCAATGGGGGCCAGAGTGATAGTACAGCTGGAAGGGCATTGGTCTTGCATGTGTCCAACCTGGCTTCAATACAGGGCATCCCATATAGTCCCCGGGCATACCAAGAGTAATTCCTGAGTACAGAACCAGGAGCAACCCCTGAGCATAGCTGGCTAACCCAAGGAGGAAGGAAGGGAGGGAGGGAGGGAGGGAGGAAATCAATGAAAAATTTCTCCACTGCAACTTTAATAGTTTTTCTATTGGAAAGTTTAACCAAAAACTTATTGTCACTGATTAACTTTCAGAAAAACAAAATTCTACAGAGCATTTTTAGTTTCCCTTGGGTTTGGTGCCACCTACAGTTGGCAAATGTGAACCACTCTGATCCAATTAAAAAAAAGTAAATGCAATACAAAAACTACATTAAGCATTTTCTCTTTACAAATGTTATTACTCAGAAGCAACATATAAAAATAAAACAAAGTGCTACAATAAAATGATCCAAACTGAAGGCTTAGATATTTACAGCCTGACTTTTTATAGACATGATATTTTCCTAAAATAGAAATAAAAGATCATGTTGAGTGCATTCTATTATTTTTCGATTGCTTTTATCATATCTAATACTGTAAGACTTCAGAAGTATGGCTAAACAAACCTATGTGACTACACTGTCACTGTCACTGTCATCCCATTGCTCATCAATTTGCTTGAGCGAGCACCAGTAACATCTCCACTGTGAGACTTGTTGTTACTGTTTTTGGCATATCCATGCAGGCGAGATACTCTCAATAGCTTGCTGGGCTCTCCAAGAAGGGCGGAGGAATCGAACCCAAGTCGGCAGCGTGCAAGGCGAACGCCCTACCCACTGCGCTATCGCGCCATACAATATTCAACAAATTCATCAAACTGACTACTATCCTAGTTCTTTCTGACAACTCTCAAACATAAAACCCGATTCAAAAAACTTAAGAGCAATACAAAGAGCAAACCCAAACTGGCTTCCATCACTGTTAAAGCCAACGTTATCTTCCTTTCCTCTTCAAAAGACCTTCATGAAAGATTGGTTTTTATTCACATTTCATCCTTCACAATGTACAACATTACAACTATACCCCAAACACAAATGACTACTACAAAAAAACTTCTGCAATGCTCAAGAGTTCACCCTGCCAATGAAAATCTCTCACCTGATTCTATTCTTACCTCAATGCTTTATAAAATATGATGTTTTTTTATGGCTGTTTTCTGAAAACCTATCACCCTAGGCTTTTGTTATACCATCTCCCCTATTTCTCAAACTGTTCATTTATTCACCAACTTTAAAGTGTACCACATGTATGGTAGTAATTAAAATAGCAGGGTATTGGAATAAAGACAGATCCATAGAACAATGGAATAGAGTTGAATATCCTGACACTCAAATATAGCACTGTAGCACTGTTGTCCCGTTGTTTATCGATTTGCTCGAGCGGGCACCAGTAACGTCTCCATCGTGAGACTTGTTACTGTTTTTGACATATTGAACACGCCAGAGGTAGCTTGCTAGGCTCTGCCATGCAGGCAGTATACTCTCAGTAGTTTGCCGGGCTCTCCGAGAGAGACAGAGGAATCAAACCCGTGTCAGTCGCATGCAAGGCAAACACCCTACCCGCTGTACTATCACTCCAGTCCCGACTCTCAAATATACGGTTATTTAATCTTTGATAAGGGAGCAAGAAATATGAAGTAGAGCAAGGAAAGTCTCTTCCTACAAGTGGTGCTGGGAAGACTGGATAGTATATACAAAAATAAAATGAACTCAGATCTCTCTCTCCGGTGCCAGGAACAAAAGTCCGATAAAAATGGATTAAAGGTCTCAATATCAGACTGAATCCATAAAGATCATGGAGGTAAATATAGGTAAAACTCTCCATGAGGGAAGAAAAAGGCATCTTCAAAGATGAAACACCACTGACCAAGCAAGTGAAAGCAAGGACAAACAAATGGAACTACATTAAACTAAGAAGCTTCTGCACCTCAAAAGAAACAGTAACCAAGAGACAGAGACAGCCTACAGAATGTGAAAAACTATTTACTCAATGACCATAAGATAAGGAGTTAATAACCAAGATTTATAAGACACTGGTAGAATTGTACAAGAAAAAAACACATCCAATCCCATCAAAAAAGGGGGAGAAGAAATCAACAGAAACTTTCTCAAAGAATACAAGTGTCCAGTAGGCACACAAAAAAAATGCTCTACGTTACTAGTCATCAGGCAGATGCAAATCAAAACAACAATAAGATATCTTCTCACACCACAGAGACTTGCACACATCAAAAAGAATAAGAACAACCAGTGTTGGCACAGATGTGGGGAGAAAGGGACTCTTGTTCACTGTTGGTGGGAATGCCAACTGGTCCAGTCTTCTTGGAAAATGATGTGGGCATTACTTAAAAAACTAGAAATTGAGTGTCCATGACCCAGTAATACCACGTCTAGGAATACAATTGAGGACACAAACACACACAGCAGAAATGCCATCTGTGCTTCTATGTTCATAGCAGCACTATTCACAATAGCCAGAATCTGAAAACAACACAAGTGCTCAAGAATAGACAATTGTATAAAGAAACAATGGTACATCTACACAATGGAGTACTAGGCAGTTATTAGGAAAAGTAAAGTTATGAAATTCACTTACAAATGGATGAAAATGGAGAGTACTATGCTGAGTAAAACAAGTCAGAAGGACAGGGACAGACATAGAATGATTGCTCTCATGTGTAGGACATTCACTGTATCACTATCATCCCATTGCTCATCAATTTGCTTGAGCAGGCACCACTAATTTCTCCATTGTGAGACTTTTTGTTACTGTTTTTTGGCATATCGAATATGCCATGGGTAGCTTGCCAGGCTTTGCTGTGTGGGCGGGATACTCTCGGTAGCTTGCCGGGCTCTCCAAGACGAACAGAGGAATTGAACCCAGGTTGGCTGCATGCAAGGCAAATGCCCTACCCACTGTGCTATCGCTCCAGTGATTTTTAAAAAAGAACAAAAACAAAAACATAAAACAGTATAAAACTAATACCCAAGGGCAGTAGAAACATGGGCCAAGAGGATTAGTTCACAGTTGGAAGTCCAATTCAGGTGCTGGGGGAGAAGGCAGTTGTGATAGAGGAGGAACCACTTTGACAACGATAGTTGGAAATGATCACTCTTGAATAAGAACTGCATGCTGAAAGTAGGTAAAGAAACAAGTAAGATAACCCCTCTGTAAACCAAAACCTGGGGAGGAGGGAGGAAGGGAGGGAGAGAGGGCAAGAGAGGGGAGAGGGAGAGAGGAAGAGAGAAAGAGGGTAAGAGAGATAGAGAGAGGAAGAGAGAGAGAGGGAGAGAGAGAGAGGGAGAGCCTGCCATAGAGACACCTGTAGGGTGGGGGGTGCATTGGTTGTGGGAAAGGTACACTGATGGAGGGATGGGTGCTGGAACATTGTATGACTGAAAGAAACCCAATCATAAACAGCTTTGTAACTGTTTATTTCATGGTGATTCAATTTTAAAAACTTAAAAATACAATAAAATGCAAAATAAAAATATCTGTTGATATATTTGTTTAGCTCATTAATTTGTTTCTATTATTACTAAAATTTTCTAGTTTTATTTTTCCAACCAGATATTCATTAGTATTTCAAACATATCCCAGAGGAGTATTTCCCCTCTCCTTCAATCTTAACTTAAGTCCCTATTATTGTATCACTGTCATCCTGTTCATTCAATTTGGTCAAGCGGGCACCAGTAACATCTCCATTGTGAGACTTGTTACTGTTTTTGGCATATCGAATATGCCACGGGTAGCTTACCAGGCTCTGCCGTGCGGGCAAGATACTCTCAGTACTTGCTGGGCTCTCCGAGAGGGACAGAGGAATCAAACCCGGGTCGGTCGCATGCAAGGCAAACCCTCTACCCACTATGTTATGGCTGCAGCCCTAAATCCATATAAGACATGCACTCTAACAAATTCTGCAAATTCTTCTGTTAAAAATTTATCTCTAATCTATCCATGCCCTTCTACCACAGCCTTAGTTTTGGCCCTCAAAATTTCTCCAACTTTAGCACAACTCACTACTTGTCTTAGCTACCATGCATGTTTGTCCATCTTAGAGCATCAAACATCCATCTTAGAGTATACATAAATTTTTCAGAAAAAAAAATTACTGGATGCTCTCCAGAAAATGAACTTTAGTTATTTATTTTTAAAATTTTTTAAATTTTATTGAATCACCGTGAGATAGTTAGAAGCTTTCATGTTTGGGTTACAATCTCACAATGATCAAACACCGATCCCTCCACCAGTGCATATTTCCCACCACCAATATCCTGAGTATACCCCCCCTTTTCCACCCTCCCCCAGCCTCTATGGCAGACAATATTCCCCATACTCTCTCTATACTTTTGGGCATTATAGCCTGCAACACAGACACTGAGAGCTTGCAACACAGATACTGAAGTTCAGAAAATGAACTTTAAGAGAACAAGCAGAGTGCTTTCCAATTGCACCTTAGGTTATTACTGCTTCCACTGAATTGTTCCAGTGCTCCCTCCAGCCCCACTGCAGGGGTCTTGACCCTTTAGGAAGCACTGTTGTAGAGACAAAGCATCAAGTCTGATGCTGCACAGTGGCACGGGTGGAGGGTTTTAGACTCTCTGGTAGTGGTGCTGAGGTGACTAAACTTTGTACACCAAAACCAAAAATGTCAACCCCATTATAAACACATTACCATAACTATAATAAACCTTAAAAATTCAACTAGTTAGTGTGGTGATAAATCTGTTACAAATATTATACACATTTATATGATCATTATATACTTAACATAAATATACAATCATTATGATTATATACTTAATAATTTTATACTTAAACCTAGAAATTAAGTTAAATAATTTAACTGCTCTGTTAAAGCAGTTAAACAGAGCCTGTTCTTATTTGAAGCTACCTATTGCACAAATATAGCACTGATATTCTAGGTAAACCAGCACATCGAAACAACATATATCAGTTATTCTGAGTGTCTCAAAAATATTTTTTTATAAAAGGATGGATGTAAGGGGCCATTGAGATATCTCAAAGGATGCAGCACATACTTTGCATGTAGGAGATCTGAGTTCCAGCCCAGCTCTGAATGGTCCCCTAAGCATCCCCAGGATCAATACTTGAGCACCAAGCTGGGAATGGCCCCTGGCACTACTGGGTATGGTCCAAAACAAAAACCCAATCACAAAAAAAGGGTAGATATAAACATTAATATATAATGATATAAATATATTAAAATATACTAAAATATATTACATTAAGATATGTTAGTATATCAAGGTTCAGGCATTCTCTAAGTTGTTAGTGTCAGAAAAATCTTTGTGCCATACATCCCCAGGAAGGGCCAGTTGAAGCAGGTAATACCTTCTTTTTTTTTTTTTCAGTGTCAGGGATTTAACCTAGGTCCTCACATATGTGAGTGTGTGGTATACCACATTCTTGGACCCTGAATACCTTCCCCTGTCAACAAGACAAGATATAATGACAAGATAGTCAAAAATTCAAAAGAATCTAACTATATAAAAATTTCTAAAGATACTTGAAGAATGTTTTTGATATATTGAAACCATTGCTAGATAAGTATTTCAGCCCCACATTTTCTTAATTGTAAACTATGTAAATATTTATGACTTCATTTCTCTACCTATGGAATCTCAAATTATCTTTTCCTTATTCTAATCGACTGTCCCAACCCACAGAGGCATCATGGAAGTTAAATCTGCTGAAAACTCAATATTTTGTGCTCTGCAGTGACAGAATATACATAAGGCCCACTTGTTAGTATATGTAATCTATATGAAAGTCAGCTCTAAGTATTTCCCATCACTGAAATATGACAAGTACATTTGGGGTATGAGAAGTCTTGAATGACTAAGCACTGCCAGGAGTGATCCCTTGCACAAAGCCAGGAGTAGCCCCAGAGTAGCTTCAGGTGATCCCAACTCTTCTCTATCACAAACAGTAAGTATATTCGGTTATAAAGTAGATAATTTCTAACAACATGCCTCTGATTTATAACCTGAAATTTACTAATAATTTCCAGTATCTCAAATACAGAGCAATTTTCTTTTTTGTTTTGTGCCACACTCAAGTGCTTACTCCTGGCCCTGCGCTCAAAGATCACTCCTAAAGGGATTCAAGGGTCCATATGAGGTATTAAGGATTGAACCCAGTTTGGTCACGTGCAAGTCAAGCTCCCTGCCCACTGTACTATCTTCCAGCCCCTCAGATATGTAGCATTTAAGATGTCTTTAGCATTGTCATGTACACCTTTAAACATCAGGCTGTCCATTCATCATTTACTTATACTGTCTTACCTGAGATAGGCAGAGTTTGTAAAGGAGAAATGTTTTTTACACTCTGTAAATGTTCAGATTCCTCATTAACTGTTAATTGGTAACTGTTAACTGTTAATTGATTAGGTGGTACTGCACATGAATGGGTGGCTTGATGAACAAGGGCAGTTTTCACAGAGGTAGTCTCCTGCACTGAAGATTGTATCTGCTAAGACAAAATAAAATAAAATTGCATTTCAGAGTTTTAATCACACATTAAATACAAACTAAGAAAATACATGAAGAAAGAATTTAATACTATCTTTTGAATATAGTATTTAAGTCAGAAATTTCTGTGGTACAATTATTTCCTTCATACATATGAGAAAACTAAGACTTAAAGAGATTAAATAACTAGGCTATCATATATCTAATAAAGTGGATGTCAAAATCAAAGATCTTTCCAGATCATAGACTTACATATGTTAGTTAAATTGTACTATATACTTTCAGTTTTTTTGCTCAGCACCCAGTTAAAACTTGGGAACTGGTCTCCTGTAGGAATCCTGCCATAGTGGGCTGGTGTGTGTGCGTGGGGGGGGAGCTGGTGTGTGTATGTGTGTGTGTGTGTGTGTGTGTGTGTGTGTGCACATGCACACGCACACACTAGGATAGAGAAGAGAACACCATGACCAAAGTGGAGGAAAGTGGTCACCTGGAAGGATAGCATGCTGAAAGCTGATGAAGTGTTATACATAAAACCCTATCAGTAACAGTATGATAAACCATAGTGCCTAAAACATTTAAAAAACAAATAAATGGCTCTCATAGAGGCAAGCTGGTTGGTGGGAAGGAAACTGGGGACACTGGTGGAAGGAAATGGGCACTGGTGAAGGGACTGGTGTTGGAACATTGTATACCTGAAACCAAATTATAAAAATCTTCCTAATTCATGATGACTAATTTTCTTAAAAGTTGTACTATTTATTATCAAATGCTTTTCTGTGACCTACTGAAAATGAAAATTAAGTTACAATACCAAATCTAAATATGGGTTCACATACTTATTCCCTTTTCCTTACTGAATTATAGATATAAGGGGAGACTGACTGCTAAAAAAAATCATATGATAGTTGATCCATAAGATAGTAACAAATTCTAACTCCATAACATTCTATAAAGATGGTTGTATGCAGCTAATTAACTTATGTATTTTAGTTTTATGTTACTGTGTGAGGCACCAGTCTTTATAAGTCCTTAGTTCTTTAATTCCTACAATAATGCTATTATTTAGCCTCAGAGTTTACAACAGGACTTAGAAATAATTAAAGGAAATTACCTAAAAGTTTGCATCTATTTAGCAGTAAGGCAAATTAAAGCACCAAAGCCCTGGTACCTTATCAACTAATCTCTAAATTAGAAGAGAGATTAATAAGACATAGTCTTTCGCCTCCTTTGCCTAATGAAAAGGTTAGCGAGAATGTTTATAGTGAGTAGATAAAACAAATATATGAAAGCCTATGATAACTTAATTAAAATGAATGCTATAGAAGTATTTATCTAGCAAAAATAACCCAAATGCACAAATGTATCTTTACTATCATATAAGTAGCATTGTTGCCGATTTGCTCGAGCAAGCACGAGTAACGTCTCCATTGTGAGACTTGTTTTTACTGTTTTTGGCATATCAAATGTGCCACAGGTAGCTTGCCAGACTCTGCTGTGCGGGCAGGATACTTTCGGTAGCTTGCCAGGCTCTCCAAGAGGGGCACAGGAATCGAAATCATGTAAGTATATAAAAATATATTTATCTATGATCATATAAATGTCTATACCTCCTTTATTTTTATGAAAAATGGCATTCTGTTCCTCAGTGAACAAAACTGAAAATATCATATTTCACTTACAATTTATTGAGATTGCTTCTGAATTGCATTCAAAAGTTTACAATTTCCTGATGCACTAATACCTATGGTAAGGTAGACTATCTGTATTTCTTCCTACTCAAAGGTTCTTAAGAGCTCACTTTTGCTTCCAAATGAAAGGCTAATACTTCTAGTTGTTAAAAATTCTCCAAATCTTGGGGCTGGAGTGATAGCACAGTGGGTAGGGTGTTTGCCTTGCACGCAGCCAACCCGGGTTCAAATCCCAGCATCCCATATGGTCCCCTGAGCACCGCCAGGAGTAACTCCTGAGTACAGAGCCAGGAGTAACCCCTGTGCATCGCCAGGTATGACCCAAAAAGAAAAAAAAGATTTCCAAATCTTATCTTCAAGCCATCTAATTCCTTCAAATAACCTCTACTGCCATACTTCTCCAAGGATACCTCCTGTGCTTATTTTACTTTATGCTTCTATTATTCTAACACTTCTTTTAAAAAAATAAAGAACAGACGACTGGATAAAGAAACTGGTATATAAACAAAGGAATACCATTTAGCTATAGGTAAAGATGAAATCCTGCAATTCATCTCTATGCAGATGGAACTAGAAGGTATGGTGCTGAGTGGAGTTAGTCAGAAGAAGGACAAATACAGAATAATCTCTCATGTGTGGAGTATAAAGAAAAATTGTAAGGCAGTAAAAAAATAACCAATGGTAACAGAACCTTAAAATCAGACTACAAAACTGAATTTGCCACAGGGGATTGGTGAGGGTGAAGGGATGCTGACACTCAGGTGGTAGATTTGGTGTTGAAACATTATATGCCTGAAATTCAATTAACAGTATTGTAAAAGCATACCTAAATTAGAGCTAAAATGAAAAAAAAAGTGTATGCCTAGATTAGGAGAGAGTATGGAGTTTAAGAAGCGTGCAGTGAAAGTCCCTACTTTCTATTTCTTGTATCAATATACTAACCATTGTCTTCCCTTTCTCTGTAATCGAGAATTCATTTTAAGCACTTTTTCCTTTAGGTAGCATATGTATTCATTTTAATTTTATCAATTATGAATGTTATTACACCAATAATATAGCCTTTTAATGTGATTGTATTTCTTCTTACAACTTAAAACTCCTTCAAGATAATGTTATATTGTATTTCCCTAACCTTAACTAGGTGCTGTTAAATAAATTTACTGTCTCTTATATTTGATAACAAAGGTTCAAAGTCTTATATGAGAATAACAATTTGAATTAGTAATAAGATAAAATAGCTTCTATCCTTTCAAATCAGGTTAATTACTATTCCAATACTGATGTGCTAAAATTAGTTGGTAATTATAAAGTTTAGAAGCCCTGTCGGGCTGGAGCGATAGCACAGCGGTAGGGCATTCGCCTTTCACTTGGGGACCCATGTTCGATTCTTCTGTCCCTCTTGGAGAGCCCGATAAGCTACTGAGAGTATCGCGCCCACATGGCAGAGCTTGGCAAGCTACCCGTGGCGTATTCAATATGCCAAAGACAGTAACAATAAGTCTCACAATGAGAGACATTACTGGTGCCCACTCGAACAAATCGATGAGCAATGGGATGACAGTGACAGTGGCAGTGACAGAAGCCCTGTCATTTGCTTACTGCCTTTTTAAAGAAATTCCACATTACTGCCTTTTTAAAGAAATTCCACATTCTACTTTGGGTCCATGAACAGAGTAAGGCCATCCTCTCTCTTTAGATTCCCAAAGCTAAGGAAAAACAATTTGTAATTAGTTCTACTTATATGGTTGATTTATACAGTGATTGTATCTTATCAGGAAAATGTAGTGACATTGTTCTATATTCCTCTTAGGGAGCAATCTTTGAATATTTAACTGACAAACTGAAGAGTGATTATTGTTCTCATGTAAATGAAATAAAAACTTTAAAGGAAGCTATACCTGCCTAAACACAACTATCAATAATTTTGAAAATCAGAGTTTTTTAAATAAGAAATTTATAAAGAGAGATCAAGAGCAAGAGCGAGAGTGAGAGCAAGAGTGAGCAAGAGAGAGAAACCTAGTAAGCAAGCAAGCTAGCTAAACGAAGTCTATTAGGAGATGACTCAGTGGCTACAAGTGCTGCCTTGGGAGGACGAGGCATGAGTGAGATTCTGGTACCAACACGCCTGTGCTAATCTTGGTTTGGTTGGCCCTGCTGTCTGGGACCTGGGAGCCCTGGCAGTGCAGAGGTGTGTTTTGTGTGTGTCTGTCTGTGTGTGTGTGTTCTCTGATGCACATCCAGCAGTGTGTGAGCACTAACAGTAAAGTTTGAGTTCCTGGCCAGCACAACGCAATGATGTGAGAGCACTGTGGTCAAATCACTGTGGTCAAATCCACAGCCTGGAACGATAATACAGGGGGCAGGGCATTTGCCTTACACACAGTCGACCCAGGTTCAATCCCTGGCATGCCATATGGTCCCCCAAGCACCACCAGGAGTAATTCCTGAGTGCAGAGCCAAGAGTAACAACTCCCCCCCCTGCCAAAAACACAAAATAGAAGAGTGAATCCAGACTCCCTCCACTCCAAAAAGCACAGGTGTGACACCAGTGACCACAATGCACCTACAAATCACAGCTAAAATGAGTGCAAGCTCCACAACTGAGAGTATGTGTGACCACAGCCAAGCCCTGAGGTGAGTGTGGGAGCCCCAGCACCCGCTCCAGTCTCTCAACAATCACCAGAACAAGGAGCAGAGACAGGTAAGATTATATAATACAATAGCAATTTATATAATACATAGTTTCAAAATTCTAAGGTTAAAAAAATGAAGAAATATTTACCTTTCCTTTCTCTTTAGAAGATGAATCACTCTGCTTTACTTCAGTAAATTTAGGAAGCATTTCTGCAAATGTATGTAGACAAGCATTTTTATATTTGCCAGCTTAAAAATTACCATCTGAATTACACATGTTTCTTATTAGAAAAAGACACTAAGAAAATGTCTTTAATACTAATCTCTTGAGTCAAGAAATTTTTAAGAGTTACCAGGTTTTTCCCACTTAGACTTAGAAAAAAATGTTCTAAAGGACACTTGCTTTTAAATGGGTTTTCTTTTCTACATAATGAAATAAATATCCACTCACAAATTTCCATGTGATTTAGGTAAAAATGAATAAGTTACTTCACAGTAAAGACCTTGTGTAAGCGATAGCTTAAAAAAAGAACAAGCTACAAGAACAGAGATAATGTCTTAAACAAGCAGTACTAAATCTTCTTTGACCAAATAGCCATAATAGCCAGTAGAGGATTAATTAATAAACAGATAATTTAGAATTTACTAAGATTCAAAGGTATATGATTTATCTGGGAGGATACACTTTTCTTGGGGAGTGGGGCACACCTGGCAATACCTAGGGCTTCCTGTTGGCTGAGGGATCATTCTTGGCAGGGCTCACAGGATCATATGTAGTTCTGGGAATCAAATCTGGGTTGAGCCAGTGTATAAGATACAGTCTTTAATTAAAAGTGAAGCTATCTGATTCCTTTAAAGTCAGCTTTTCTTGCTAAGCATTAACAATAAAGATCCCCAGTAATACTCTGTTACTTCTAAACTATTTGGCAACATCAACTAAACAACAATGATTTTATAGTATTTCCGTTAGAAATATGTTAACAGAGAACACTGGCAATATAAGTAGATATAAAAAGAGCTCTGTCAGGGTGCTAAGAATTTCCCCTTGTGTTATCCTGTAACTGATATGGGTGCTATCCTCACCAGCCACAATTTCAGTATGGAAAATGTACCACACTGGTTGTTTAATGCCTTGACCCAGCTCTCCAGGACAATTTTCATGAACCACCTGGGCATTATTTGCTCCAGGGCACCAAGGCTGGCCAACACCAAATAGTCAAACTTAAAACAATCTAATTGTCATAATTACCTTCTGCTTCCTGAAATGCCATCAGTTTCCACTGGATGTGTTACTGTTCTTTCCTCTCCTAATGTCTGATGCTGGACATTGTTAAAATTGCTAAATGTCAATGACATGCTTTAAAGAATTAAAGTATTTAAAATGGCATAAACCATCTTAAATGTCACGCCACTAAGGATTACTTAAGTGTTGAAGGTTAGGTGGAAAGGGAAGGGAAGGAAACAGATTACAAGACTGAGGATATAGATTCAAGCTTCATATTTAGAAAAGAAATTAAAATTTTCATATTTTAATGAAAAAATTTTATTATGACCATATAATAAATGCACATATATACATCTTGACTATTATTATAAAAACATGATTAAAAACTCGTAACTAAAATATGGAAAACCACGCTAGTGCTTTGCTAATTTCAAGGGCATTATCTTAATTTTCTGACATAAAATTCAAAGAGTTTTTATAAAATTAGCACCTCAAATATAAAAATATTACCAAGGGCATGTAATTGTTTAATTTTAAAAATGGTCTGAGCTGCCTTATAGTATGTCCCATAAAAGTCTTATCATTTATACAGATGAATTGAATGAGATGAATAACGGTCTTATTTTTTACTATATAGCATGCTGCTCCTTCTTCTCTTATAAGGTTGACTTTCCAGGAACACTGTAAAATAAAACTGCACATTTCTGTGGATTTCTAAGTTCCTAACTTTTGAAATTAAAAGTCAAACATAAATGTTTTTTATTATAAACATTAAGGTTCCATTTTAACTAGTGAAGAAGCCTTACTTGGTTTAGCAAACATTAATGAAACCGAATACTATAGTGAAACATGTCAACTAATTGTACCTACCTTATGAGAGTCAAACTGGATAATACATGTAAACTGCTAAAAATGCATATCCCACACTACTTAATGTTTTATTTTCATATCTTTCTAAAAATCTCAATATACTTTGTTGTTTGCTTTGGGGCCACACTGGATGTGTGTTCAGGGCTTACTCCAGGCTCTGCATTCAAGGATCACTTCTGATGGGGCTCAGGAGACATGGATTGCCTGGGATGGAACATAGATGGACTGCATGCAAGGCTAGCACCCTATTACATGTATTATCACTTCAGTCCCCTCATTATAAATCTTTAACCAACGAGTCAATTTTTCTTGAACAAGGAGAGACAGATATACGAGAGAGCTGGAATCGGGTATTATACTATCTAACAAAGGACTGAGAAAATATTCCAGAAATACCAAAAATGAGCAAGTAAATTTTGTTTTAAAAAAACTGGATAAACATGGTAGAAACATAATCCCAAATGTAAAACCAGAATAGCATATTATAACAGAAAAGATTCCTGAAATTTCTTAATTCAGAAAAACAAATCAAATTTTCATTATAGAGCTTAAGGAGTGGGAAAGTCACAACCTCATCTGGCCTCACTATATAGGACAAAAAAGCATCTCTAGATTTATCACTTAAGTTCTACTTATAAAAGCGAAGTAATTTTTTTGAACTAGAAGTGTTTAAACCTCCTTTTAATACAGAAAAATCCATCATAAGTCAATATTTCTTTTTCCAAGGTCATTTCAACTAGTTAGAAAGAAGCAGACAACAAAACCAAACCTACATTCATGGCTCTTAAAACATTATAATCACCTGGGATGGTATTAACTCTACATATATTTGGCCCCACTCAAATTTAGACATTCAAAAGTTTTACAGGTGAGTGTAATGTAGTTCTGGGTTGCTAATTTATGAGAAAAGCTATTTATTCAGAAAAATATATTTTCAACAGAAAAATTTTAAATACACAGACAAAATGTATCATTATTTCTAAGACTTGAGGTGCAACTATAGACTTACATACATACAATTTTTATATCAAGTCTGTATCCTTGAAATTTATCCCTGAATTTATCTTTCTATTGCTTTAAAAACACTGGTTGATGAGAAACTACATAGGTTTTAAATTTTTAATTGAATTTTAATTATTTTAAACTTGCTAGCCTGAACCCAAACATTACTCCAAAATTCATCTGATACTTCCTACATTTACTAAACCACCTTCAATTAAAAAGTGAAACAAAACAAAGTTTGTTTCTTCACCTTTGCATGAAAAAAAGCCCCTATCACTTCCATAGAAAACCTGGTTGTAGTATTAAAAACAGAAATTGATATTTTATTCATATGTGAAATCACCCAAAACAAAGTTTTAAGAAGAAACACCATGTCCAGGCTAAAATATTCACATTCATGTGATCTAGTTCATTACCTACCTAGGTCTGGTCTTATAAATGCTGGAGGGAAAGAGGAAGGAGACACATGGTGATTCAATAAAAGAATAAAATTTTTTTAAAAATTTAAAAAAATAAAGAGGAAGGAGAAAGGCAGGCAGGCAGGCAGGTCACGCCATTCTCTGAGTATTTCATTAATGCCAATAAAAGTAAAAAGTTCAATGGATGGAGTGATAAATTCACTTAACCAGGAAAAGAACTAAGGGAATATGCACCAATTTTCTTTATATTTAACTGTTCAACAATGAAAATTATAAACATATAGCTCAGTGGTTGGGTATAAAACTCACTATCATGAGATCCTGGGTTTGGTCCTGGTATGAAAAAGTAATTATTTATGCAGCGATCCTAAAAAATTCTATTCCACTTAGACAGTTCTTGAAGGTATCCATCAAAACCACTATCACAGACAAGCTAGTCCATTTGTTATTGTAGTCCTCCAACATCCCTCAAGCTACCACAGGTATGCTGAGCATTAGAAAGCTTTCTTAATACCTATTGTCTATATATGAGCACAGTCCAGCTCTGTTGTCTTCAACTGTCAAAAACATTAAAAAATTGAAAATCACTGGTGTAGTTAATATACTGATATGTATCTGGATTTCATTTTATTATCAAACCTCACTTACATCTTTGGTTTGACATTTAATAATACTTCGGTATTTATGAAAATAGGTTTTATAACAATGGTTAATAAATTCTTAATTTATCTATACCTAACAATTCATTTGTGCTGATGTCAGTTCAGGAAGATAATTTAAATGATAAAATCAAATCACATTGGAATTTGCAAAGAAGTACTGCTTGAGCTCACAGATCTTGTATTTTTCAGAGTTGGAATTTCAAAACAATACTAACTTGAAACTGACCTTATATGTTCAAAACTCATTAAGAATTTTCAAGTAAAACTTCCTTAAAAATCACTCCTGCCATTTGATTACTCCTTTTTAAACAAAACAGAATTAAACCTGTAGTTTCAAAAGTGATTAGAGGCTTGAGAATACATAAAAAATAATTATTTAACTATAAGAAACTAAACAACCCTTAACTATTATTTTCAATCTTTAAGTGCTTGATTTCATAGATGCTACAGTTAAAACATTTTGGCCAACACAGAATGATATAGCAGTCAGAGACCAATTCATAATACAAGTTAACTATAATAGAACCCTAAAAGTCAATAATATAAGGAACTTATAAAAGCTAATTTAGAGCTTTGTCCCTGATAATTATAAATTATAAAAAATTAACTCAACGATTTTTATTTAGGGCCAGAGAGATAGTACAGCAGATAGGCAAATGTTTGCCTTGCACAGGCTGACCAGGGTTCACTCCTCGGCCCCCAAATCTGACCAAAAACACAGTGAGCTGGAGCGATAATATGGTAGGCAGGGCGCATGCCTTCCATATGGCTGAGCAGAGTTCAATTCCTAGCATCCCATATGGTCCCCAGGGCCCAGCTAGGAGTGATCCCTGAGCACCGTTGGGTGTGCCTCCCTCCCCAAAAGTTTCAATTTTTTTTCAATTAAAATTCTGAAGAAATAAAATTATAGTGACATATATCTTAAAAGCTTCATGTATTTCATGGTGATTTAATTTTTTAAAAAATCTTCATAAACTGGAGTTCAAGAAATCAAAATATTCTAACTCTGCATTTCAGTTCTGGACAAATAATTTTAAAGCTAATTTTTATTTATTGTCAATTAATTTTATTGACATAACATCATTGCTAATATGCCTAATTTCATGTTTTATTTTGGTTTTTTTATCAAATGGTTCAAATCTTCATGCTCTAAAATTGAGATTTAGGATTTGAAACATCCTCCTTGAGAATCTCATGTGCATAATTAAGAGTGGTAGATGCATTACTCATTTTTATAATGTTGCTGATATGGCCTGACTCAGTTATATTTCACAATTTACACACAATTCTTTCATTTGTAAGTTTTCTTGTTGTTTTCCAGAAATTCCTCATTTACACACTGGAAATTATATGCTTTGGGTTAATGGATATAGCATACGCTTTGCAAGTAAGAAGCCCTGAATTTGATCCCCAACAAGTACCAGGAAAAATTATAAATTATTAGCCTTATAGCATTTTAACTAATACAAATGAAATTGATGGTTAGGACAAAAGACCCTATTGCTTCAATTATTCATTTATTTTACTAATAAAAATATTATGTTTTCCCTCGTTATTATAGGCATTGCATCCAAAATTTATAATGTACAGTGTTTTTCACGATGGACAGTATGTTTTCAAAAATGATTAAAAATTTAAAGATAAATAACTCATACAACTGATCTTAGTGTTAGCACTAACCATAATGTTGGCTGAAATATAAAAGTCTTATTTTTATTTTAATTATGTTTTTAAACAGTGTATTACTAGATAAAGATGACATTGAACAACAATGTCAGTCATAAAAAATGCTTTGTAATTAAGGGTTCTATAAGAAACTGATTATTCAAATTTGAATCAGGGTACTTTGGTGAAGCACTCTTCTATATGTTAGTTTTCTTCTAATACTCAAGGCATTTTCTGATCAGTAGTCAATATGTAATTAGATAATTCAAAACTAACAGTTTCAACATAAATTTTATCCTACAAAAAAAGACAAAGTGCTCTAACTTATTAGACCACAAATGCTTTATTAGATAAAATTACAAGTGCTAATTACAATTTTAAAAACTAAATGCAGTTTGAGGTTTTCCAGTATTTTTATGCTTAAATGTTAAAATAAGAAAGTAATATATATCAGAGCCCTACATTTAATTTTTTTTCTTGTATAACAAATTCCAACAAATGTAAAAATCCTGTTTATTCTAACAAAAACATTTACTACTACATACTGAATAATTATAAAAACAAACAAAATGCAATAACCAGCACATTAATTCAAGCTAAACAGAACCAAAAGTGAAAAAAAATGTGCTGTAAGCCAGAAGACTCTTACTACCAGGCTGAAATAAGGATATTTTAGAAATGAAAGAATTTCTGTTGGGATGGTACTCTGTGTGGGCTTTTTATTGTTTGTTGGTAAGAAGAAAGATCTGACTTTTTATTACAAACAAAAAATACCCCATCTTTTAAAAAATAATTTTATACAAAAAGAGTACATAATCCTGAATTTACCTTTCAATGAATAATGAAAAATGCCACTGCCAAGTCAGTATCCCTAGAGCAGTGATTGACAACTACATAAGTATTAATAAAGAGCACAAAGAAAATACTAGCTTGATACAGCTTGTGATGAACTACAAGGTAATGTGGTATTTTAGCATGACTAAGAATCTGAATTCGATGTATAGTTTTCTACAAATTGAGGAAAATATTCTACAATGAAGAAATTAGAGAAATGAAAAATTTTGCTTTATACATTTTCTACGGAGACTGGTTTCCTATTTTAAATTTTGGGGCCACACCCAGTGGTGCTCAGGGCTTACTCATGGCCCTGGAGGGGCTTGGGGGCCCATATGGGGTGCCAGGATCAAACCTGGATAGGCCACATGCAAGACAGTGCCTTACCCATTGTACTATCACTGCCATCCTTGCCAAACTGTTTTTTTTAACTCAAAATGATTATTTTTCAGAAATTGTGTCGCACTAGAACACACTTTGCAACAGAGGAGAGACCTGCTGCGTCTTGGAGAGCAGAATAAAAGATTGCCTTCGAAGTGCACATTTACTTGATGCACTATGGTATTTGGTTCTGCTATTCTGTCTGAAGAGACTATCCACCTTCTGGGAACTTATTTCCAAACATAACCCTGAATTACACATGTTTAACATGAAGTTTCATTTTATACAATATGTCTTTTAAGGAAAATAGCAAGATTTAACATGCAATTAAATAATAAGTGTGACATCCAAACCGTATGTTCCGGTAAGCAGCAAATACAGTTTTTTTAAAAATCTAAGTCTCGATGTTATAAGAAAAAGGTATTTCCCACCAAAAGAAGCACATGCAATGAGTCAGCTAACCTGATTCGGAATCGCTGCTGTCAGAGGAACTTGAGTCACTGCTGCTACTCCCAGACTCTGACGAGCTGCTGCTGCTGCTGCTGCTACTGCTGCTGCTGCTGCTGCTTTCGCTCAGTCGGGACCCGCTCTGAACAGTCTTGACGGGCTGTGGCTTCTCACCTACACAACAGAGATGCATTAATGTGCCCATCAAATGAAACAGTCTCAGCAACATTTCAAAACTGACACCTACATTTTGTTGGACGTTTTCCAGAATTTAACCGATTATTGACATCCAGCAATCGCTTTTCCAGCTCCTGTTTTTTCTGCGAAAGCAGTTCCTCTTTGGATTTCACTATTTTCTTGCCTGTGTGATTGAGGGGAGAAAAGAGTTAACACGATCCTTACACACACAAACACCAGTTTGATTTTAGCAATTTCCAGAAATACACACCACGAGGTTTTAGTGGTCTTTTTCTTAGGCAGGCAGCAACGTATTTTTCTAGTTCTCTCAGTGTGGATGCTTTCAGAGTTTCAAAGTCTATCTCGATCTCATCAGGACTGGAATTCCTCAGAGAAGTCTCTCTTGACTGTATTATGTGAACAATTCGACCAAGTTTTTCTCCAGGGAGTTTGTTTATATCCAGACTTAACTGCCTTTTCTCGTCATAGTTCATAGGTTTTGCATTATCTTCATCTTCAGTTTTCAGAGCAGGGACCTGCTGTTTCCTTTTCTTGGGCTGACTAGAATAAAAGCTAAATTTAGTCAACTTTATTTTTCACATGTCATGGTTTTATTCAGGCATCATAAAAGATGCTTACTTGATCTTGGGCTTTTCCTTTAATTTCATTTGCTTAAACCTTTTCCTTGGATTTTCAGGTCTGTTATTAACCTTTTCCTTTTTCTTTTCCCTTTTACACTTCTCATTCCTTTTCTTCATCTTACGGAAAGGTCCCTGGGACAGAACCTGCAGTTGTTGGTGAACAGCTTTAAGCTGGAAAAAAAAAATTCTTTAAGCCATGGAGCCAATCTCCTGGTACTTATTTCTACTACTCTTGGGAAGCTGGCTTCACATGCTGTGGGAAAAGGCAGCTCAGATAGAGAAGGGAACACCAAGTAAAATGTGATTGGAGATCCCACGAGGGAAGGGAGATGCGTGCTAAAGTAGATTAGAGACTGAACACGATGGCCACTCAATACCCCTAGTGCAAACCACAATACCCAAAAGGAGAGAGAGAACAAAAGAGAATACCCTGCCACAGAGGCAGGGTGGGGTGGGGGTACGGGACTGGGGGTGGGAGAGATACTGGGATCATTGGTGGTGGAGAATGGACACTGGTGGAGGGATGGGTTCTCAAACATCGTATGAGGGAAACACAAGCACAAAAATGTGTAGATCTGTAACTGTACCATCACAATGATTCACTAATTACAAAATAAATTTAAAAAAAAGAACAAAACATATTGGAAAAAAAATTCTTCAACCTTTCATGGCTCTGAACAACTGAAAACATCAATAAATCAGGAAGGCACTCAAAAGTGGAATATCCTTTATGAAATTAATTTTATGTTATATTTCCTTTGGATTCCTTATTTCAAAATCATTGCTTTCAAAACCATGCTTTACATTACAAAATTAGTATACATATATAAGCTATAAGTCTAAATATTAACCTAAAAACAGACAATAATAATTAACTTCCAGGCAGTAATGGTTTTAGTCACTGATTTTCCTGGTTTGTGCTTAGGACAGGTTAACATTTTGTCATAAAAGATATAAAATGTTAAATAAAGATATCATTCACAAACTATTTGATTAAGTCATGGAATTATTTTAGTGAGTCAATTCACTACAGCCAGTTAGAATAAACAAGTTTAGGATATATGGATTTTTTTAAATGCTAAATGATAGAATGGTTTCTCTCTTTTTTTCTTCCTTTCTTTCTTTCTCTTTCTTTTCTTTCTCTCTTTCTCTCTTCCTTTCTCTCCTTCCTTCCTTCCTTCCTTCCTTCCTTCCTTCCTTCCTTCCTTCCTTCCTTCCTTCCTTCCTTCCTTCCTTCCTTCCTTCCTTCCTTCCTTCCTTCCTTCCTTCCTTCCTTCCTTCCTTCCTTCCTTCCTTCCTTCCTTGTCACACTCAGCAGTGCTCAGGGATTACTCTCGGGTCTGCACTGAGGAGTCACTCCTGTTGGTGCTCGGTTGACTATATGGGATGCTGGGGAATTGAACCCGGGTCAGCTACATGCAAGATAAGTCCCCTACCCACTTTACTATCTCTCTGAGAGCCCCTGATAGTTTTTAACCTACAAAAAAGGATTTTACAAAAGATAGCTGATAGAAACATAAAATCTACCAATACAGGGGCTGGAGTGATAGCAGAGTGGGTAGGGTGTTTGCCTTGCATGTGGTCGACCCAGGTTCAATTCCCAGCATCCCATATGGTCCCCTGAGCACCGCCTGAGTGCAGAGCCAGGAATAACACCTGTGCATTGCCAGGTGTGACCCAAAAAGCAAAAAAAAGAAAAAGAAAGAAATCTACCAATACAATCAACTACCTGTTCCTGAAGCTTTGTAAGACGCCGAACTCGTTCGTCTTCAGAGTCACCAGAGGAATTCTCTTCAGAGGAAGCTCCACTACTACTTTCTTTATCAAGGGGTTTTGTGCTTTCTGTTTTGAGGTAACATACAGGCATGCTTTCAACAGGTTCATCTGGGATCTTCGCAAAATGCATTTCAAAAACATCCTATAATAAAAGATTAGAATACTTTAGTTTTTGTATTCCTGAGGTAATACAGTAGTAACACACCTTTTAGCCAAAAAGTACATTTCAGTGTCATATTTTGATAAGAATTTCCTCCTGATCATTTTGCAATATATACATATATATATATTTTTTTTAAAGTGGTAGGATTTTATTTATTTTTTTATTTTATTTTATTTTATTTTTTGCTTTTTGGGTCACACCCAGCGATGCTCAGGGGTAACTCCTGGCTTTTGCACTCAGGAATTACTCCTGGCAGTGCTTGGGGGACCATATGGGATGCCGGGGATCGAACCCGGGTCGGCCGCGTGCAAGGCAAACGCCCTACCCGCTGTGCTATCGCTCCGGCCCCAATATATACATATATTAAACTCAAGCTTATACAATGCCATATGTCAATTATATTTCTATAATATGGGGGATTGGACTGGAGAGATAATACAATGATTCAGGCACTTGCCTTGCCCTTATGCTCCCGTGAACCCCATTAGGAGTGATCCTTGAGCATAGAGCTAGGAATAAGCTCTGAGCACCATTGGGTGTAGTCTCAAAACCAAAATAATTAAGTAAAAATAAATTAAAATGGGGAAAATAGGCCAGAAGTACAGTACAGGGGTTAAGTAGCTTGCCTTGCACCCCGCTGACCCCAGAATTCCCAGCACCATGTAAGCACAGCAGGTGGTCACTTCTGAGCAGAGAGCAGGATGTAGCCTGGGCTCTGCACGCTGTAATCCTAAATAACCCCCCCCCCCACACACAATATTACTTATTGGAAGAAATGAGAGATTCCTACATCCTTCCCAGACACTTTAGAAACTCTTATCCACTTTCCCAGTGAGAGCCCTCCCTAGTCCCATGGGAGACTTCTTTACACAGCCCCTTGCTCTGAGGCTGGAGTATAATTCTAACTGCCTCCCAATGGCTCAGACCCAAGTCCTTGATGGGACTGGGCACCAGCAAGTCCTATCTGAGGTATTGACTGCTCCCTCTTTACTTGTATTTCTCCAATATCATATACATATAAAGGGAAACCTCAATATAAAATTTGTTGCCAAATGATAGAGCTTAAAAAACAAACAAGCCAACAAATTCCACAGCTTTAAGAGTGTAGTTTAGAGGGGCTAGAGAGAGTGCACAGGGATACAGGCATTTCTCTGGCACAGAGCAGACCCAAGGAGTACTGCCAAGAGTGTTGCTTCCTGAGCACTGCTACATATGGCCCCAATTTTTTTAAAAAAAGAGAGAGAGAGAGAATAATTAGGCTTGCTCCTTCAAGCTTGTGTTCTTCCTAACATATACCTCACTATGTCTCTTTACTTGCTGGCTTGCTCTATCAGGACCATATTCTTCTCTGAAAATGTATCTTGCTTGCTTGTATCTATGTCGCTGTGGCTTTTCTACTCTGGAAAAGTTTGTGTTCTCTCTTGAACACTTATTTCCTCCTTCCCCTCAAATCCTCCTAGGTAAATGTCATTCAATAAAAGCAATCTTGCTTCACTATTTCACCTTCTAAAATTGTTTTTTGTGAGGGAAGGTGACAGATATAGAATACTTGTATCAAGGTTAGGACTGGCTTTCCTTTCCAACAATTCTTTTCTCCAGCCTAAATCCACGGTAATCTTCCTCATTCCCCATTTTATAGAACCACAGGCAACAAAGTCAAATAGATAATAAAAGTGGCTGTGGTAGGGTGGGGAGTTTTTAAAAAAGAGTAATTTTTTAGTTGCCAGAGAGCTAGAACATTGGGTGGGGCACTTGTTTTGCATGTGGTCTTCCTGAGTTCCATCACTACCACCTCTGAGTACCAGTACCTCATATAGTCCTCTGAAACCTAACACAAGTGATCCCTATATACAACTGGGTGTGGCCCAACCCCTGCTCCAAAGGGGTGTAATATATAACCTGTATAGGTTATAAAGGGTGTATGTGTGGCAAGACAGACATGGTATGCTTTATTTTATCTACTAAATTCTAGTTCAGAATTTTCAAACCATGAGTGGAGCGATAGCACAGCAGGTAGGACGTTTGCCTTGCATGCAGCTGACCCGGGTTCGATTCCTCCGTCCCTCTTGGAGAGCCCAGCAAGCTACTGAGGGTATCCCACCTGCATGGCAGAGCCTGGCAAGCTACCCATGGCATATTCGATATGCCAAAAACAGTAACAAAAAGTCTCACAATGGAGATGTTACTGGTGCCTGCTTGAGCAAATCGATGAACAATGGGATGACAATGCTAAAATTCATTCAGAGAAAACACACTACAAAACAGAAGTACCAACTCACTTGTAGCATTCGTGCCATTGTCACTATTTCATGATCTGGAGGGTTGTATTTGTAGCAATTCATGAACATTAATCTAACATCTGCAGCAAATTCGTATGCATCCTTATATTCTTGTTTGTCCATTTTCCCCTAAATCAGGGACAAATCAGAAGATTCAAAAACAACACAGTTGAGCAACTATGTTGTTTATAAGTCAAACACATATAATATACATAATACCAATACAGATATCCATTCTCTAGCTGAGACACGCTAAAATTCTATTACATTTTTGTAGTTTTATATTTTGGGTAAATTCCACAGTTTTTCTGTTTATCTGTCTGCAGGAAAACAGAAGAGGAGGCTTCCAAGTAAAGAGCAAGAACAAAATCTCAAAAGCAAAGAAATAATTTTTCTAAATAATCTTATATGTCAGGAAAGCAGTGGAAAGATAAACATTAAAAATCTAAATTCTGCTGGGAGAGAAGGTTATACAGAATGAAAAGGGGAGATAACTTAAAAAGATCACGTGCAAGCTTTGCAAGCCAGAGGCAAAATGTAGTTCCTAGGGACACTGCTGGGAGCAACCTCTTAGTTGGAGCCAAAGTAACCCTAAACACCACTGGGTGTGATACAAAACCAACAATAAGGGCTGGAGTGATAATACAGAAGGTAGGGCGCTTGCCTTGCACGCGACCGACCCGGGTTCGAATCCCAGTGTCCCATATGGTCCCCTGAGCACTGCCAGGAGTGATTCCTGAGTACATGAGCCAGGAGTGACCCCTGTGCATCGCCGGGTGTGACCCAAAAAGAAAAAAAAAACCCAACAACAAAATTTCTTTTGTCATCTTGAAAATAAATAAAACTATATAGAAGAGGGACCAATGGCTATCTCAACATGGCAAACTCTTGCTATGACTGAAGCACTCAAGTACTACATGGCCCCTGAGGATCACCAGGTACAGCTCTAGTGGTTCCCAACACTATCTACCCAAGCTGTCCCACATAACCAGGCAACGCCCTGAAAACCATCAAACCTACAACAAGGCAGATTATCACAGCGAATGATCAAAACTGCAGGCCAGTGAGCTTCTTGGCTGGGGACGAAGTACTGGCATGGGTTACTGTTTTACATAGCTAGCAAATAAGATCAATGAAAGAGCAGGGATGTCAGATAGCTATCAGACAGCCACCATAAAAAAGAACAGCAAGTGAACAGTCAAGAAGATTCTACAAACTGCTGGGCAAAATATTTATAATGGATGACTCAAATAAATACAGAAGGCCAATAAACAGATGAAACAAGAGACCACCCTCTGTGGTTCCTGAGTCCTCATCATAATTTATCCCTGGAGGCAGAGCCAGAAGTAACCCTGGACACTGATGGGTACAGCTTCCAAAACAATAAAAATGAAAGTAGGAAACTGGGAAATGACTCAATGGCTAAAGCACCTGCCTTGGAAGAGTGAGGCTGTGATTTCAATCACAAGTGCCAACCATGAAACCAGAATTTCCACTGTCTGAGATCCTGCCCAGCACCACATGCCACAACACAGCCAGGTATGTGAGATCCCCACACAAAAAATAAAGGGTTGTACAGCGCAATGAAAAAAAACAATAACACAAAAGGCTCTCAACTAGCACTAACCAGCTTAGTAAATCCTCAATGACTTTAGAAAGATATACAGAGATATAACAAATACCATACATTGACCTTATTGGTCTATTTTTATATAACTCCATTTGCTATATTGTTGTAACAAATAATATGGAATAAATTTGCTTATGACTAAGGTAGCAGGCTTTGCAGGTGGGTGGGAAACCAGGGATATTGGTGGAGAAAATATCACACTGGTGGTGAGATTAAAACACTGATTGCCTGAAACAACTGTATTATGAACAACTTTGTAAATCTCTGTGTGTGTGTGTGTGTGTGTGTGTGTGTGACATTAGCAGTGATCAGGGGGTTAGTCCTGGATCTGCACTCAGGAATTATTTGAGGGAGTGCGTGGATACCAGGTCAGCTGTGTGCAAGGCAAGCACCCTACACACCATTTATTGCTTTAGCCCCTGTAAATCATGCTTTTAAAAGGAAGGAAGGAAGGGATGGTGGGAGGAAGAGTGGGAGCAGGTGGGGGGGAGGGAGGGATGGACAGATAGAAAGCCACAGTGAGCACCACAAATACAAAAGAATGTATAAGGACTTCATCCAGGAATACCATCAGACCTGCACTGCCAAGAAAGTATTGCCAGGAGTTCTGAGTACTGCTTGGGAGAAACATATAATTTTTCTTTTTTTAAGCCAAAACACTTACCTTGATTGTACCAAGATCCATTGGATTTTTCACAATATCATAGTAGTTATGGAGTCCTAAAGCATTAACATCAACAGGATTGTAAAAGGGCCATGCATATGACAAGTGTTTCTTTGCAAGCATTTCTTTAAGAATCTCACTACAGTGCCTTAATTGTTCAGTTACTTCAACACTCTTTACAACTTTACATTGTTGCTGAGAATCTGGAAAAACATTCTTTAGCACATTTTCTTTTATAGGTGGTATTTTCACTGATTTTTTTTCTGTAAATGTTGGTGAAGATTCACTGCCTGTTTTCACTACTGAAGTTGTAGGAGTAGTAGTATCTGCTTTCCTTTTCACACCCCTTATAACCTAGAACAAAGTAATTTAACAACAACAAAATAATAATTAAGACAATGTTTTTGGCTTTTTAATAATTAACTTGACAGCATTAAAAAAAAAAGGAAAGAAAGGAAAAGACTGGGACCAGAGCAATAGTACAATAGGTAGTGCATTTTTCTTGCACACAGCCCGCATGGTTTCCATCCGCCATATCCCATATGTTCCCCTGAGCTCCCCTGGAGTGATCCCTCAGTGCAGAGCCAGGAATAAGCCCTGAGCACAGGCAAAACAAAACAAAAATAACAACGACAAAAATCACTGGCACTAAGATTAAGATTTCTGTGTAAACGGTAGAAAGATAAACCTCTTTCATATGCAAATAAATCTATACAAATTTCAACAAAGAAATCTTTAGAATTTGGTTTGTATTCTAATTTCTACTAACAAAATACAGGTAGAAATGGTATGACAAAATGATTATTACATGCTGAAGAGTAATTTCCATATAAACTTTAAAAAGGTATAGAAGCTGGCTATATATCCCGAGTTCAATTCCTGGCATCACAAACAAATATATATATATATATATATATATATACATATATATATATAACACACACATATATACACACGCACACATATATATGTATATATATGTATCAACAACCAATGCTACATTAAACTATTTTTCAATTAATGAATTAATGTAAACTGACTTGTGTCACTGTTTGTGGAGTCGAGTTGAGAGGAGCACCTTGTGCTGTGTTTAGAGGAGAAATTGTTGTCTCAGCAAATACAGAAGGAATCACTTGCTGCTTAAATATTTTTTCTGGTGCCTTAGGGGATTGTTTTTCTTTAACTGAAGAAACAGCTACATTCTGTTGAGTGCCTAAAAAAGGGTGAAACAGCGTCAAACATTAAAAGAATAAAAAGTCAGTTATTTTTCCTCTTAGCATTCTATTTTAATTCAATTTGTTCCACTTTTTATCAATATAAACATAGTAAACTCCCATGTTACTTTTAGTTTGCTTTTTGGGGGTCCACACTGAGCAGTGCCCATTTCTTCAGACCCCCATTTCACTTTATTTTTTAAATTTTTATTATTTAAAAATAATTTACATTGAGATTCTGCAGTTTATAATGCTATTAATAATGGGTTTTTTAAGGCACATAATTCTAACACCACAATTATCACCAGTGTTAGCCTTCCCTCTCCCAAGGACCCTAGGGCCTCTCCCTCCCAAGTCCCCTCCCCAATTCAGTTGTGCAGATCAGTTCTCCCCTTATGCTATCTTGCTGTGTAGACTTTAAGTCCCACATACGAGAGAGATCAATCTATCCTTTCCCTCTAAATGACTTCATTCAGCATGATATCCTTCAGTTCCATCCATGTAAATTATACTTTTAAACCATCCTATACAACTTTGCTCAAAGTGTTGGAGCAATTTAGATATAAAGAATATATTGGTAACTCACAAATAAATCTCAGAAGAGATCAACAAGCTACAGAGATGCTTCCAAACCCCACACCAGGCTGACTCTCATATTTGGGGCACTCTGGAGTGGGGCAGGTGAGTCTCCCATCCAACAAACAAGGTTCCACCAGAGTAAAATCTCCAGAACCCAACTGATGCCATGCTCACAGCCAATCTCCAGAGATTGAGACCAGCCTCATCCACGAATGAATCTGCTGAAAAATTCAGGTACGCAGGTTTTTGTGACCAAGAACTCCAGCCTCTGATGGAGTCGGGAATGGGCGACCTCCCCCATTCTCATTCTTTCAGGAGCCTGGCAATCATGTCTACAAACTGCCTCTGGCACCATATAAGCTCATTAACTGACCATGATCCAGGGACTCACAAATAAATCTTGAAAAAAATCAACAAGTTGCAAAGTTGCCTGGAAACCCCAAAGTCACCTCCAGCTGTATCACTTCATTTAAAATTTTAGAATTCCTAAATCACCGTGCAACATGTCATACTTAAACCACTGATGTGTCCCAGGAGTAGCACACCTCACTGGATGGGATGTAAGATAGAAGGTAACCGATCTTGATTAAATATTATTAGTACACAAGTACACAAGGTTCAACCTGTAACAACATGTTAGTAATCCCTTTTTTTTTTCTTTTTGGGTCATACCGGTGATGCACAGGAGTTACTCCTGGATGTACACTCAAGAATTACCCCTAGCGGTGCTCAGGAGACCATATGGGATGCTGGGAATCGAACCCGGGTCGGCCACATGCAAGGCAAATGCCCTAACCACTGTGCTATTGCTCCATCCCCAGTTCTCTTACACAAGGGCTTAATAGCTCCAGGGTGAAGTGCAACAATATTCATACACTTTCTTCTAAGGAAACCTTTTTTTGATAAATTTTAGTGAATTACTCATAACAAGCAAATCACTCTCACTGTCATTCCATTGCTTATCGATCTGCTTGAGCGGGAACCAGTAATGTCTCCATTGTGAGACTTGTTATTACTAATTTTGGCATATCGAATACACCACGGGTAGCTTGTCAGCTCTGCCGTGTGGGCGAGATACTCTTGGTAGCTTGTTGGGCTCTCCAAGAGGGTTGGAGGAATCAAACCCCAGTTGGCCGAGTGAAAGACGAAGGCCCTACCCGCGGCACTATTGCCCCAGCCCATATAACAAGCAATACAAATTATTTAGGGCCTTCTATTGGAGCAGGCTTGGGTAGTGGTTGGAAAAATTCGAAATAATGGTGGTGGGAAGGTGCAATGGTGGTTGAACTGGTGCTGGAATATTGAATGTAATCAATTATTATGAACAATTTTATAAAAGGAACATATTGGTAATGGTAGGTTTATCAACATTATTGTAAAAATTGCCTGGCTTGGGGTAGCAATATGGCTTAGTGGTAGAGCTCATGCTTCACATATGTAAGGCCCTAACTTGAGTCCTTGTGTGTAGCAGTGTGAAAAATATTCTGTGTAGTAGCATCATGCAAGAATCCCAAATCCTGGAACCAAAAAGAAAAGAAAAGAAAGAAGAAAGGATCTGCCTTAAACTAAGACTCTAATAAAACTCAACTATCAGCTACAGGGAGCTGAGAACAAGCACCTTGCAGGTGGCCAACTGGATTCAATCTTCAGTATCACATACAGTCCCCTGAACACTACTAGGGATGATCACTGAGTACCAAGCCGAAAATAAGCACTGAATACCTCCCCACACTCCTGCCAGTTTTTCCTGTAAAGTACAAACATGAAGCCACAATATTGAGACTGGTTAGTGTCATATACATTGTCCTACAACTATGAAAAAAATGACAGTTTCGGTAGAAATATCAAAGTACAAAAGGTTATTTGGAAACCTAAATATTCACTCCAAAGTCAAGTGCTACTAATTTTCAACATCAAACTCAAATTCCTTCCCCCAGTTTTCCCAGAACAAATTAATTTCTCATTAATTTAAACTATAGCACATCTTATGTGTTATTTCAGTTGACATAATATTTTTTTTGCTTTTTTTGGGGGGTCACACCCGATGATGCACAGAGGTCACTCCTGGCTCTGCACTCAGGAACTACTCCTGGCGGTGCTCAGGGATGCTGGGAATTGAACTCGGGTCAGCCGCGTGCAAGACAAACGCCCTACCCACTGTGCTATTGCTCCAGCCCTGACATAATATTTCATGTCTTATTATGCCTACTTATTCATAACTAACTTATGTTACTTATTCATAACTACTTATTCAATGTAAGCGTCAAGTGATTTGCAGCCCCACAATACATGCCTTACAAGTGATATCCATATTTACAGAACAAAGTGAAAGCATTTCAAGTGAGGAAAACTTAAGCTCTAGAAATATCCTGAGCTTCTGAAACAAGCAGTTAAATCAAAAAAGGGTGAACTCATTCTTAGAAAAAGAAAATATTCTAGACTTGCTTCTGCCCCGCTCTTCCCTCCCTCCCCTCCCCCAACCCCAATCTGGAGAATCTCAAGTTCTCTCTTTAACACATATTCTTTTTCTTTCCTCTTCCTAAATAAATTTTGTTCAATAAAAACTATCTTGCTTCACAAAAAAAATCTACAAGTAAATAATTTTATACCCTATTAAAGATACTATTTTAAGTCAACAATAATTATCCCATTTTAAACAATTTAAATACCATGTTTACCTCTGCTATCTACCTAGAAAAGGCTTATTTTAATCTTCTTATAGAAATGGAGGCCTTAGGGCCCAAGAGATAGATAGTGCAGCAGGTAGGATGCTTGCCTTGCAAGCAGCTGACCCAGGTTTGATCCCTGGAATCCCATATAGTTCTTGAACATTATCAGAGTGATTCCTGAGGGCAGAGCCAGGAGCACCTGAGCACTGATGGGCATGTCCCTCAGGAAGGGAGGGAGGGAGGAAAGGAGGGAAGAAGGAAGGAAGGAAGGAGGGAAGGAGGGAAGGAGGGAAAGAGGGAAGGAAGGAAGGAAGGAAGGGAGGGAGGAAGGAAGGAAAGAAGGAAGGAAGGAAGGAAGGAAGGAAGGAAGGAAGGAAAGAAGGAAGGAAGGAAGGAAGGAAGGAAGGAAGGAAGGAAGGAAGGAAGGAAGGAAGGAAGGAAGGAAGGAAGGAAGGAAGGAAGGAAGGAAGGAAGGAAGGAAGGAGTCAAGGCCTTACATTACCAAGACTCAGGATCAACCTTTCCCAAAATTAATAAAATAAGAACCCTTAATAAACAGTGAGTTAGCTCACAGATTTGCTTTAAAGTAAGCTGTAAGACCGCAAAAAATACAGTGACCAGAATACAAAAACAATCTACAGGATGGGAAAGGATATTCACCCAACACACATCTGATAAGGGGTTGATATCAAGGGTATATAAGGCACTGGTTGGACGCTACAAGAAGAAAACATCCAACCCCATCAGAAAATGAGGCAAAGAAATAAACAGAAACTTTCTCAAGGAAAAAATACGAATGGCCAAAAGGCACATGAAAAAATGCTCCTCATCACTAACCATCAGGGAGATGCAGATCAAAACAATCATGAGATACCACCTCACACCAGAGACTGGCACACATCCAAAAGAACAAAAGCAACCACTGTTGGGGAGAATGTGGGGAAAAAGGGACCCTCCTACACTACTGGTGGAAATGCCGACTGGTTCAGCCCTTTTGGAAAATAATATGGTCGCTTCTCAAAAAATTAGAAACTGAGCTCCCATTTGACCCAGCAATATCACTTCTGGGAATATACCCCAGAGAGGCAGAAAAGTACAGTGGAAATGACATCTGCACCTGTATGTTCATCGCAGCATTGTTTACAATAACCAGAATTTGGAAAAAAACAGAGTGCCCAAGAACAGATGACTGGTTAAAGAAACTTTGGTACATCTACACAATGGAATACTGAGCTGTCAGAAAAGATGAGGTCATGAAATCTGCATATAAGTGGATCAGCATGGAAAGTATCATGCTAAGTGAAATGAGTCAGAAAGAGATAGACACAGAAGAACTGTTCTCATCTACGGAATATAAAACAACAGAATGGGAGACTAACACCCAAGAATGGTAAAAATAATCTATAACTGTACCCGCATGGTGATTAATAAAAAAATAATAAATTTTTAAAATAAATAAAAATAAATTTTAAAAAAGAATATCCATTGTCTTCCAAAAGACAATGACTACACCAGTTAAGGACACATTCAGGGGCTGGAGTGATAGCACAGCGGGTAGGGCGTTTGCCTTGCACACGGCCGACCCGGGTTCAATTCCCAGCATCCCATATGGTCCCCCAAGCATCGCCAAGAGTAATTCCTGAGTGCAGAGCCAGGAATAGCCCCTGTGCAACGCTGGGTGTGACCCCCCCAAAAAAGAAAAAAGGACACATTCAATAGTATATTTTAATTTTTTTCCTCAACCAACATGTTTTACTTTTATTCAAACCAAAACAGATGCTTCTTTATATCAGGAAATTGTCATATATTATAGTGCTTTTCTGCAACTTTAGTTTTTTTGTGTTTTCTATAAGGATACAAAACATATAAATACATGCTTGATTTGGGTGGATTTTCTAACATAAATTGAAAATAAATGCTACTGAATACAAAAAAAAATAAAGTAAGCTATAAGGTCACAACACATCTTAAAGATCTTTGAATACACTCTAGCTGTTTAAAAACTCTTCTACAAAAACAACTTCAAAAAAACAAAAACAACTTCATCATCCCACTAAAAGCCTCTATGTCCTAGTCACTTAATTATACACAAACATTTAACATCATGAAAGTCAAACACTTTCCAATATTACAGATGAAAAACATGAGATGATCAAAAAACAGCAGATTATACTGGAAAAAACCCGAGTGCCCTAGAACAGATGACTGGTTGAAGAAACTCTGGTACATCTATACAATGGAATACTATGCAGCTGTTA
The DNA here is from genome assembly GCF_027595985.1 of Sorex araneus. Taxonomy (NCBI): domain Eukaryota; kingdom Metazoa; phylum Chordata; class Mammalia; order Eulipotyphla; family Soricidae; genus Sorex; species Sorex araneus. The sequence goes on along the minus strand of NC_073306.1, from coordinate 80,672,105 downwards.
GAAAAAAGGAGGTCATGACGTTTGCATATAAATGGATCAACATGGAAAGTATCATGCTAAGTGAAATGAGTCAGAAAGAGAGAGACAGACATAGAAAGATTGCACTCATCTGTGGAATATAGAATAATAGACCATAAGACTAACGCCCAAGAATAGTAGAAATAAGTACCAGGAGATTGTTTCCATGGCTTGGAGGCTGGTCTCTCATTCTGGGTAACTCAGGGAAGGGACCACCAAGTAAAATGTGGTTGGAGGTCATGTGGGGGAAGGGTGATTCGGGCCGAATACAGACTAGAGACTGAACACAATGGCCACTCAACACCTTTATTGCAAACCACAACACCTAATCAGAGAGAGAGAACAAAAGGGAATTCCCTGCCATAGTGGCAGGGTGGGGTGGGGGGAGACGGGACTGGGGAGGGAGGGAGGGATGTTGGGTTTACTGGTGGTGGAGAATGGGCACTGGTGAAGAGATGGGTTATCGAACTTTGTATGGGGGAAACATGAGCACAAAGATGTGTGGATCTGTAACTGTACCCTCACGATGACTCTCTAATTAAAAATAAACTAATAAAAAAAAAAAAGAAAAGAAACAGCAGATTATATGGCTTGAATGATTTGAAGAGAACCCAATATCTGATCAATGATAATTCTGGTCCAGTTCTATAATAAATCCACTTGAGTATTTAAGATTATCTTTGTGACTTCATATTTAAATATTATGATGATTAACTGCACATTCTAAGGTTTTCTTTTTTTCTGTTCTATATTCTGGGCTATGTTGGCACTGCACAGGGACCACAAGAAAGGCAGAGCTTGGAGATCACTCCCAGAAATCCTCAGGGTGCTGTGCAGTGCTGGGGATCTAAATCCACTCCCACATGTAAGGCAATAAGGCAAACCCTCTGAGTTATCACGCAGCTGACCTGATTCCTCCGTCCCTCTAGGAGAGCCCAGCAAGCTACCTAGAGTCTCCCACCTGCACGGCAGAGCCTGGCAAGCTCCCCGTGGCATATTCGATATGCCAAAAAACAGTAACAACAAGTCTCACAATGGTGCCCACTCGAGCAAATCAATGAACAATGGGGCAACAGTGCTACAGTGCAACCTCTACTATTAGTAAAGCATACATGTAAAATTCACTAAAAAATTGTGTTAGCCATAATATATCAGGTACAGGTACTCTATGGCATAAATGGTACAATGCTACAGAAAACCTGGCTTTAACGCCAGATTTTATGTAATCGGCCCAGTTTTACAGAATAGCCATTCTATGGCTCAAGGTTCAGCAGACTAAAGGGACATTTTATACCAAAACAAAAGGATTCAGGGACTGGAGAGATAACACAGCAGGTAAAGCATTTGCCTTGCATGCAGTCAACCCAGGTTTGATCTCTGGCATGACATGCAGTCTCCTCAGCCTGCCAGGAGTAACCCTAAGCATAACCACATGTGGACCAAACACTAAAAAGCAACCAGCAAAAAAAAAGGGGGGGGGAAACAGAAGAAGTACTTCTGTATATCCATCTCTCAAAAATTTATCATTTCTTCAGTCCTATTTATACATAAATGTTCAAAATGCTTGTTATACAAGCTAATGAACATGTGTATATGTGTGTATATATTTATGTATATAAGTGCAAAAACATTACTCTTTCCTGGCTTACCTTTCTTTATTCTTTCTTTACTACCTACAATTTGTTCTTCTTGAGGCATCTGGGATAATTTTTGCTTAAACAACTTCTCTAGAGCTTGTGCCATAACAACAATGTCATCTCCAGGCTAGGAAATATATAAAACATATCACAGTCATTTGGAGTACATTGATCGCTGTGCCAAATATCTTTAAGTCATCTTATAAATTAATAGGACAGTTTTTATTTAACAGTATCACTTCTAAGTTAATTTTAGAATAGCAACTCATCTTTAAGTTCTCACAATCTACACCTTTAATATTTTCTTATCTTTTACTGTGGTAATATTGGCTACAACATTCTATATGCTTTAAGAATCCCCCATTCACACATCTCCGAGTGCATATACCTAAATATATAAATATATATACACCAAAATATCAGTAACATTCATAACTGTTACCACCCCCTTTAATTTCTAAAAAAGAACTCAAAAGCCAGTGATGTGGCTCAGTAGTCAAATTCTTGCTTTGCCTGCATAAGGTCCTGGGTTTGATCCTTGATATCACAAAATAAATAAGTACTCAAAATATCTTTATAATACAGAGTTAAAATTAAGCAAATCTGATCAATAAAGTTTATTAAAAATTAGAACTTCCTTTTCAAGAATAAGTTAAAATGCTTTTACATGTGTAAGCTAAAAAAAATTCATGTGACTACTTCAAATAACTATGATGATCATGTGACTATTTCAAATAACTATGATGAACTACCAATGACCCCATTGGCAGCACTAACAGTCTTAAAATATTAATTGCTGGCTTAAAGTAATATTTCACTAAGGAAAAAAATTACAAAACAAAATCCTAAAGCATTGACTTCTTAAGTAGTCTAGGAAAACCACTGCCTTAAAATGTTAAATGTCTGGGGCTGGAGACAGTGCAGTGGGTAGAGAGCTTGCCTTGCACTAGGCTGACCAGGTTTGATCCCAGCATTCCATATGGCCTCCCAAGCATTGCCAGGAGTGATTCCTGAGTGCAGAGCTAGAAGTAACCCTTGGAGTATCACCAGCTACAGTACAAAACAACAACAACAAAATGTTATATGTCAAAGAACCACTTAGGATTGTTATATTAAATGAAGTTGCTTATGCTACTTTGACAGCACTGTTGGTTCTAATTTTTAAAAGAATCGTGAAGGTCACACAAACTAGTTAACAAGCTTTGCATACAGGCAGCCCAGGTTTAATCCCTGGCACCACAAGGTCTCCAAAGCATTGCTAGTGACCCCCAAGAACACCAAGCCCTTTGGGGATAAACCATAAGCATTACCAAGTAAGGCTCCAAAATAAAACAAATAAAACTTCACATTGGCTAGTAGTTTTAAATATTTCATACAAATAAAGTGGCTATCTTTGGGAATCAAATCAAAATTTCAATCACATTTCAGAGTCTTAATAAATGGAGTGTAGATTATTTATTTACTTTTGCTTTTTGGGTCACACCCAGCGATGCTCAGGGGTCATTCCTAGCTCTGCACTCAAGAATTACTCCTGGCAGTACTTGGGGGACTATATGAGATGCCAGGGATTGAACCCAGGTTGGCCGCGTGCAAGGCAAATGCCCTCCCCCTGTACTATCGCTCCGGTCCTGGAATGTATATTTTTAAACTTTTAGATACCATAAAAAAAAACCTGAATAGGATGTAGCACTTTAGGAAACAGGAACACAACAATAGGGTAAAAACTGAATACATAAATTCAACTCTGTGGATGAAAGTAAATGTAATGATTATGTTTAAATGGGCACATACATTACTACAAAAGATAATACACTGACATAAGGCAAATATTACTACTAGGAAGAAACTGTAAAATGTGTCTAATATTTGAATCAATTTATCATTGATGTTTAACAAGAATATGTAGTTTTATTTAGTTTCTTAAGTTATGACTGGCCAGGGATCTGAAAATTTAACCAGGTTTACCATTCAACTTTGTTTTTAACCTGCATTGAGGTTCTGAAATGTAATGGTGGTTTCATGTTTACATCACCTGAACACGACATCCACTACCAGAGTTCCAACCTCCTTCTAGCAAGATTCCAAAGGCCTCTCCCTTTCAACATTCTCCAAAACACTTGCTTGCTCTACCCGGAAATGGGGGAACAACTCTCTTGTTCTGCTGCTTTGGCCATTTATTGCTCTCTTACTGTGTATCTTTAAATCCCACATATACAAGAGACCATCCTGTCATTCTGTTTCTATCCCTTTCCTTCTGACTAATTTCACTCAGCGAAATTCCCTCTAGTTCTATCCATGTAGCAGTAAACTCATTCATACATCTCTTAACTGAAATGGTACATAAAGAACTTTTAAATAATTCCTTAGAGAAACCAGTTAAAATTGGTATTTAATTTTATAAAACATAGCTATTCCAGAAAAAAACTGATCTGTGAGGATTATAAAATTTGGTGAAAAATCTCATCTTTGAAAATATGTAAATACTCCAAAATCAAGATTTGAAATAGAAATCAGTTTGTTTATATATATCTTATATGCAACAGAAAAAAGCTAGCAGGTATATCTTAAGGTTTACTTACCTTGTTGTATAAATAACAATTTGAGAACATCGTATCAAAGTCTTCTATACATTCTGAAGCCTTCACATAATATTTATGTTCCAAACGCTTCTTAATTGTATTTAAATCCATTGGGGTTTTTATGATGGTATAATAATCCTATAGTTTTAAAAAATATTCTAAATGTCCAAATTAATTCACCATAACTATTAGCACACAACAAAATTTAAGAAACCATATGCTTTTAATGAGGGAGACACATAAATTACACTTAAAAAGCCATAATCTGAGAAAACCTTTGATAATGAGAAATTAAGTTGAGCGTATACTATTCAAAAGAAAATAAAATCAATAAACATAAAACAAAGAAAGACTGCAAGAGTAGATAACATCCTGAAAAAATAAAAATTGAAGAGCATTATTTAAACAAAACAAAACAAAACACCAAAGGCAGAGAGATAGCTACAACACTTGCCTCCCATTTTGCTGACTTTGGTTCAATCCCTGGAGCCACATTTAGTTTTGAGCACATAAGAGTGGTCCCAAGCATGGAGACAGAAGGAGTGTCTCAGGAAGAGCCTAATCCTCCATCCCCTCAAATTAAAAAAACCCTAGTGTTATGAAAGCTATCTGACCATACATAACTGGACCAATTCAGTATACAGCCTCAGCTCCAGTTTACTAAATATATCACAAATCACTTAACTAGTAATTTTGCCCTCTTGATTATCTTAAATTCCCAATTCTGTAATACAATCAAATCTACCAGGAAGTGTGAACAGCTACTCCACGATGAAGGTTATGTTTGTGACAATTAAAGAACAGGTTAGAGAGATGCTCAACTGGCTGAGTTTATACTTTGTATGCAGGAGGCTCATCTTTGAGGCCAAACACTGCATGGTTCCAAATGATCCCTGAGCACAGAGCTTGAAGTAATCATCAATAACTAGGTGTGGCTCTTCTCCAACAAAAAACTGAAAAACAATTTCCCCAAAAGTCAAGGATTATCGGCGGTAACAAAATTATGTTCTATACTGTTCTACAGCTTACTACTATATATGTTCTATAATTTAATAATTTAAAATTATTAAAGCATAATTTTAGCACTCAGATAAGAAAGAGATTTGTTGTTTAGGAAAAGATCACTGGGATATTCTTCAGTGGTGCTGAATAAATGCAATAACACAAACCTCAGTGAGCCAACAACATTAACAAACAAAACAAAGGGGAGAGGACAGAACAAGTCACAAGAACAAAAACACTCACAGTGATAAATATAAAAGAGTGGCAAGTTTCTTTGAGACTTAAAGGGTTTTTCTTTAATAAATATAAGACACACTCACAGGCAACTTTAGTTTCACAGCATCCACAGGTAGTTGAAAAGGCCAGGAAAAACTATGTTTCCATAAAGCTTTCAGGACAACTTTTTGTAGATACTGTAGTTGGTTTGTCAATCGCCCATTTTTCTTTGTATTTATATACTCTGGTGGAGGAGGATTAACAATAGCTGTTTGTCGACTTGGCAGGGACATTCCTATTTCAAATCGTGATACACTAGCGTCTTCTACACAAACATATCCTAAAACCCAAAAAAAAAAAGTCAAAGTACTAAAAAATGTTTGGTGCTTTATCTACTTTCAGCACACATCTCCCATCCTGAACGATCCCTCAAACCGCCATTGACTTAATGATTCCTTCTCTATTCCAGCTGCTTCTCCCCCAGCTCATGAAGCAGGCTTCCAACTATGGAGCAATATTCCTGGCCCTTGTGTCTACTGTCCATGGGTGTCAGTCATGTCAATCTCATATAATATTCCACAAATGAGTGCAGTCATTTTATGTCTGTTCCTCTCTTTCCGACTCATTTCACTTAGCATGATACTCTCCATGACCATTCAGTTTTAATCAAATTTCATGAATTCATCTTTCCTAACAGCTGCATAGTATCCCATTGTGTAGATGTACCAAAGCCCTCAAAGCACTTTTAAAATGATTTATGATTACGGAAAAAAGCTACATGACATAAATATATTTAGATAATATTAAATATACACAAACCTTCTTCACACAAGTACTTAAAGTTGTTTCATTATTTATGCCTGTGGATGACCTGCTATTTAAAATTTTTCTCAGGATTTTTTTTCTACTTATTTAAAACACAAATTGAGGTTTTATCATGAAGTCTAGAAGTTCCTGTTAAAAAAAAACAGGGATATTAAAGATAATTAGTATAGTCTTTCTACAACTATTAATTCATGAAAGGAGAAGAGCAAGCAATTTCTGATCACTTTAAAGGTAAGTTAATTTAAAACCTAATTATTGGGTGGGGAACTGTTATAGTGTTGCTTTTTGGTACGTATTACACCTAAAATACTTCAACATTCTCAGATATTTCAGATGAACAATAATTTCACTCCTATAAGTACCAGGAGGATTACTCCACAGTTTAGAAACCAGCCTAACGTGCTGGGGGAAAAGGCAGCGCAGATAGAGAAGGAACCACCAAGTAAAGGGTGCTAAGAGGGCCCACTAGGGATGGGAGATGCGGGCTGAAAGTAGACTATAGACTGAACACGATGGCCACTTAATACCTCTACTGCAAATCACAATACCCAAAAGGAGAGAGAGCGAGAGCGCAAAAGGGAATGCCCTGCCACAGAGGCAGGGTGGGGTGGAGGGGATGGGGTGGGAGGGATTCTGGGACCATTGGTGGTGGAAAATGGGGACTGGTGGAGGGATTCAACCATCGTATGACTGAAACACAAGCACAAAAGGTTGTAAGTCTGTACCTCACGGTGATTCACTAACAAAAAATTTTTTAATAATAATTCCACTCTTAAAGAGTATAATTACCTTAAGGAACAATGCAAAAATACTATACCAATAACAGCAGTAAAATAAAAAATAATACATCAAATAAATTGCTCAATCTTAAAGATGAGTGCTAAATTTAGTTAATATAACTGCACTGAAGCATTGTTCTTGTCTTACTGTGTATTAATTACTTGTGGAACTGTTCCATTTGTGTTAAGATACATAAAATAAAAAATTTGTCAACTTGAAGCTGGAAAGATAGTACAGTGGGTAGAGCGCTTGCCTTGCATGTGGTCAACTCAGGTTTGTTCCCTGGCAACCCAAAAGTCCCAACAGCCCTTCCAGAAATAATCCCTGAGTGCAGAGCTGGGACTGAGCCCTGCAGACAGCTGGATGTGGTTCCAAAAGAAAACAAAAATTTACCAACTCAAGGACTGCTAAATGTAGTTTATATTTCATGTTTATCTTTGATTTTATTAGCAATGCACCTTCAGATCTTTGTCTTGCAAAGTGACATGCTATGCCCATCAAAACAATTAATTCTCTGTGTTTGAAGCACATGCTTTGCACACAGGAGTCAGGGTTTGTATGATCAAACTCACTTGCCACATTTGGGACCTGAACTCTCCCAACACCAGGTACAAATAAAACAAGACAAAAACTCATTCTGCCTTTCCCAGACCCTGGCAACCACTACTCTATTTTCTGCTTGTATCATCCTGACTACACTAGATACTTCATTTAAGTGAAATTAATTTTATTTGCCCTTTTGTGACTGGCTTATTTTAGAATGCATTTAAGGTTTATTTCTATTTTGACACATCAAAATTTCCCCCTCTATAAAATCCAATAATATCCCATTTTATGTAGATGTCATGTTTATCCTTCCATTGATGGAAAATTAGAGCAGATGGGTGTCAGGGTTACTGTTACTAGTGCTATTATGGAGGTATGTAATTCTTTCTCCCAAGATTTTTTAATTTGATATATGCCCCAGAGGTACACAGATAGAACTGATAAAACAGATGTTAAATTTGTTTTGTGTCTTTGTCATTTTGTCTTTGTGGCTGGACCATTTTATATTCCAATAGTCCACGGGATTCCAATTTTCCCCATAAAATCTTTAAAACACTTATTTTTAAAGTAGCATTTGTAATAGGTGTGAAGTGTTGAGATTTTTCAAAATCCAAATGGTTAGATGCCACCCTCTACAGATAAAGACTAGAAATCAGCATTGTTTATAATGTCCTGATATTTCTGATATGCAGCCAGCATTTAAAAAATTAACTTTTATCCTAATTATCCTTCGTCTATTTCATGACATGACTTTACTTTTTCCAACTGCTCAGATTTCACTTCTGGTGGGCTCACTGGATCATATGTGGTGCCTGAGATTGAACCTTGGTATGCCGCATCCAAGTGCCCTGCCCACTTGTACTATCACTCCAGTCTCATAACTTCCATCACCATAGATTATGTTGATTAACTTCATATAATTTTCTAGTGTCTATTCCTTTATTACTTTGTGAGATTTATCTATATAATTGCCCATGCTAACTGTTCATTTTCAATGCTCTGTATAGTATTCTACTATAGAATCCTTTAATTTGTGAGATTTATCTATATAATTGCCCATGCTATCTGTTCATTTTCAATGTTCTATATTCTACTACAAAATCATACCATACCATAATTGATCTATTCCTATTGGAACTTTATTGTTGTTTTCAGCTTTTCACTAAGGTAACTAATGTTATCATCATTCTTGAAATGTGTGTACATTCATTACATTGGGTATTAATCCAATTGAAACTGTTGGGCTAAAAGCTATGTATATATTCAACCTTAGAAGATATACCAAATAGTTTTTGAAAATGTGCCAATTTATATGTACACAGCAGCATGTAATTGTAGTCATTCCTTATCTGTATCAATGCCTGCTATTAATAGTGTCTTCCATTTCAGCCATTCTGGTAGGTGAATCTGGGGATCTCATGATTTTAAACAGCCTTTCTTTGATGAGCTGTGAACCACATTTTTATGTTCACTGGTCACATGGTTATCTTCTTTGTCAAACACCTATTTAAGCATCCCTCTCATTTTTCTATTGAGTTGTCTGCCACCACATGACTTCTTTTCTATACATTCTTCATATATTCTGAATAAAAAACCATGTTATATATGTTGCAAATATCTTCAGTGTTGTTGCTTATATATTCACCCTTTTATTGTTACCTTCAGATTAACTGAAATTGTTGATGAAATATTTATTACTTATAACTCACGAAATAAAGAAGAGTCTGAATAAAGTTTATTTTTTGAGTACATCTACAAAATTTTAATGGTTAGTATATTGGCGAGGAGACATAAAATCAGCTTTCAGAGTTGTTATGAATAACCAAAATTTCAAAGGTAGTACATTATATGTTTTAATCATCTCTTTGAAGAACATTCTGACTTGAAAGTGTATCAATCTTGATCTATAGTACAGTTCATCAAAATCTCTTTCAGTATAATTTAACACCATTTTATTCCAGTATCTGGAACAACAGGTATTCCTGCTGTTTCTATTCTCTTCTTTGTTATTTCTATTATTTTTCTTCCTCTACCTTCTACTCCTGTTTCCCCACCAATCTCTACCTTGCAACCTAATCCCTGAGCATTGGTAAACATTGTAGTTTTAAGATAGAGCAGTAAGCAAGACAAAAAATTCATGTCCTAATAGGGCTTACATTCAAATAGAGATAAATTACACACAAGGGGGACGAAAGAAAACATTGATTGGGTTTTTTTTTCAATTTTTTTTTAATGAAGCACCATGAGGGACAGTGACAGACTTACACACTTTCGTGCTCACATTTTCGTCATACCATGATCCAGTACCCATCCTTCCACCAGTGCTCCTATTGCACCACCCATATCCAGGCCCGGTTTTTCTGTTCTGGTCTGACGGTGCTCAGGGTCTACTATTTTGACTGCTTTTGCTTGCTTACTTGCTTTTGCTTGCCTGCTTTCCTCTTTTTTTTTTTTTTTTTTTTTTTTGCTTTTTGGGTCACACCCAGCGATGCACAGGGGTTACTCCTGGCTCATGCACTCAGGAATTACTCCTGGCGGTGCTTGGGGGAGACCATATGAGATACTGGGAATCGAACCCGGGTCGGCTGCGTGCAAGGCAAATGCCCTACCCACTGCGCTATCACTCCAGCCCCCGATTGGTATTTTTTTAAATGGTAACATGGGATGGGAATGTGATCAAAGAAAATCTCTTTGATTTGCACTCCCAAGACTAAGGAAAGTGTTCAGGCAAGGAAGACAAAAAGTCCTTGATTAGAACACCCTTACTATTGCTTAGAGAAAGGCTAGGAGAGTACAGTAAGTCCTCAACACTGTCAATGAGTTCTCAGGAACCTCGAATTTAAGGGAAGCAACATTTAACAAAAGATCTTCAAGTCAGAATAAACTGGTCCACTGGACTAAACAGATTATTTTTAGCATATCAACATTATAACTACAATAAACCAATGTTACTTATAGAGATTAGGAATATAATTATTTTCAAAATTCAACAATCCAGACCAGAGATATCTTAACTAGAACTGCCTATGCTTATAAAAAGAAATCAACAATATAGATTCTGTATAACTCTCAAGACATGGTTTGGTTTTGTTGTTCCAGGGATTGAATCTAAGACCTCACACATGCAAGGCATTTTCTCTACCACTGAGTCATACCTTGGGACCATAAATCGAATTTTTTTTTTGAGAGTTTTACTCTTGGCTGTATTCAGGGACCACTACTGGCAGTGCTTAGAGGACCATAAGTACTATCAGGGATCCAAGTCAGGTCAGCTGCAAGCAAGGCCTTGTACACTGTATTGCCTCTCTAGCCTAGAACTTGAATTTTAATCTCAATATAGAATGCTATACAAGCAAAGACAAAGAGGGCTAGAGTGAAAGCAAAACAGTCAGTATGGGGACACTTCTAGTCAGTGAGAGATCACGTGCTTGATTTAGCACCCACAGTCCCTCAAAATTAATCTTTCTAATGTTTCCCTATCCTAGATAATGGAGTCATCAATCAACTTCTCAATATTAATAAATTAATAAATCTAGAAATTTCCCTTATTTGCCCTACCTACCTTCTCCCTCATATTCACTGTTCACTGACAAATTCTTTAGCTTCTCTTCTGAAAAGCTAAGGGCCAGAAAAACAGTACATGAGTTTAGGTACTTAGTTTGCATGCAGCTACCTTATTTGATTTCCAACATCACATATAATTCCCAAGTATCACCAGGAGTGATCCCTGAGCAACAGGCCCAGGAATAAGCAGTGAACACAGCTCAGTGTGGCCCAACAGAGTACCACCCCCAGAATGCTTACTTGGGTGGAAGGGAGACAGAGATGTAGCTCAATGGCAAGCTTATGCATGTGTGAGATTCTGTGTTTGATCTCTGGTATCAGGTGGTGGACTGGCACTGGGAAAGAATGCAAATATGCTTTAATATTGTCTAGTTGTTTTTACTCTGAAACAGGTCTTTTCAGGGAAAAAAAAAAGGACTATCAATCATAAAATGCCTTTTTACAACCTGTCACCTTCCTCAAAACCTCTTGCTACACTCATTTAGAGAATTGTATTTGATTTTACTAGAGCAACTTTAAAAGTTATCTTCCTGAGTCAGGATAAAGCTTGGCAGTAGAGAACTTGGCTCATATATATGAGGTCCTGGGTTTTATCTCCAGTATCAAAAAACAAAAACAAAGTATTTCCTTAGTTTTGTTTTCTATTCTATTTCCTCTTCATATCTCATCTCTTTTCCATAAGGATCTTGTCCTTTGTCCAGAATATGATCACTTAATTATTTATCTCTATTATTGTATATTAGTTTTGAACTGTCTCCATAGTTAGCCAAGTATCCCTGAAAGTGGCCTCAGGTCCCGAGTAACACTCTAGTGGCCCCCCTCAAAATTATATATTATACAGTGATATTTCTGCCCTATCTTAGTTTCATTTCTTTATACTTATTTCTGTAACTGTAACTTCCTGATGCTCTAGTGTCTTAATTTTTTTTCTTAAACAGCTTTTCACACAAAAATCTGAACACGTTTATCATGGCTTTATTAATAATTGGTAAAACTTAAATGCAACCAAGATGACCTTCAGTGGATGGAGAAACTGGAAAAATATCCATATAACAGTGCTAATAAGGAATGAACTATCAAGCCATAAAAAGACAAGAATCTTAAGTGCATATTGTTAAGGGAAAGATGTCAGCCTATAATGGTTACCTACAATTATTCTAACTATTCTGGCAAACTATGGAGACAGTGGGGAGATTAATGGTTTCCAGGAGTTGGTAACTCTATTAAAGGTCAAATGCATCTAACTGGTTTCTCCAATAAACTCTCTTGAAATTATTCTCCCAAAAATCATTAATACCTTCAAACAGTCCAAATATCACTGGACTCCCTCAATCTTCTTTGATTTCTCTGTAACATATTAAAGAACAGACAAATCTCTCAAATGTATAATTTTTTGCTAAAAAAATAACAAGATTTTAGGGCTTTAATAAGAAATTCATGGCTCATGGCTAGATCTACTCTGTATATCATAACACTAACCACATAAATTTAAAATAAACTACAATTGCAAACTTTAATTGTACAATTATAGAATATGAGAGGCAGTTTGTCATTCAAGTTGATTAATTTAAAACTTTATATCTAAAATCACTATATTCAATCATGCTAAAGTATAGCATTTTAAGTATGCTGGCATTTATGCATAATAATCTATGGCTTTTGTTACTTCTTGTGCCAGAGCAATAAGGCATTTGCCTTGCATGGGGCTATCCCAGGTTCAATCCCTGGCATCCCTATATGGTCCCACAAGCACTACCCGAAATGATTCTTGAGTGCAGAAATCAGGAGTAATCCCCAAGCATCACAGGGTGTGCGACTCCCGCCAAATCAACCCCCAAAAGTCCTTTGTTATGTCTAATGTAACTCATTGTCATCTCAAAATGCATTAAAAATATATTCAACACAAAGATACTTTTCTAAAAAGATGACATAAATAGATAAAACATGTCAAGGCTAATGTAAACAACTACCAGTAACAAATGAGTGAAGACAATGTACCATGAGTGACAATGAAATATTCTGGTTTATATTGATAGATCCAACACATAACACTTAATATAGAATAAGCTTGTCAAATAATTGTGTGGCTCCATGAGAAAGTGGCATGAAAATCAGATCCCTTTTTCCCACTCACTGTAGCACTGTAGTCCCATTGTTCATCATTTGCTTGATCGGGCATCAGTAATGTCTCCATTGTGAGACTTCTGGTTACTGTTTTTGGCATATCGAATACGCCACGGGTAGCTTGCCAGGTTCTGCCATGCAGGATACTCTCAGTAGCTTACCAGGCTCTCTGAGAGGGACAGAGGAATCGAACCTGGGTAGGCCGCATGCAAGGCAAACGCCCTACCTCTGTGCTATCACTCCAGTTCGCCCACTCACTAACTCATTAAAATAATCTATAATTGTGGAGTGGCTCAAAATAAGAGGGCGTGCCTTGCATGTGTGAAGCCTTGAATTCTGTTCCCCATCTCTGCCCACACTCAGATAGAAAGAAAAAACATTCTTAGGAGTCCTAGGGAAATTCTCTTTATTAAATTAATTATTATTATTATTATTTTTCAAAGCTGTTCATGATTGGATTTAAGTCATACAGTATTCCAACACCCATCCCCTAGGGAAATTCCTAATTAACTATTTATAGACATTTCTTCTTTTCATAGCACTAGCAATCAGAACAAGCAATGTTGCCAGGATCAGTGCTGCTAGTTCTATGCTCACCCACCTTGCAATCTCCCAAACTCATTATCACATGCTTGCAAGACAGTAACTTCTAAGCCGCTAAAAGAGGACAGCAGGGGCTCTTTTATGGATTTCTTAAAAAGTAAGCATTTTAGGGGCTGGAGTGATAGTACATCGTGTAGGGCATTCGCCTTGCACTCAGCCAACCTGGGTTGATACCCAGCATCCCATATGGTCACCAGAGCACCGCCAGGAGTAATCCTGAGTGCAGAGCCAGGAGTAAACACTGTGCATTGCTGAGTGACCCAAAAAGCAAGACAAACAAACAAAAAAAAGTAAGCATATTACTATCCACCTGGTGAGAAATGATGATTGGAATGATACTCAACAAAATTTTCTTTCTTAGTCTTTCTTTTCTGTCATTCCCAGCCATGTTCTGTGCAGGACCCTGCATTTTGCTCAACTTGTTGAGCTATCTCTCCTTTCCTAATTCTTATTCTCAGTCAACCAAATACACTCTTTCTTACTTCTACACATTACATATTTACTTTTAGAAATGGTCTTTTCCACACTTATTTTTAATCTTAGAAAATAAGCCACCCCATACACATTTTAATGACTGCATAGTATGTCCTTTATAAATGTAAACACATGGGTACTATAAATATGAAACAATAAATATTATCAAACACATCACTAATACATGTCAATATTATTGTACATGTTCCTCTGGTGGGGGGTGATATTAATTTTGACCTAATATATACACACATCTGATGGCCACCTTATATGACAACACAGTCATCATTCTTGGGCTCTGCCAAGGGTCTCTTTCTGCCTCCAAGGGGCACACAGAACACAGGTCTACTTCCATGAATCTCCCCTTCTTCCCAGGCCTGAGGATCAACTGGGAGAGAACCAAGAAGCAGAAAGGCACCTAGTGGCAACCTTGCCCTGAAATGTCCCAGTCATGCTCCCAAGTGCTCCTGGGATCACCCAGGCTGGAAGGAAGCAGAAGGCTGAATGTCTGCTCTGAGCCCATCATGCCCCACCCCCAGGGCCTCTCACCCCACTAACAGTACCCTTGTTCCTCATGCACATACTTATATTGATAATTCCTGAATCAGGGATTTAAAATGTTATTGTTTTCCAGAAGTTATATGCCTTATATTTCTACCAGCAATGTACAAGAGGAAAAAATTTAATTTCTATGAAAGAGAGCCTTTTAAGTAGCTTTAAAGTCACCTTCGACATGGTGGCTGGGAAAATTGGAAGTAATGGTGGTGGGAAGGTGCACTGGTGATGAAATTGGTGTTGGAATATTGAATGTAATAAATCACGAACAACTTTGTAAAAAAAAAGTCATCCCTGACAAATACTTAGACCAAAGATTTCTGGAAAACGCATACATAAGACAACAAAGGTTTCCAATATGTGGAAGGATCATAAAAGTTCAATGGACACGCAGGCATATCAGGAAGAGTTTAATCTGGTGACACTTTCTTCCTGTCAAAGACAAAGAACAACCAATTTCTTGAGTTTTCCAAGAAAAAAAGACTTTAATTCCTTAATAATTACTACCTCAGAGGTACTGGCATCATATTGTGTTGCCCTATTTGTAGACACGAGTCTCAAGGAACTAGGCTGATTAAAAGAAATAAATAATATAAATTAATACATCTTCAGCATGTAAGACTCAAATAGGTAACTGTAGTTAAAATATTTGTTTTGGGGTCAAAAACTGATTCTGGGACTTGGCAGACCATGAGGTGCCAGGGGAATGGAGCCCAAACTCCTGCCTGTAACTCCTGCCTGCTCTAGCCCCTTGAATTGCCTTCATGGCCCCAAATATGACTTGAACTTTTTGAGCAGTTAAAAAGATGACTTAAGAATTATCTTGTAAACAGTATAATGGTTCCTCAAAATATTTAGAATAAAAATACCATATGATCCAGCTATTTCATTTCTGGATGATTATCTAAACCATGGTTTCTCAAAGTGGGAGATACCAGGGGTTGCTAATAGTCTAGGGTACAACTGGGGGTTGGAGGTATGTTACTAAGTGATTTTTTTCTGAAAAGGGACAGTAGACCAAGGAAGTATGAAAACCTTTGATCTAAACAATATAAAAATACTAGGGAGCAAGAGAGATAGTACAGGGCTTATGGTGCTTGCTTTGCATATGGCCAATCCTGGTTTGACCACTGGCATCACAAGAACCTTAAGCACTGCTGGGAGAGACCTCAGAGCACAGAGATAGGGGTAAGCCCTGAGCACCATCATATGTGGTTGAGAAAACATAAATGAATGAATAAATAAGTAAACCACACTAGTACTATTTTGGGGGGGGGGGTCACACCCGGCGATGCACATGGGGTTACTCCTGGCTTTGCACTCAGGAATTACTTCTGGCGGTGCTCAGGGAACCATATGGGATGCTGAGAATCAAACCCGGGTCAGCCGCGTGCAAGGAAAATAAATGCCCTACCCGCTGTGCTATTGTTCCAGCCCCACCACACTAGTACTATTTTCAGTTTACAAGATCAGAAACAATCTAATATCTAAGGACAGATAAATGGATAAAGATAATGTAACAGGCATACGCAAGGGAAACTACTCAATCATATATGTTTAAAAGAAGATGTAATCTTTCCATTTGCAACATGAATTAACCTTGAGAGAAATTACACCAAATGAAATAAGCAGATGGGGAAAAGGGAAATAGCTTATTTCACTCATATGTGAGGATAAAAGAAAAAAAACATTAACTGTATGAACAGAGCAGGAGAGATAGTACAGGGTTTGCCATGTATGCAGCTGACCCCAGTTTGATCTTTCTGGCACCCTGGGACCCCAAGACCTGCCAAGACTGATCACTGAGTCCAGAGCCTGGAATAAGTCCCCAAATCAAAACCAAAACTATATGAGCAAAATGGTAGTTGCCAAAGAAAAGGGAGCAGGCAGGTCAGTTGGATCAGGTAATGGGGTTACCTGTATGAGGGGAGAATGAAAGCTAAACTTTTTGGGTGACAATTTAATATAATATGTACAGATGCCTAATATTATATATGTAAAATCTCAAAAATGTTATTAAAGCACTGTTACTTCAATAAATAAATTTTTAAGAAACAAAGAGATAGTACAACATTTAATGTACCTACCCTGCCACCTGGGTTGGATCCCAGCACCCCATCCCTGCCTATCTCCCATCTGCCAGGAGTGATCCCTGAGCGAAACGCCAGGAGTAAACCCTGATCACAGCAAGGTATGGCCCCAAAACACATCTTCAAGTATTATTTTAAAAAATAGCAAAGAGTAAGATTTTCAGGAGTGCGCTTGCACTTGTGCTCACACTTCCTAGTAGTTCTTATACATGGAAGGAAGCAGAACTAAGAGAATTCTAGCTCTAGGACTCAGAAAGGGCAAAAGTATAATCTGCCTTGTTTATAAGATCAAATATGGATTTCAAATCCTGCATCATAAAATGAACTGGTTCCCAGTTGAAGGGAGAAAATAATTTATTTAAAATAAAATCAGACTTCAATTGAAGTCAAACAGGACATTAGTAGAAAATGTATATACCTCATTGTATGCCTGAAACAACTTTGTAAATCCTGGTGTCTAAAAAAGAGGAAACACATTCTTCACAAAGATTCAGTCTTCACATATCCTCCCTTCAAAGAATAAGGTAGCTTTCCAGATCTGAAACACTTCATGAACATAACTCTCTATTTCCTCTCTATGGCATTTCTGTACTAGCTTACCATCCACACAAACATTCAAGTCTCTTTAAAAATTCTTCTCTTGATCTTAATGTCTCCTGGGAGCCTCAGTCTTCTCTCTTCTGTACCTCACACCAGAGCATCCTAAAAAACAACAATGTCTTTACTCCACACCTCACACTGGACTGTCCCCTACCTTTCAGCTAAAACTTCCCTTAACACTAGGTTCCTACTTACCATACTGAGTTGTTAAATACAGGGATTCTTGGTGAATCCTATTTAGCTTGTCCTCTCAGCAATATCTCTCTCCTGACTATTGTGACTCTCCTTAAAACTCTTCTCTGGTTTCTAGGCTACCACTTAGTCTCCCAGATTCTATTTTTTTCATTTATCAAATATTTATAAATCACCTACAGTAGCGCCAAACATTGAAGCCAGGTACTGGGGATCCTTCATCATAAAAAAGATTTATATGCAATTATAATAACACGATGAAAGTCATTTCTGCAGACAAAAGTTAAGAACATGCCTCGAAGTCTCACATACTCCAGGCCAATGCTCTGCCCCTCCCCTTCCCCCTTAAAAAAAACAAACAAAAAACAAAACCCAGCCAGAGATAGAGAAAGGAAACAAATGGAGGGTCAGAGAAGAATTTCAAATTCTCGGTGTCACTTAGGCTAGGGAAAATCACCAAAGGACAACTTTGTTATCTCCTTCATAACCCCATGTGTTTTTTTTTGTTTTTTTTGTTTTTTTTGTTTTTGCTTTTTGGGTCACACCCAGCGATGCACAGGGGTTACTCCTGGCTCTGCACTCTGGAATTACTCCTGGCGGTGCTTGGGGGACCATATGGGATGCTGGGAATCGAACCCGGATTGACCGCGTGCAAGGCAAACGCCCTACCCGCTGTGCCCCAATAACCCCATTTTCTGCTAACCATTAGCATCCCTTAGCACTCTTCCTTGGCCTCCCTTTAAAATTCCATGCACACTCCCCTAGGCACAACCTCAGCCACAGCTATTATGAAATACCTCCACACAACTCCTGAATGCAAATTCCATATTCTGAATACTGAGGGTATTCCTATCCCCACCCTGCCCCGCACAACCCACTCATGGTCCACCCACTGGTCCTTCCCAACGGTACCAGTCCAGTAGTGATGCTACAACTTTGGTTCTCCAGCTACAGACCGATCTAGTTCTACCCACCGGCCCTTCATGGTAGGTGTGAGCCAGATTAGAGCCCCTGGCTTCAAAGACCTCAAGGAGTGACGGTTGCCCACCTCACTCCCCCAGCCTCGTCTGGACCCACCGAAAGAAAATGTCTGTAGCTTGCCCGTGCCTGGCTGCTCTGGCTCACGCACGACTGGCCAAACCTCTGAACATTTTCCTCATCCCTCCGTGGTCTACCTTCGACCCCTCTGCCAAGACCCCATTTAAAATTCATCTCCTCGGAAGTCTCCCCCACCACCCCCGTCTCTCCGTTCACCCGACGGCTCATCTTTAGTGCTCAGCTGGCTCACGCCGTGGGGCCCCGAGCTCTGTCACGACACCCCAAGGTGGGTTCAACTGCTGGTGTTGGGGGCTTCAGCAGGTCCGTTACATGAAACCAAGCCCCCGAGGGTGGCGATTTCTCGCCTCCCTATGACGACACCAAGAATCAACCCAAACTGGCCAACCGTGGCCGGAGCTCCGTAATCGTGCTCTGCATTCCCGAAGCTACACGGAACAAGGAGCCAGAGACCGGAGGGCAACCAAAGACCAAGCGCGCTTTTCGAGATGCCGAGGTGGACCTACTCACTCGCCCCGAGTCCTCCTTCCTACCTCCTCCGGGGGCGGGGGGAGGGGAGGGCGGGGAAACATCCCTTACAAAAAAATACGAAGCCAAGAAGAAGTAAAAAAAATTCAGGCTCCATGGGGCAAAGAGCTCCCGTTTGCAAGCGCTAAGGAGAAGAAACTGGCAGCTCACCTGGGCCCAGCACGCTCCAGGATGGCCTCCCTAACTGCCCGGCTGAGGGGGGAGGGGACGAGGAGACAACGGCTGTTTCCCACTAGAGGGTTGGGGGGCAGGGGTGTTCCGGGATGGGGCTCCCTGCGAGCTGCGTTACCTCTATTAAAGAAAAAAAAATGACCTTATCTGATCATCCCTTCAGCTTGCACAAGATGAAGCGGTGTAGGTCGGCGGGTTCTCCACCGGTTTCTCCACCGTCCGTCGCTGCCAGCTCTCACCCTAATGGCGGCCACTAGCAGGCAGCGACAGGCGCCTTTATGGAGATCCGGTGGTGGGCCGCCCGCTCATTGGTCAGAGCACGTCACGTGGCTCCACCCAGCCGCCCAAAAGATGCGGGAGGGCGCCGTGGGCTGGGGAAGGCGCACTCGACCCATGCGCGTGCGTCGATTGCACGGGACAGTGGAAGAACAGCATGGGGCGCGCCCGCGAAACTCTGTTGACCCGTAATTGTTATTTTGGAGATTGCCGTGTTGTGTCTCCAGGCTGTGTCTTCTTTTCTTCAACCTTCCACAAAGTCCCCGCGTCTTCTGAGTGGTGAACGCTTTGTAATGGCAGCTGAGGTTGCAACTACAGCCGTCTCTTTCGGCTTCATGTAGCACTTAAGGACTATTTTAACACCAGCTGCATGAGCAGTTTAGAGCTTTTGAGAGTCCTGGTAAACACCTCATTATTTGTGGACCTGTGTTAAGTATCTTCTGGGTCCAATTGCAGACAATGTGTTCCGAGATGGAGGAGTGGATGAGGGCGTGGATGCATGAACGGTTGAAGAGGGTAGGGTGTACAAAAATAGCTGAAAGGTGCTGGATAAATCCATCAAAAGTAATCTCCAGTTTCCGGAAGAACTAACCTGGGGTCATGAAAAGCACATGTCTGAATGCAGCCACTTTCACATAAGATTAAAGGGCTGATAACTAAGTATTCAAAAGAAAGCAAAAGTAATAAAAAGTAATTGGTCTGAAGTTCAGTAGTACAGCACCAATTGAGCATTATGAAGTTCTTATTCAAAACATGACTTACTTATTCAAACAAAAAAATCTTTAAAAAAAATAAACAGGATCAAGAATTTTATATTACTGGGGGCTGGAGCAATCGCACAGCTGGAAGGGCATTTGCCTTGCATGCGCCCACCCAGGTTCAATTTCCAGCATCCCATATGGTCCTCTGAGCACCGCCAGGAGTAACTCCAATGCATTGCCCTGTGTGACCCAAAAAGCAAAATATATATATATTAAATTTAAAAATTATATATATATAAAGAATTGTATATTATGTTTGGGGCTGGAAAAACAGTACAGTCGGTAGGGCACTTTTCCTGTATGTAGCTGACCCAGGTTTGATTCTCAGGCTTGGTCTTATGAGTACTGCCAGTAGTTAATTCCTGGGTGCAGAGACTGAGTGACCCCTGAACACCATAGGGTGTGGCCCCAAAACAAAAATAACTGTATGCATGTATCAAGTATCAATATATGTTTATATGTTATTAGGATTTCATCTTGGTATTGTTATTGAAAATCTTGTTATTTTTTAAAAATTTTTTTATTTTTATTTTTTGGGGGTCACACCCGGCATTGCACAGGGGTTACTCCTGGCTCATGCACTCAGGAATTACTCCTGGCAGTGCTCAGGGGACCATATGGGATGCTGGGAATCGAACCCAGGTCGACTGCATGCAAGGCAAACGCCCTACCCACTGTGCTATCACTACAGCCCCGAAAACCTTGTTATTTGAGCTGGAGAAATAGTATAGTGGGTAGGGCCCTTGCCTTGCACTATTGGGCACCTCCAGGAGTGATTCCTGAGTGCAGAGCCAGGAGTAATTTCCGAGCACTGCTTTTCAGGGGTTTTGCAGTGGCTCCAAAACAAAACAAACAACAATCTTTTTATTTTTTTTGGTCACACCCAGCGATGCACAGGCATTACTCCATCTGTCACTTGCCCCACCCTCACCCTGACCCACCCTTGCCCTTATACTGTGCCCTGGGATTATTTATAATCTGTCTCTCTTCCCCCTTGCTTATTTTCTCTATCTGATTGGTTGCCTACAAATCCTACATTGATGATGGATTAACAGAAAATTTTAATTCCTATAACTGTCATTCTTCCCCAACAGTGGCCTGACATCCACACCTTCGTTATTTCTGCTTTCTGATTGATCTAAAGAATCAGTCAATGAGATTGTATATGAGAAACTAACTGATGGTTTGGATTATCATCCTTCCTCATTCCCTCCTTATTCAGCTATTCCTATTCTGCTTTTTCTTTATGTGACCCCTTCCTTCATGGTTTCTTCTAGACATGACCCCTTCCTCCTTATTTCCTCTGTAACATAAGCATGGCGAGCTATGTCTGTCTCCAAATAAATAAAAAAATTAATGTTTGAGAAACATATTAGCAATGACTTATGATGGCTTCCACATAATAACATGCAAGGAATCATACCTTTTTTATGTAGGAGTACTGCTATTTATTTAGCCACTGATTAAGCTGATTGAAGAAGGCATGAGCTCAGTGTTGCTTTTTAAAAATTGTTTTAAAAATATTTAAATTTTTCATAAAGTTGTTCATAATAATTGTTTGCATTCAGTATTTCAACACCAACTCCAGCACCATTACTTTGAATTGTCCCACCACCATCCCAGTCTGCCCCTAAGACAGATGCTAAATATTTTGTATTATTCACTATGAATATTATGAGGTGTCATGCAGAATTCTAAAATTTTTAGATATTTGGGGTCCAGAGGCAAATATGTGACATGCTGCTCTCCTCTGAGATTCATTTCTGAGTCTCTGAATCACGGACATTAATGCACTTAAATGGCCTGCTCTGGATCTCGTTTGAAATTTATTTATAGGTCTCTGAAGCAAAGCTGATAAATAAGTTTGTATAGCTGAGCCAGCAGAGATGGTTTGTGGGTGTGTCTCCCACATACCTAACTTTTGGCAGTTTAATTTCTTAAGAAACTTGGTCCCAAGTTGTTGGGGTCTGGCCAGAGGAATAGTAGCAATTTTGGGGTGTCAGGAAGCCTGAAATCACCATCAGGCTGCTGATGCACTCGACCTGCAGGTACAGGTTGACCCGCTGGGCAGCACTGTACCGCCAAGGAATCATACTGTCACAAAATTGTTCCATGTTTGATTTTCATTCTATACGTCTGGTTAAATTGAAGAAGAGTATCTCAGTTTAGAACTAGTATGTCTTGAATACAGGGCTCAGGCCAAAGCCTTTAGAGATCCCTGGGTCAGGGGTCTAGGCTCAGTAGGAAGAATAGGACTGAGGACACCTTTGGGAGATTCTGACATGTATAAAGGTCTAGAGATAACACTTTGGGAGATTCTGACATGTATAAAGGTCTAGAGATAACACTTTGGGAAACTGTGGTCTAAACCAATTCAAAAATTCTTGCATGATTAATAATCTAAATGAAAAAAGTTTTTTAATATATTTATTTTTTAATTGGTGAATCACTGTGAGGGTACAGTTACAGATTTACACATTTTCGTGCTTGTGTTTCCCTCACACAGTGTTCGAGAACCCATCCCTCCATCAGTGTCCATTCTCCATCACCAATGAACCCAGTATCCCTCCCACCCCACAATCCCATCCCTCCCCACCCTACCCTGCCTCTGTGGCAGGGTATTCCCTTTTGTTCTCTCTCTCCTTTTGGATGTTGTGGTTTGCAATAGGGATATTGAGTGGCCATCATGTTCAGTCTCTAGTCTACTTTCAGCATGCATCTCCCTTCCCACTCAGGATTTCCAACCACATTTTACTTGGTGTTCCCTTCTCTATCTGAGCTGCCTTTTCCCCCAGCAAGTGAGGCCAGCTTCCAAGGCATGGACCCAACCTCCTGGTACTTATTTCTACTATTCTTGGGTGTTAGTCTTCTACTCTGTTATTTTATATTCCACAGATGAGTGCAATTTGTCTATGTCTGTCTCTCTCTTTCTTTTTTTCCCATAATTTTAATTTTTATTTTTTTTCTTTGCAGCTGTGGCTGAGTTTGTTTTTTTTCTAATTTATTTTATTTAATCACCATGTGGAAAGTTACAAAGTTCTCAGGATTATGTCTCAGTTATACAATACTCAAACACCCATCCCTTCAGCAGTGCCCATATTCCACCACCAAAAACCCCAGTATACCTCCCACCCCCACCTGCGTAACTGATAAATTTCACTTTATTTTCTCTTTACCTTGATTACATTCCATATTTCAACACAAAACTTACTATTGTTGTTGGAATTTCCCCCCAGAAAAGACAGCCCTACTGCCAAGGAAGCATTTGATAATTAGTTTTCCATTGCTAAGAATAAAGAGATATAAAGTCCCACTGTTCCAAGTACATAACTGATTTTTTCTCCTTCCCACGCCACCAAGTTTGTTCCTGCTTAGTAGTCCTCATAATATGGCTAATGCCATGCCGCCCGACAAGGGAAAAAAAAAAAACAAGAAAGAAGGATATTTCCCGTCCTCGGCCGGTGTGGGGCTTACTTCACAGTCTAGAGACATGGCTGCAAGCAGTTTATGGAACCAAAAGTAGTCTAGTTGGCCTCCGGATCCTGGTCGATCAACAGCAAAGCGGCCGCACAAAAGTGTGGCTACCCGGGTCGAATCTCGGCGGAGTGTGTGCTGGTATCGGTCCCGGCCCAAGACTGCCCAAGCATCCCGCTGTTCCAAGTACATAATTTTTTTTCTCCTTCCCATGTCACCAAGTTTGTGCCTGCTTAATAGACCTCATAATATGGTGGACGCCATGCCGCATTTCTCCCCAAAAAGGGAAAAGAACCAAGAAAGAAGGATATTTCCTCTCCTCTGCCAGTGTGGGGCTATGGCTTAGTTCACAGTCTAGAGAAATGGCTGCTACTTTGATTACCTTCAATATTTCAACAAAAAGTTCACTATTATTGTATGGGTTTTCCCCCCAAAGTCAGACCTGCTAAAAAAGAACCGTTTCACATTGCTGACAATTAAGACATATTAGGTCGCGCAGCTGCAACAGCGGCCGCGTACTTTTGGATTTCTGTATAAAGTCCGGGGAAAATTCTGCTAGAAGTTGCATCACTGCAAGCTTTTACTTCCCTTTTGTGGTGCTCACAAGATGGAAAAGCCTGGAGAGAGAAACCCTATGCCCCTGGTGCTGCATGGGGCAGTGGCTCAGTCACAGTCCAGAGGCATTTCTGAGAGCTGCTTGTGTCCAAAGTAGTTCAGTTGGCCTCCGGATCATGCTCATGTAGCAGCGGCAAGGCCACACAAGTGTGGCCGCTGCGCTTAAATATTGGCGGAGGGCAGGCCCGGTACCCCCACCCCCTGGGATCTCCCGTGCATCCCGCAGCAGCCGGACTAGTACCTCCATTTTGTGCTCAAAAAGTGGTGATCGCCATGTTGTGCCCAGAAAGGAAGGGTTGAGAGAGAGAAACCCTACCCCCCTGGCGCCGCATGGGGTAGTGGCTCAGTTCACAGTCCAGAGGCATTTCTGAGAGCTGCTCGTGTCCAAAGTAGTTCAGTTGGCCTCCGGGACCATGCTTGTGCAGCAGCGGCAAGCTGTCTCTCTCTTTCTGACTCATTTCACTTAGCATGATACCTTCCATGTTGATCCACTTATATGCAAAGTTCATGACTTCATCTTATCTAACAGCTGCATAGTATTCCATTGTATAGATGTACCAAAGTTTCTTTAACTAGTCATCTGTTCTCCGGCACTCAGGTTTTTTCTAGATTCTGGCTATTGTAAACAGTGCTGCGATGAACATATAAGTGCAGATATCATTTCGACTATACTTTTTTGCTTCTCCAGGATATATTCCCAGCAGTGTATTGCTGGGTCAAATGGGAGCTCAATTTCTAATTTTTTGAGAGCGTCCATATTGTTTTCCAAAAGGGCTGTACCATTCGGCATTCCCACCAGCAGTGTAGAAGGGTCCCTTTTTCCCCACATCCTTGCCAACAGTGGTTGCTTTTTGTTCTTTTGGATGTGTGTCAGTCTCTGTGGTATGAGGTGGTATCTCATGATTGTTTTGATCTGCATCTCCCTAATGATTAGTGATGCAGAGTATTTTTTCATGTGCCTTTTAGCCATTCATATCTCTTCCTTGGGAAATTTTCTGTTCATTTCTTCTCCCCATTTTCTGATGGGGTTGGATGTTTTCTTCTTGTAGAGTTCAACCAGTGCCTTTTATACCCTTGATATCAACCCCTTATCAGATGGTATTGGGTGAATATCCTTTCCTATTCTGTAGGTTGTCTTTGTATTTTGGTCACTGTATCTTTTGAGGTGCAGAAACTTCTTAGTTTAATATAGTCTCATTTGTTTATCTCTGTTTCCATTTGGTTTATCAGTTGCGGGTTGTCTTTTAAGATTCCTTTAGCTTCAATATCATGGAGGGTTTTGCCGACCTTGTCTTCGATGTACCTTATGGATTGTGGTCTGATGTTGAGGTCTTTAATCCATTTTGATCTGATTTTTGTGCGTGGTGTCAGGTCGAGGTCTAGTCCCATTCTTTTGCATGTGGTTGTCCAGTTATGCCAGCACCATTTGTTGAAGAGGCTTTCCTTGCTCCACTTCACATTTCTTGCTCCCATATCAAAGATTAGATGCTTATACATTTGGGGTTATGTATAGGGATATTCCACTATGTTTCATTGGTCTGAGGCTCTGCCTTTGTTCCAGTACCATGCTGTTTTAATTGTTACCGCTTTGTAGTAAAGTTTAAGGTTGGAAAGTGTGATACCTCCCATTGTCATTTTCCCAAGAATTGTTTTAGCTATCCGTGGGTGTTTGTTGTTCTATATGAATTTCATGATTGCTTGATCCATTTAAAAAGAAAAAGTCTTAACATGAAAATTAAATATAATAAGTGAGAAAATAAGAGCCATACATTCATATGGATTTTAAAACATACATAGGCCAATAACACCCAGTGTTGCTAGGAAACTACCAGGCCCACACCTGGAGGTGCTGGGCGTGGGGTATGGTGTAGTTATGCAAATTAAATGCAAGGCATGTGCTCTATCACTGGATCTCTCCCTCCATGTTTCCTATTGAAGAGAAAAATTTTGATGAATGCTTTTTGATAAGAAAATTGAAAGATCTAGTCCAGTTATTGGTATTAGACTTTAAGCATAGTCCTAGATGCATGCATTCAAAAGGAAATACAATGTTTGTAAAATCTTAATAGTTGTTTTTCAATTCAATCCACCAACCTTGCAGTTTTTGTTAAAAAATCCCAGTGAGCCTGAGATATGATAGTTTTAGAATGCGTGTCTCCAGGCTTTCCCTTAAGGATGCCCTGGGCGTAATTCTCTGAACTGTAAGCAAACAAACAAACAAACAAAACCTGGCCAACAGATTTCTCTATTTCTTCATGTCAGTATTTTATTTTTAGTTTTTGAAGTTTTTATTTTTAATAGGTTGTAAAAGCCACTGGAACATTGTAAACAATAAAGAATTTCTCAGGTCAAAGTCATACTACAGCTGTTAAGAGACTTGCCTTGCATACTTCTGGCCAAGTTCATTTCTCAGCATCATGTAAGATACCTGAGCACCACCAAGTGTGTCCCCAAAACACAAATAACAAATAAAAATAATAAACAATTTATCTAAACTTCTACTTAATAGGTGAGACTTAAACGTAAATATTAATTGAGAAAGCAAAATAACCTAAGAAAGAAAATAATTTCACACACCAATTTTCAAACTGTACTTTTCACAGCAGAGAGTCTCTTGCCTGAGTGCCTGGCTGTCTTCCCTATCTTCCCTGGGGCCTCCTCAGAGGGGATGAGCTCCAGGTTCCCTCCCCACCCAGAGCAGAGCTCCCGGTGGCCCAGGAGCTCTGGAGCCTAGCCACAGCCATGCTCAGGGCCCCTCTCCACACGTTTGGACGAGCTTCCATATGTTTGGAACCCAGGTGTGTGGGACCTGGGGCTGAGAATTGCAAGGCCACTCGGATCGGACTGGGCCTCCTCCGCCCAGATTTCCCATCTTCTAGTAGTTAGGCAGTCACACCCAGGGACTGCCCCAGTGCTGTGTAATCCTGTCAAGTCAAGGGCCAGCATCCAGAGACTTAAAAGCCAGCTCCCGGAAGCGATATCTTATAGCCTACTTCTCCCTCTGGGAGAATCTGGCAAACTATTGGGAGTTTCCTGCCCACATGGGAGAGCCTGGCAAGGTCCCCATGGTGTATAATATGCCAAAACCAGTAACAAGCTGGGTCTCATTCCTCTGACCCTGAAAGAGCCGCCAGTACAGCATCGTTGGAAGGAAGAGTAGACAGAGGCTTCTAAAATCTCAGGGCTTGGACAAATGGAGATGTTACTGAGACCATTCGAGAAATTCGACGATCAACGGGATGATGATGATGATGATGATGATGATGACGACGATGACTTTTCACAGCAGATATTTATTTATTTATTATTTTGGTGTTTAGGCCATACCTGGCAGCACTCAGGTGTTACTTCTGGCTCTGCACTCAGGAATTATCCCTGGTGGTGTCCAGGAGACCATATGGGATTCCAGGAATTGAATGTTGGTCAACCATGTGCAAGGCAAGTGCCCACGTGCTCTGGCCCCATCACAGAAGATTTTTTTAAATTCTTATTCATTTCATCATAGTTTATAATTCACTTAAGGTTTCATATCACTTTTCACCTGGTTGATGAAAGGCCCAAAATTTGTCAGTTTTGTCCTTTCCTTAAAAGTTAGTTTTTGGGCTGGAGTGATAGCACTGTGGGTAAGGTGTTTGCGTTGCACGTGGTTGACCCAGGTTCGATTCCCAGCATCCCATATGGTCCCCTGAGCACCGCCAAGAGTAATTCCTCAGTGTATTAGCCAGGAGTAACCCCTGTGCAAGGCTGGATGTGACCCAAAAAGCAAAAATAAATAAATCAATATAATTTTTAAAAAGTTAGTTTGCATTATTATTTCCAATATTTTCTTAGCTTTCTTAATTTGCATATTTATCTTTCAAAGGTCCTATAAAATCAGAATAGGTTACAGACTTATATTTATTATATAGAAACAAGGTAATGGATACAACAGAACCAAGGATACAGAAGGGAACCTGGTGGGGTTGGATGAGAGCATAGGTGCGGGGGACATTAGGGATAGTGGTGAGTGTTTAAAAAATAAGTAAAATGGGGGACAGATCAATAGTAGAGAGGGCAGGGCACTTGCCTTGCATGTGACTGACCAAGGTTCGATCCCTGGCACCACCGTATGCCCCCCAAAAGTTTAGTGGAAAAGTTTGAGTTTAGTGAAACACTAATATAGTCAAACTGGGTGAAGTATAATGTGCTTTTCTAACATCCACAACAGTTCTCCAATTTTGCACCACTAATTGCGTTTCCAGTAACTTAATTCAGTTCTGCCAGTAACTGTAAGACTGAGCAAAGATGCACTAGGGGGCTCAATCTCATGGTACTACCCTGGCTTCAGATTCCATCTCCCAGCACTTACCAGCACCTCCATCAACCTGGAATCTCTGGTAGTTCGAGAATTCCTCTTCTCCTGTCTTTCCACCTCTTTCTAGGGAGGCTGACATTCCCAACTGTCCACCCACTTAGTCTTTCCAATGAGACTCATGCTGAGCCTCCTAGAAGCGTCAGCTCAGGGGATCAGAGAGACAACTCATGTGCCGGGTGCAGACTTTGCATGTGAGAGGTGGGGATTTGATCTTGGC